>NC_048572.1:11667328-12267328 GCF_013265735.2 Oncorhynchus mykiss
GGCCCAGTCCTGGCAGTACTGCTCTAGCAGGTCCAAGCTCTGCTGTAGGCCATGTGCTGTGGGTGACAGCAGGCATAGGTCATCTGCGAAGAGTAGGCATTTAACTTCTGAATTATGGAGACTAACACCAGGGGCTGAGGATTTTTCTAGAATAGTGTCCAATTCGTTGATGTACAGTGCCTTGCGAAAGTATTCGGCCCCCTTGAACTTTGTGACCTTTTGCCACATTTCAGGCTTCAAACATAAAGATATCAAACTGTATTTTTTTGTGAAGAATCAACAACAAGTGGGACACAATCATGAAGTGGAACGACATTTATTGGATATTTCAAACTTTTTTAACAAATCAAAAACTGAAAAATTGGGCGTGCAAAATGATTCAGCCCCCTTAAGTTAATACTTTGTAGCGCCACCTTTTGCTGCGATTACAGCTGTAAGTCGCTTGGGGTATGTCTCTATCAGTTTTGCACATCGAGAGACTGACATTTTTTCCCATTCCTCCTTGCAAAACAGCTCGAGCCCAGTGAGGTTGGATGGAGAGCATTTGTGAACAGCAGTTTTCAGTTCTTTCCACAGATTCTCGATTGGATTCAGGTCTGGACTTTGACTTGGCCATTCTAACACCTGGATATGTTTATCTTTGAACCATTCCATTGTAGATTTTGCTTTATGTTTTGGATCATTGTCTTGTTGGAAGACAAATCTCCGTCCCAGTCTCAGGTCTTTTGCAGACTCCATCAGGTTTTCTTCCAGAATGGTCCTGTATTTGGCTCCATCCATCTTCCCATCAATTTTAACCATCTTCCTTGTCCCTGCTGAAGAAAAGCAGGCCCAAACCATGATGCTGCCACCACCATGTTTGACAGTGGGGATGGTGTGTTGCTTTTACGCCAAACATAACGTTTTGCATTGTTGCCAAAAAATTCAATTTTGGTTTCATCTGACAAGAGCACCTTCTTCCACGTTTGGTGTCTCCCCCAGGTGGCTTGTGGCAAACTTTAACCGACACTTTTTATGGATATCTTTAAGAAATGGCTTTCTTCTTGCCACTCTTCCATAAAGGCCAGATTTGTGCAATATACGACTGATTGTTGTCCTATGGACAGAGTCTCCCACCTCAGCTGTAGATCTCTGCAGTTCATCCAGAGTGATCATGGGCCTCTTGGCTGCATCTCTGATCAGTCTTCTCCTTGTATGAGCTGAAAGTTTAGAGGGACGGCCAGGTCTTGGTAGATTTGCAGTGGTCTGATACTCCTTCCATTTCAATATTATCGCTTGCACAGTGCTCCTTGGGATGTTTAAAGCTTGGGAAATATTTTTGTATCCAAATCCGGCTTTAAACTTCTACACAACAGTATCTCGGACCTGCCTGGTGTGTTCCTTGTTCTTCATGATGCTCTCTGCGCTTTTAACGGACCTCTGAGACTATCACAGTGCAGGTGCATTTATACGGAGACTTGATTACACACAGGTGGATTGTATTTATCATCATTAGTCATTTAGGTCAACATTGGATCATTCAGAGATCATCACTGAACTTCTGGAGAGAGTTTGCTGCACTGAAAGTAAAGGGGCTGAATAATTTTGCACGCCCAATTTTTCAGTTTTTGATTTGTTAAATTTTTTTGAAATATCCAATAAATGTCGTTCCACTTCATGATTGTGTCCCACTTGTTGTTGATTCTTCACAAAAAAATACAGTTTTATATCTTCATGTTTGAAGCCTGAAATGTGGCAAAAGGTCGCAAAGTTCAAGGGGGCCAAATACTTTCGCAAGGCACTGTAAATATTGAAGAGTGCAGGGCTCAGATTGTAACCATGACGAAGGCTCCACCCCTGGTTAAAGAATTCTGTTATTTTCTTGCCAATTTTAATGCTGCACGTATTGCCAGTATACATTGATTTAATTATGTCATGTGTTTTTGCCCCCTACACCACTTTCAATAACTTTGTAGAACAGTCCTGTATGCTAAATAGAATCAAATGCTTTTTGGAAGTCGATAAAGCAAGCGTATATTTTGGTATTATTTTGGTGGACATGTTTATCTATCAGGGTGTGTAGAGTGTAAATATGATCAGTTGTGCAATGTTTTGGTATAAATCCCATTTGGCTTTTACTCAAGACACTGTGCTTATTAAGGAAGTTTAGAACTCTTACATTTTTAATACTACAGAAAACCTTCCCCAGGTTACTGTTCACACAAATGCCTTTGTAATTGTTAAGGTCAAATTTGTCTCCATTTTTAAATATTGGGGTTATGAGTCCTTGATTCCAGATGTAAGGGAAATAACCTACACTCAGGGCCCATCTGTATGATTTTCTGATGTTGTACAGCTTACTGGGCTGTGAATGTCTGGTTATTTCCATGTCTGTTCTTTTGAGGAACAATGTAATTTGGCTGTGATCAGACAGAGGTGTTAGTGGCTTGACAGTGAATGAGCTGAGAGAGAAGGTGTCAATGTCTGTGATCATGTACTCTACTGTACTGTGGCCAAGAGGTGAGCAGTAGGTGAATCTCCCCAAAGAGTCCCTCCGTAACCTACCATTGACAAGGTACAGACCCAGGCTTCTACAGAGCTGCAACAGATCCCTTCAGTTTTTGTTGACGGTGCTGTCACTGTTGTTTCTATGGGGAGATGAAGACAGTTAGAAACAGTATGGCCTGTAATAAAGCTGTCCCCTCGTGTGCTCGTTAGATCAGGTAGTGTACAGGGTTCTCCTGTCCTCTGACGACCTCTGCGTAGCTGCGCTGGTCCTGCTGTTGGGCCCTGTGGAGTGGAGGAGGGCCAGTTCTGGGCCGTGGAGCTTCCTCTCTGGTCTGGTAGGGGTGGTGGTCTGGTGCGGGGTTGTAGGCTGGGCCCGGTCCGGTCTGGCTAAGCCGATGGAAGTAGTGATGCTCTGGTGGTGGGTGGGGCCTGTGGGGTGCGCTGGGTCTGGTGTGGCGTTGAAGGGTCCTGGGGCTCCTTGTTGGTGCAGTGGTCTGGTAGGGATCTCTGGGTGGTCCTCTGTCCAGTACGGCATGGGGTGTTTGGTCCATCAAGTACCACGTCCTTTAGAGACTTGGCAAACATCCCTACTGTCTGCTTCCTCAGGTGGGAGTGGTCGTGCAGATGCTCTGGGGTGATTGTTGGGTGGTGAACAACGTGCACATTCGGGAGTAGGCCACACCCTCTGGTGATGTCAGCGTTGACTTTCTGAATGGTACGGGGTTGGAAGTCTTTGCGGGGCAGCAGAGTAGAGATGGTGATGTGGGAGTTGGGGAACCGCTCAGAGGCCCTCTCTACTACTCTGTTGACCAGGCTGCCTACTCTCTCCTGCTCCTCTCACAGGTTGTTGGTGCCGGTGTGAATAATAATGTGGCCTGGTATGCCAAAGTCAGGCTGTGACAGGATGTGGAGTGCATCCTGTGTTTTTGGGAACCATATTCTGCACACCTTGTGTTGGGGGAAGAGTTTATCTTCTTGGATGAATTTCCCATGGGTTGTGGGTAAAGATGGGTCAGTGGGGGTGTTAGGGATGGTGAGGGGCTGCAGCTTCTCTCTGGGAGTCTCTACAGTCTGCTCTCTGTGCTGTAGCACTCTCTTGATGACAGACAACTCCTTTTCCATCTCCTCCTTTACCTGCACCAGCTCTCTCCTCATGGTGGCCTTTACCTCCTCAAGAGCTGTGGTAAGGCTCTCTCTCAGCTCCTGGACAGAGTTCTTCAGCTGGGTCCTGCACTGGTTGATCTGGTCCTGTAGAAGCTCTGTGTCTGGGCTGGAGGGGGTGTAGCTGGGGGGCTGCTCCTTCAGCTCAGTAACCCATACCTCTAACAGAGTCAGCCTGTCTCTCAGCAGGCTGATGGTAGTGTAGCTGGGGGGCTGCTCCTTCAGCTCGGTAACCCATACCTCTAACAGAGCCAGCCTGTCTCAGCAGGCTGATGGTAGTGTAGCTGGGGGGCTGATCCTTCAGCTCAGTAACCCATACCTCTAACAGAGCCAGCCTGTCTCTCAGCAGGCTGATGGTAGTGTAGCTGAGGGACTGATCCTTCAGCTCAGTAACCCATACCTCTAACAGAGCCAGCCTGTCTCTCAGCAGGCTGATGGTAGTGTAGCTGGGGCGCTGCTCCTTCAGCTCAGTAACCCATACCTCTAACAGAGCCAGCCTGTCTCTCAGCAGGCTGATGGTAGTGTGGCTGGGGGGCTGCTCCTTCAGCTCAGTATCCCATACCTCTAACAGAGCCAGCCTGTCTCTCAGCATGCTGGTAGTGGTGTAGCTGGGGGGCTGCTCCTTCAGCTCGGTAACCCATACCTCTAACAGAGCCAGCCGGTCTCTCAGCAGGCTGATGGTAGTGTAGCTGGAGGGCTGCTCCTTCAGCTCAGTAACCCATACCTCTAACAGAGCCAGCCTGTCTCTCAGCAGGCTGGTAGTGGTGTGGTCTTGGCTCTGGTGGTTGTAGGCAGGCAGGGGGGAGGATGGTCCTACTGTTGGGGTGCCTGAGGTGAAGGGAGAGGATAGTCCTACTGTTGGGGTGCCTGAGGTGAAGGGAGAGGATAGCCCTGCTGTTGGGGTGCCTGAGGTGAAGGGAGAGGATAGCCCTGCTGTTGGGGTGCCTGAGGTGAGGGGAGAGGATAGTCCTGCTCTTGGGGTGCCTGAGGTGAGGGGAGAGGATAGCCCTGCTGTTGGGGTGCCTGAGGTGAGGGGAGAGGATAGCCCTACTGTTGGGATGCCTGAGGTGAAGGGAGAGGATAGCCCTGCTGTTGGGATGCCTGAGGTGAAGGGAGAGGATAGCCCTGCTGTTGGGATGCCTGAGGTGAAGGGAGAGGATAGCCCTGCTGTTGGGATGCCTGAGGTGAAGGGAGAGATCGGGGTACTGTCCTTTTCTTTTTTGCTTTCCGCTATCTTCGTTAAGGTGGGGAAGTCCTGCACAACAGAGCTGAGTGCAGCCTCACTGCCCTGGACCATGACAGTGCCGTTCTGCTACATGTTTACTGTCAGAAACTTGTTTTCCTGGTCCTTATCGCTGTCCTCAAACATGTGTATTTGCCTTCCCTTGCAGATGCCTTTTTTTTGTGGTATAGCTGAAATGCCTGGTTGCAGCTGTATGCCAGGCAGTAGTGTGGTCTGTGTAAAATAACAGGTTTGTAACAGTCCTGTTTTGTGAGCAGTCGGCAAACAAAGTTTCTGGGTTCTCCCTCAGAATTCTGTGTTTAAAATGGATTCTTCCCTTCTCTGATTTGATTTCTGCTGGGTATTCAAAAAAAAAAGGGGGGGGGGGGGGAGAGTCTCTCAGTCTCTGCTGCTGGCGCTGCCTCAGTGGCCATGTTGCTATGGTTACCACCAGTAAACAGTTGGCGCTAGACGGTAAGCTCTCTCTCTCTCTCTCTCTCTCTCTCTCTCTCTCTCTCTCTCTCTCTCTCTCTCTCTGTCTATTTCTCTTACATTGCCTGACACACGCCGTTCTCCCCACCACCTTTCATTTCGCAGCAGGGGTGTGATGTCATTACAGCAGACTGAGGCCTTCCATTGGCCAGAGCCCTGTAATTACCCTGTTGATATATTAGCACAATGCATTGATTGGCCCATTGCTTACCCTATAATCCAATCACACGCCTGTTATTGATCTTTTATAGAGCGACGGCCCCAGATAATAAGCACTCTGCCACGCTCGGGGTCAATAGGCACAGAGGGAGAGGAGTCTCCTCGCAGCTAATTGGCTTATGAAATAAGCCAAACATTTTGTTTTCTACGTACATTCCGGGATCAATAAGGAGCTTAGGCAATGAATTCAAATCAATTGTCTTGAGATGTACTTTGTGACTCAGTCCATTTTCTTTGGTTCTCTTGATTGTTGTGAGAACTGCTTTGGTTACTTGCTTGCTGTGTCTTAGATATTCTAAATTGATGTTATCTTTTGTATTTTTATTTTCCTCTCAATGTCTTCCATTCTCAATCTTTCTTTTTAGTCTATCCCTGTTGCTCTCCTTAAATCTGCTTACATTTCTTCTCTTCTGGTGGAAAACAAAATGGCTACTATTTAGAATGCAAGTACGGGTATTTTTCACACAGTCACCATCTCTCTCTCTCTCTATCTCTCTAATTCAATGGCTTTGTTTGTATGGGGAACATATGTTAACATTGCCAAATCAAGTGAATTAGATAATAAACTAAAGTGAAATAGACAGTCAAAATGAACAGTAAACAATACAGTCACAGAAGTTCCAAAAGAATGAAGACATTTCAAATGTGAAATGTCTCTCTCGCTCTCCCTCTTCGTCTTCCACCCTTTCTCCCTCCCACATTTTTCTCGTTTTCTCTGTCTCTCTGGCCGTCTCTGAAATCTATCTTGCCTACAACTCGCTAAAACCACATACTGTTGACTAATCGTACAACATCCTATTTATAACTTACTGGTGGGAAGGAACGAATGCGGCGAGCCAAAAATATCAACACACTAGGCTCCGTACTGAGAATGTGCCATCGAATGAGCAATTAAGTTGACTACTGCCATTTGTTCATTTTGAAAGAGCGTGTCCACTTATCTGATTATCAGCTTTGTCAGACTCACGTGGGTCTGGAAAAACATTTCTCTTCCTCAGTACTGTGCAGCGAGTTCTACTAGATGAAAAGACAAAATTAGTATGGCATCCTGGCATTAAAAGCATATTACATTTTTGAAATTTCACATACTATCAAACTTTATATTTTCACATTCAGACACAGCCACCATCTCTCTCTGTCTATCTCTCTGTCGATCTCTCTCTCTCTCTCTCTCTCTCAATTCAATTCAATTCAAGGGCTTTATTGGCATGGGAAACATGTGTTAACATTGCCAAAGCAAGTGAGGTAGACAACATACAAAGTGAATATATAAAGTGAAAAACAACACAAATTAGCAGTAAACATTACACATACAGAGGTTTCAAAACAGTAAAGACATTACAAATGTCATATTATGTCATACAGTGTTTTAACAATGTACAAATGGTTAAAGGACACAAGATCAAATAAATAAGCATAAATATGGGTTGTATTTACAATGGTGTTTGTTCTTCACTGGTTGCCCTTTTCTCGTGGCAACAGGTCACAAATCTTGCTGCTGTGATGGCACACTGTGGAATTTCACCCAGTAGATATGGGAGTTTTTCAAAATTGGATTTGTTTTCGAATTCTTTGTGGATCTGTGTAATCTGAGGGAAATATGTCTCTCTAATATGGTCATACATTGGGCAGGAGGTTAGGAAGTGCAGCTCAGTTTCCACCTCATTTTGTGGGCAGTGAGCACATAGCCTGTCTTCTCTTGAGAGCCATGTCTGCCTACGGCGGCCTTTCTCAATAGCAAGGCTATGCTCACTGAGTCTGTACATAGTCAAAGCTTCTCTCTGTCTATCTCTCTGTCTATCTCTGTCTGTCGCTCTGTCTATCTCTCTCTGTCTATCTCTCTCTGTCTATCTCTCTCTGTCTGTCTATCTCTCTCTGTCTATCTATCTCTCTCTGTGTATCTCTCTGTCTATCTCTCTCTGTCTCTCTCTCTCTCTCTCTCTGTCTATCTCTCTGTCTATCTATCTCTCTCTGTCTATCTCTCTGTCTATCTCTCTCTGTCCATCTCTCTGTCTATCTCTCTCTGTCTATCTCTCGCTCTCTGTCTATCTCTCTGTCTATCTCTCTCTGTCTATCTCTCTCTGTCTATCTCTCTCTGTCTATCTCTGTCTGTCTATCTCTCTCTGTCTATCTCTCTCTTTCTCTGTCTATCTCTCTCTTCCCCCCTCTTCGCCTCTCTCTCTCTCTCTCTGTCTATCTCTCTCTCTTCCCCCCTCTTCGCCTCTCTCTCTCTCTGTCTATCTCTTCGCCTCTCTCTCTCTCTCTCTCTCTCTCTCTCTCTCTCTGTCTATCTCCCCCCTTCGCCTCTCTCTGTCCATCTCTCTCTGTCTATCTATCTCTCTCTTCCCCCCTCTTTGCCTCTCTCTCTCCCTCTCTCTCTCTCTCTCTCTCCCTCTCTCTCTCTCTCTCTCTCTCTCTCTCTCTTCCCCCCTCTTCATCTATCTCTCTCTCTTCCCCCCTCTTCGCCTCTCTCTCTCAATCTCTGTCTCTCTCTCTCCACCTCTCTCTGTTTATCTCTCTCTCTTCCCCCCTCTTCACCTCTCTCTCTCTCTCTCTCTCTCTCTCTCCCCACCTCTCTCTATCTATCTCTCTCTCTTCGCCTCTCTCTGTTGTCGTGCCTTTACTATCATAAACTGAAGGCTGATAGTTTTTTATCAAAGATTCTCTGTAATTAGTTACTGCACGATCAACTGATTAATCGCGTAACTAATTAACTAGGAAGTCGGGGCACCAAGGAAAAATATTCAGATTACAAAGTTATAATTCCCTGAAATAACTTTTCAGATTTTATCTGATCAATTAGTCTTCGAATTAATGAATTATTTACTTTACCTCATGTTAGTCTCATTCCAAACGTCGTAAATTGTTGGTTATCTGCACGAACCCAGTCTTCACTATGAGTCATCCATACATCAATTGTCTTAAATAATTTATTTATTACTAACTAAGTAATTCACAGAAATGCATAAACAAACAAACAAACAAGGTAAATGTAATGATAGGAGAATGTGCCCTAGTGGGCTAAACCGGCATGGCGGCTTGTTAGACAAAAAGGGGAGTGGGGGTCAACTAAGAAGTCACTACAAAGTAGTAACTATAACTATTGAAATGCTAATCCTTTGCACATGAACGCTCACTCAGTCGGGAACAATTGCAATCAATATATATATTTACGCTCAGTGTGTCGTCTTGATCGCTGGTGAAAAGTTAGTTTCTTTTGTAGAATTGTCCGTCTCTCTCCCTCTCTCTCTTGGTTGGGGTTAGAGGGGATTGTTCAGAGTGACATTCGTTATAGATTGGGTGTTTCGGTGGTTGTCGTTCTTCCTAGCTGCGGACTAGTAATTAATATCAAAGACTTGTTCTTATTCTGTTGGTATCGATAGTCTAAGAGTTTAACCACGTGGTATGATTAAAAAGATTCAGCAATGATCTACAACCTTTGTCCTCCTAATGGAGAAAAACATGGTCTGCAACCTTTGTTCCCCTCCTAATGGAGAAAAACATGATCTACAACCTTTGTCCTCCTAATGGAGAAAAACATGGTCTGCAACCTTTGTTCTCCTAATGGAGAAAAACATGGTCTCCTACCTTTGTCCTCCTAATGGAGAAAAACATGGTCTGCAACCTTTGTCCTCCTAATGGAGAAAAACATGGTCTACAACCTTTGTCCTCCTAATGGAGAAAAACATGGTCTACAACCTTTGTTCCCCTCCTAATGGAGAAAAACATGGTCTACAACCTTTGTCCTCCTAATGGAGAAAAACATGGTCTACAACCTTTGTCCTCCTAATGGAGAAAAACATGGTCTACAACCTTTGTCCTCCTAATGGAGAAAAACATGGTCTACAACCTTTGTCCTCCTAATGGAGAAAAACATGGTCTACAACCTTTGTTCCCCTCCTAATGGAGAAAAACATGGTCTACAACCTTTGTCCTCCTAATGGAGAAAAACATGGTCTGCAACCTTTGTCCTCCTAATGGAGAAAAACATGGTCTACAACCTTTGTTCTCCTAATGGAGAAAAACATGGTCTGCAACCTTTGTCCTCCTAATGGAGAAAAACATGGTCTACAACCTTTGTCCTCCTAATGGAGAAAAACATGGTCTGCAACCTTTGTCCTCCTCATGGAGAAAAACATGGTCTACAACCTTTGTCCTCCTCATGGAGAAAAACATGGTCTACAACCTTTGTCCTCCTCATGGAGAAAAACATGGTCTACAACCTTTGTTCCCCTCCTAATGGAGAAAAACATGGTCTACAACCTTTGTCCTCCTAATGGAGAAAAACATGGTCTGCAACCTTTGTTCCCCTCCTAATGGAGAAAAACATGGTCTACAACCTTTGTCCTCCTAATGGAGAAAAACATGGTCTACAACCTTTGTCCTCCTAATGGAGAAAAACATGGTCTGCAACCTTTGTTCCCCTCCTAATGGAGAAAAACATGGTCTACAACCTTTGTCCTCCTAATGGAGAAAAACATGGTCTACAACCTTTGTCCTCCTAATGGAGAAAAACATGGTCTACAACCTTTGTCCTCCTAATGGAGAAAAACATGGTCTGCAACCTTTGTTCCCCTCCTAATGGAGAAAAACATGGTCTGCAACCTTTGTCCTCCTAATGGAGAAAAACATGGTCTGCAACCTTTGTCCTCCTAATGGAGAAAAACATGGTCTGCAACCTTTGTCCTCCTAATGGAGAAAAACATGGTCTGCAACCTTTGTTCCCCTCCTAATGGAGAAAAACATGGTCTGCAACCTTTGTTCCCCTCCTAATGGAGAAAAACATGGTCTACAACCTTTGTCCTCCTAATGGAGAAAAACATGGTCTGCAACCTTTGTCCTCCTAATGGAGAAAAACATGGTCTGCAACCTTTAGCCATCTCGTAATTGAGGTTATCTCGGTCTGCTGATCAAAAACCCGAGTGGGGTTTTTATTGGGAATGGCAGAAAAGGCTGTCCCAGGAGGCCTGACCCTAACTGGGCTCAGGGGCGGTCCTCTGATTTAGTTCAAATCAAAAGGGAATTGTATTTTTCTTCATTAAACAGTCCAAAATCATATTACACAATTATACAAACAGTATCATACTCACTCATTCATCTTATACAACAATTAGATGTAAACCTCATATCTGCGTTATGGTAATGTTGCCACACCGTCTCCCATGAGCTTTCCCAAGTTGTGACAAACGGACCAGTTCGTTGCTGGATTCTTCACCAATCTTTTATACTTTCTCCGGAACATGAAATTTGTTCGTACCTCAAGTTATGTGAGGTGGAAGGATTTCCTTTGTCCTCTACGAAAGTTAACTCTCTCTCTACTATGTGTCCATGAGGAGATCCTCTCTCTCGCTCTCCTTTCGTCTATCTCTCTCTCTTCACCCCTCTTCGTCTATCTCTCTCTCTTCCCCCCTCTTCGCCTCCCCCCCCCTCTTCGCCCTTCTCTGTCTATCTCTCTCTCTTTGCCTCTCTGTCTATCTCTCTCTCTTTGCCTCTCTGTCTATCTCTCTCTCTTTGCCTCTCTGTCTATCTCTCTCTCTTTGCCTCTCTGTCTATCTCTCTCTCTTTGCCTCTCTATCTCTCTCTCTCTCTTTGCCTCTCTATCTCTCTCTCTCTCTTTGCCTCTCTATCTCTCTCTCTTTGCCTCTCTATCTCTCTCTCTTTGCCTCTCTATCTCTCTCTCTTTGCATCTCTCTCTCTTTGCCTCTCTCTCTCTCTCTCTCTCTCTCTCTCTCTCTCTCTCTCTCTCTCTCTCTCTCTCTCTCTCTCTCTCTCTCTCTCTCTCTCTCTCTCTCTCTCTCTCTCTCTCTCTCTCTCTCTCTCTCTCTCTCTCTCTCTCTCTCTCTCTCTCTCTCTCTCTCTCTCTCTCTCTCTCTCTCTCTCTCTCTCTCTCTCTCTCTCTCTCTCTCTCTCTCTCTCTCTCTCTCTCTCTCTCTCTCTCTCTCTCTCTCTCAGTACTTTTCTGGAACAAGGTTGCCAGAGTCTGTTATTCTGGGAGGCCACATCTGACTCCCAGCTGTGAGGACGCAGGTTGCCAGATTGTGCAGCTGCCGGTCATAAATCATTCTAGGTAGAGAGGAGTTTTACTTCTGTCAGCTGTGAAACAAAGATGTGGAGCAATGGGGGTCAGAGGTACCCCGACCTGTGGAGCAGCGGGGGTCAGAGGTACCCCAACCTGTGAAGCAGCGAGGGTCAGAGGTACTCCCGACCTGTGGAGCTGCTGGGGGTCAGAGGACTGTATAGTACAACGTAATCTTGTCTACCAGCTGGCTTTCTCTCTGTCGAGCCGTCTGGTTTCACGGCGCCTCTGAACGAGACTTGACTGGAAGTCTAAGGCAGGAGCGGACGAAACAACTGCTGGTTTTAATTGGCTGAGCTCTCATTCCATCACCATCCAGCATAACCATTAGATCCTCCCCTACATTGTGGACTTCAGAGTGCTGTTATTGTGAAGTGGAAACGTCTAGGAGCAACAACGGCTCAGCCGCGAAGTGGTAGGCCACAAAAGCTCACAGCACGGGACCGCCAAGTGCTGAAGCACGTAACACGTAAAAATGGTCTCGGTTCCAAACTGCCTCTAGAAGCAAAATCAGCACAATAACTGTTCGTCGGGAGTTTCATGAAATGGGTTTCCATGGCCGAGCACCCGCACACAAGGCTAAGATCACCATGCACAATGCCAAGTGTCGGCTGGAGTGGTGTAAAGCTCACTGCCATTGGACTCTGGAGCAGTGGAAACACGTTCTCTGCAGTGAAGAATTACGCTTCACCATCTGGCAGTCTGACGGATGAATCTGGGTTTGGTGGATGCCAAGAAAATGATTAAGCTGTTTTTCATAGTTCGGGCAAGGCCCCTTAGTACACGATGCTGTGCTTCCAACTTTGTGTCAACAGTTTGGTGAAGGCCCTTTCCTGTTTCAGCATGACAACGCCCCCATGCACAAAGTGAAGTCTATAAAGAAATGGTTTGTCGAGATTGGTATGGAAGAACTTGACTGGCCTGCACAGAGCCCTGACCTCAACTCAACCCCATCGAACAACTTTGGGATGAATTGGAACGCCGACTGCGAGCCAGGCCTAATTGCTCAACATCAGTGTGTGTGTGTGGTATGTGTGTGTGTGTGTGTGTGTGTGTGTGTGTGTGTGTATCATGTGCATTTCTATGTGAGTGTGTGCATGCACGTATGTGACCTTGCCTATTCACTGTGTCATGACGTTGCCCTCTTTGGGTGTGGTGAGCCCCATCCCCCTCTCCCTGCGTCCCTCTTTCCTCCTTCAACTAGGCTGCTGTGGTCAGAGAGACTTCGTAAATTCCTGAGGATCTCCTCATGGACACACAGTATAGAGAGAGTAAATTTTCATAGAGAACAGGGGAATTTCTTCCATCTCACAGAACTCGAGGTCTGAACAAATTTCATGTTCCGGAGAAAGTATAGAAGATCGGTGAAGATTCCAGCTATGAACTGGTCCGTTTGTTACAACTTGGGGAAGCTCATGGGAGACGGTGTGGCCACATTACCATAACGCTGTTTATATAATAGCCTCAGATATGAGGTTTACATCTAATTGTTGTATAAGATGAACGAGTGAGTGTGATACTGTTTACACAATTTCACATTGTGATTTTGGACTGTTTAATGAAAGAAAACTCAAAAAGGGAATTAGAGTTAACTAAATCAGAGGACCGCCCCTGAGTCCAGTTAGGGTCAGACATCCTGGACCGCCCCTGAGCCCAGTTAGGGTCAGGCGTCCTGGCACAGCCCTTTTCTGCAATTACGAATAAAACCCAACTTTGAGAAATTATCATCAGACCATGTTTTTCTCCATTGCTGAATCTTTTAACCATACCACGTGGTTAAACTCTTAGACTATCGATACCGACAGAATAAGAACAAGTCTTTGATATAAATTACTAGTCTGCAGCTAAGAATTCGGTATCATTGAATGCGAAGAACGACAACCGCCGAAACATCCATTCCATAACGAAACGAATGAATGTCACTCTGAACTATCCCCTCTAACCACAACCGAGAGAGAGAGGGAGAGAGACGGACAATTCTACAAAAGAAACAAACTTTTCACCAGCGAGCAAGACGACACACTGAGCGTAAATATATATTGATTGCAATTGTTCCCGAATGAGTGAGCGTTCATGTGTAAAGGATTAGCATTTCAATTATTATAATTATCAACTTTGTAGTGACTTCTTAGTTGACCCCCACTTCCCCTTTTTGTCTAACAAGCCGCCATGACGGTTTAGCCCACTAGGGCACATTCCCCTATCATTTCTTGTAACCACATTTACCCTGTTTGTTTATGCATTTCTGTGAATTACTTAGCTAGTAATAAATAAATGATTTAAGACAATTTATGTATTGATGACTCATAGTGAGGACTGGGTTCGTGCAGATACCCAACAATTTACAACGTTTGGATTGAGACTAACGTGAGGTAAAGTAAATAATTCATTAATTTGAAGACTAATTGATCAGATAAAATATCTGAAAAGTTATTTTAGGAAATGATAACTTTGTAATCTGAATATTTTTCCTTGGTGCCCCGACTTCCTAGTTAATTACAGTTACATGATTAATCAGTTGATCGCGTAATACTAATTACAGAGAATCTTTGATAAAACTATAAGTCTTCAATTTAATGATAGTAAAGACACGACAACTGTTATCCGAGCACACCACGCTGGGGAGGTTGGTCATTCAGCACCTGCCTCCCATTCAAACGGCGCCACAGAGCAGGTTTACATTTTTACCCCACATAAGGCAGCCTACCTTCACAGAGATTACGCCTATACATTTGTTGTTATTTTTGGTGTAGACACTGAATCTCTTAAAGAGTAGAAAGAGAAGGAGAGGAGAGGGGGTGAAAGAGAGAAAGAGAAAGATACAAAAACAGAGAGAGAAAAAGAGTGAGAAAGAGATGGCACTTGAACACATTTCCCTTTATACATGTAGATAGTTGTGTTACTAGTATTTAGAGGTTATGCAGAATGACATATTGAAGACTGTTGAACCCCAAACACATATCACCACAACAATGCAGTGTACAGTACAACAAAATAACCACCCACATACAGTATAGCCTAGCAGTGTTTCATTTTTACTCATCATCACTTGTAATTTATTCTAATTAGTTTTTGTTCAATAAAAATCTGTATGATGACACAAATGTGAAAAAAATAAAAGAGCATTAAGAACAGAAATACTACTGTTAAATAACCTGGAGAAGAGGAGGGGGGGAGAGGAGAGGACAAGAAAGGAAAGGAAAGAAAATGGGCAGGGAGGGGAGGAGAGGAGAAGAGAGGAGAGGAGACAAGAGGGGAGGGGAGGAAACGGGAGAGGATGGGAGGAGAGGGGAGTGGAGGAGAGGAGAGGGGAGTGGAGGAGAGGAGAGGAGAGGAGAGGAGAGGAGAGGAGAGGAGAGGAGAGGAGAGGAGAGGACAGGATGGGAGGAGAGGGGAGGAGAGGGGAGTGGAGGAGAGGAAACGGGAGAGGATGGGAGGAGAGGGGAGGAGAGGGGAGTGGAGGATGGGACAAGAGGAGAGGATGGGACAAGAGGAGAGGAGAGGAGAGGGGAGGGGAGGGGAGAAGAGGAGAGGAGAGGAGAGGAGAGGAGAGGAGAGGAGAGGAGAGGAGAGGAGAGGGGAGGGGAGTGGAGGAGAGGAAACGGGAGAGGAGAGGAGAAGAGAAGAGAGGGGAGGAAACAGGAGAGGATGGGAGGAGAGGGGAGTGGAGGATGGGACAAGAGGAGAGGATGGGACAAGAGGAGAGGAGAGGGGAGGGGAGGGGAGAAGAGGAGAGGAGAGGAGAGGGGAGGAGATTAGAGGGGAGTGAAGGAGAGGAAACGGGAGAGGAGAGGAGAAGAGAGGAGAGGGGAGGAAACGGGAGAGGATGGGAGGAGAGGGGAGGAGAGGGGAGTGGAGGATGGGACAAGAGGAGAGGATGGGACAAGAGGAGAGGAGAGGAGAGGGGAGGGGAGGGGAGAAGAGAAGAGGAGAGGAGAGGAGAGGAGAGGAGAGGAGAGGAGAGGAGAGGAGAGGAGAGGAGAGGAGAGGGGAGGAAACGGGAGAGGATGGGAGGAGAGGGGAGGAGAGGGGAGTGGAGGATGGGACAAGAGGAGAGGAGAGGGGAGGGGATGGGAGGAGAGGAGAGGAGAGGAGAGGAGAGGAGAGGAGAGGAGAGGAGAGGAGAGGAGAGGAGAGGAGAGGAGAGGAGAGGAGAGGAGAGAAAACTAAACAAAGCAATGCGATGGTGGAAGAGAGAATGGGAGGAGGGAAGGCTGGCAGTTCTCTATTCTGTGCTGTGCTGTGAGGGTCGATCGATAACTCAGTAATGAAGGAGGTATTAGACGGGGTGCAGAGGGACCGGAGCAGGGTAGGTGGATGCAGGAGGCCAGGGTAGGTGAAGAGAGAGAGGCAGGAGCTGATTCCCCATAGCAAACAACACCCTCACAGGACTCATCAGAGCCAACATCTGAGAACAGATGAGCCAGATGACCCTCTCGAGTCTTTCTGAATTCAGGAGGAGCACACCCATGTTCACACCCACACACCCACACACACACCCACACACAACATGCTCTAAACATGGCAGGTAGCCTAGTGGTTAGAGCGTTGAGCCAGTAATTCGCTAGTTCAAATCCCAAAGCCGACAAGGTGAAAGATCTATCGATGTACCTTTCAGCAAGGCACTTAAACATAATTGCTCCAGGGTTGCTGTTGATAATGACTGACCCTGGCTGTGTCCCTACTCTTCGAGGGTGTCTCAGAGGTAGTAGGGATATGCAAAAACACATTTCCAATTCACACATGCGTATAATACTTACAAGGTCTCACAGTCTCATGTCAAAATTAGACGTTCATCGATGTTTCTCAAACGTCAAATTTCGAAGTTGTGTTTAAGGTTACGGTTAGGCATTAATTCCACATTTTTATTATTACATATGCTCGCATACACACACACACACACACACACACACACACACACACACACACACACACACACACACACACACACACACACACACACACACACACACACACACACACACACACACACACACACACACACACACACCAACAATCAATCATGTTCTTCCCCAAGCCTTCGTTGCTGTAACTTTGTCTGTCTGCCAGGCTTCTGCCCCAGTCCTTCAGCCCAGTGCTGAATGTGTCTGTCAACAACAGAATGAGCCTCGCTGATCCGGAGTAAGAAAAAGACAGCACTCAACTCACTCTGGTCTTTCAACGCATATTACCCACCAATGCCTCCCGCCGCCCTCACAAATTCATTTCACAGAGGCAATTTGGGACTGAATGGAGAAGACACAGGGATTGTCTTCTGTTTGCCACTGGGGAGGGAAAGAGTGTGTGTGTGGGGGGGGGGGGGGTATAGGGATGACCCCCAGGTACACTCAAAGCCAATCTGTTGCACTCTGAATGGGCTCCTTATGGACAAGTGCCATGTGGTTGGGCACAGCCCCTAACTAACCCAGTCAGTCAGACCCAGCACAGGGACACTGAGGGGGCTTAGCATATGTGTGTGTGTGTGTGTGTGTGTGTGTGTGTGTGTCCCTTTCAATAGATGGATCAAGGCAAGGATGGGCCCCCTTTTTTTTGTATTCTTGTGTCTCTCTCCTTAAACACCCATCCTCCTTTCCCTTTCCCACTCAGACTACTACCAGACAAATTTGACTATCCAATGATATACCTAGAAGTCTAGCTTCATCAACTTGCTCAATGGTCACACCTTTTATACACAACCCCAGCTAAGGTTCAGGTTTTAGAGAATGTTTTGAAACCAAATACAATGCTTTAAGTTTTAGATGTATTTAAGACCAGTATTATTAATCACCCATTCTCATACTGACTGTAACTTCTTATTTTGAATTTCAGTGAGCTCACTGGCTTTGAGTGCTGACATGTAGAGTATCGAATCATCCACATACATAGTCATTCTAGCTTTGTGTAAGACCTGTGGCAAATCATTTGTGAAAATAGAGAACAGTAACAGCCCAAAGTAACTGCCCTGAGGAACACCGCAATGTGTATGTCTGATGTTAGAGAAGCTTCCATTGAATAATAATCTCTGGGTTCTATTGGATAAATAACTCTCCAACCTTGTGATGACAGGTGATGTAAAGCCATAGCAAATGAGTTTCTTCAATAACAATTTATTATCATTAACATCAAAGGCTGCACTGAAATCTAGCAATACAGCACCAACTACAATCTTATTATGCATTTTTTTAAAACAATCATCTGTTATTTGACTCAGTGCAGTACAACTTGAGTGCCTTTCTCTATAAATCAGTAGTAATCTTGTTCTCTGAAAAATAGCATTGTATTTGGTCAAATAATTATTTCCATCAGTTTACTAAGAGCAGGCAGCAAACTGAATGGGTGGCTGTTTTTTTTTTAAATTTTATTTTATTTAACCTTTATTGAATTAGACATGTCAGTTAAGAACAAATTCTTATTTTCAATGAAGGCCTACCAAAAGGCAAAAGGCCTCCTGCGTGGAAAGGGGGCTGGGATTAAAATTTAAAAAATAAAATAAAAATATAGGACAAAACACACATCACAGACAACAACATAGCATGGCAGCAATACATGATAGCACTACATGGTAGGAACACAACATGACAACAACATGGTAGCAAAACAACATGGCAGTAGCACAACATGGTAGCAGCACAAAACATGGTACAAACATTTTTGGGCACAGACAATAGCACAAAAGGCAAGAAGGTAAAGACAACAATACATCACGCAAAGCAGCCACAACTGTCAGTAAGAGTGTCCATGATTGAGTCTTTGAATGAAGAGATTGAGATAAAACTGTCTAGTTTGAGTGTTTGTTGCAGCTTGTTCCAGTCGCTAGCTGCAGCGAACTGAAAAAACGAGTGAACCAAGGATGTGTGCTTTGGGGACCTTCAACAGAATGTGACTGGCAGAACGGGTGTTGTATATGGAGGATGAGGGCAGCAGTAGATATCTCAGATAGCGGGGAGTGAGGCCCAAGAGGGTTTTATAAATAAGCATCAACCAGTGGGTCTTGTGACGGGTATACAGAGATGACCAGTTTACAGAGGAGTATAGAGTGCAGTGATGTGTCCTATAAGGAGCATTGGTGGCAAATCTAATGGCCGAATGCTAAAGTACATCTAGCCGCTCGAGAGCACCCTTAACTGCCGATCTATAAATTACATCTCCGTAATCTAACATGGGTAGGATGATCATCTGAATCAGGGTTAGTTTGGCAGCTGGGGTGAAAGAGGAGCGATTACGATAGAAGAAACCAAGTCTAGATTTAACTTTAGCCTGCAGCTTTGATATGTGCTGAGAGTACAGTGTACCATCTAGCCATCATCCCAAGTACTTGTATGAGGTGACTACCTCAAGCTCTAAACCCTCAGAGATAGTAATCACAACTGTGGGGAGATGGGCATTCTTCTACCAAACCACATTACCTTTGTTTTGGAGGTGTTCAGAACAAGGTTAAGGGCAGAGAAAGTTTGTTGGACACTAAGAAAGCTTTGTTGTAGAGAATTTCTAACAAAATCCAGGGAGAGGCCAGCTGTGTATAAGACTGTATCCTACTGCATGAGCTTTGTTGTTGAAGTAAATTGAGAAGAATATGGGGCCTAGGACCGAGCCTTGTGGTAGTCCCTTGGTGACAGGCAGTGGCTGAGAGAGCAGATGTTCTGACTTTATACACTGCACTCTTTGAGAGGAGTAGTTAGCAAACCAGCCCAATGACCCCTCAGAGACACCAATACTCCTTAGCCAGCCAACAAGAATGGAATGGTCTACCGTATCAAAAGCTTTGGTCAAGTCAATAAAAATAGCAACAGAACATTGCTTAAAATCAAGGGCAAATGGTGACATAATTTAGGACCTTTCAGGTTTCAGTGACACATCCATAACCTGAGCAGAAACCAGATTGCATACCAGAGAGAATACTATAGACATCAAGAAAGCCCGTCAGTTGATTATTGACACGTTTTTCCCAACGCCTTTGATAAACAGGGCAACATAGAAATAGGCCTATAACAGTTAGGATCAGCTTGATCTCCCCCTTTAAATAAAGGACTCAGCGTGGCTGCTTTCCTATCAATGGGAACCTCCCCAGAGAGGAGAGACAGGTTGAAAAAGTCAGAGATAGGCTTGGCGTTGACATGGGCAGCAACCTTAAAGAAGAAAGAGTCTAAACCATAAACCACCCAGATGTGTTTTTGGGGGTCAAGTTTAAGGAGCTCCTTTAACCCCTTGGACTCAGTGACCACCTGCAGGGAGAAACTTTGTAGCGATGCAGGGGAAAAAGAGGGAGGACCATCGGGGCTAGTCGCATTATACGGGGTGGGAGATGAGGAAATGTTAGATGGGCAAGGAATTATGGCTGAGTCAAATAGGAATCCTGACTTAATGAAGTGGTGATTAAAGAGCTCAGCCATGTGCCTCTTGTCAGTAACAACCACATCATCAACATTAAGGGACATGGGCAACTGTGAGGAGGAGGGTTTATTCTCCAGGTCTTTAACTGTTTTCCATAACTTCTTGGAGTTAGACCCACAGAGAGAGAACTGCTCCTTAAAGTAACTAACTTTGGCCTTCCGGATAGCCTGAGTGCACTTATTTCTCATTTGCCTGAACGAGAGCCAGTCAGCCTGAGTATGCGTATGCCAAATGCAATTCTTGAGGTGGAGTAACTCTGAAAGATCACAGTCGAACCAGGGACTGAACCTGTTTTTAATTTTCTTCATGGTGCCGTGTTTGTTCACAATACCACTGAAAGTTTAAAAAAATAAGGTCTAAGCGTCTTCAACAGAGGGGGATCAATGTCACGCCCTTGTCGAAGTATTTTGTGTTTATTTTCATTTATTTGGTCAGGCCAGGGTGTGGCATGGGTTTTTGTATGTGGTGTGTTGGGTTTGTAGCTTAGTGTTCTAGTGAAATCTATGGCTGTCTGAAGTGGTTCTCAATCAGAGGCAGGTGTTTATCGTTGTCTCTGATTGGGAACCATATTTAGGCAGCCATATTCTTTGGGTGTTTTGTGGGTGATTGTCCTTAGTGTCCTTGTTTCTGTCGAGGTGTTAGTTTGCACCAGTTTAGGCTGTTTCGGTTTTCATTACGTTTATTGTTTTTGTACAGTTCGTGTTTCTTCATTATTAAATAAACATGGATTGCAATAGCCACGCTGCATTTTGGTCCGATCCTTGCTACACCTCCTCGTCCGAGGAGGAGATAGAAGAAAGCCGTTACAGAATCACCCACCACAACAGGACCAAGCGGCGTGGTAACGGGCAGCAGCAGCGAAAGGAGGAAAGGACATGGGAGGACGTTATGGACAGCAAGAGTATGGACTATACGACTTGGGAGGAGATAGACAGGTGGGCGGTCGACCCAGGGAGAGTGCCGGAGCCCGCCTGGGATTCGATGGAGCAGTGCGCGGAAGGTTATCGGAGAATGGAGTGGGCGAAGCAAGCACGGCGGCGTGGACGGAAGCCCGAGAGTCAGCCACAAAAATGTATTGGGGGGGGCTAACAGGGAGTATGGCTACGCCAGGTAGGAGACCTGCGCAAACTCCCTGTGCTTACCGGAGGGCTAGAGAGACCGGGCAGGTACCTTATGCTGTGGTGCGCACGGTGTCTCCAGTGCGGGTGCATAGCCCTGTGCGGTACATTCCAGCTCCGCGTATCGGCCGGGCTAGAGTGAGCATCGAGCCAAGTGCCATGAAGCCGGCTCTACGCATCTGGTCCCCAGTGCGTCTCCTTGGGCCGGCTTACATGGCACCAGCCTTGCGCTCGGTGTCTCCGGTTCGCCTGCATAGCCCAGTGCGGGCTATTCCACCTCGCCGCACTGGCAGGGCGACCGAGAGCATTCAACAGGTAAGGTTGGGCAGGCTCGGTGCTCAAGAGCTCCAGTGCGCCTGCACGGTCCGGTCTATCCAGTACCACCTCCACGTATCAGCCCTCCGGTGGCAGCTCCCCGCACCAGGCTTCCTGTGTGTGTTCTCGGCCCAGTACCACCAGTGCCAGCACCACGCATCAGGCCTACAGTGCGCCTCGCCTGTCCAGCGCTGCCTGAGCCTTCCTCCTCTCCAGCGCTGCCGGAGTCTCCCGCCTATCTAGCGCTGTCAGAGCCTTCCTCCTCTACAGCGCTGCCGGAGTCTCCCGCCTGTTCAGCGCAGTTGGAGCCTTCCTCTCCAGCGCTGCCGGAGGCTCCCGCCTGTTTAGCGCTGCCAGAGCCTTCCGTCTCTACAGCGCTGCCGGAGTCTCCAGTCTGCAAAGAGCTGCCAGTCTGCAAGGGGCCGCCAGAGCTGCCAATCTGCAAGGAGCCGCCAGAGCTGCCAGTCTGCAAGGAGCCGCCAGAGCTGCCAGTCTGTATGGAGCAGCCAGGGCCGCCAATCACTATGGAGCAGCCAGGGCCGCCAGTCAGCATGGAGCAGCCAGGGCCGCCAGTCAGCATGGAGCAGCCAGGGCCGCCAGTCAGCATGGAGCAGCCAGGGCCGCCAGTCAGCATGGCACAGCCAGAGTCGCCAGTCAGCATGGAGCAGCCAGAGCAGCCAATCAGCATGGAGCAGCCAGAGCAGCCAGTCAGCATGGAGCAGCCAGAGCAGCCAGTCAGCATGGAGCAGCCAGAGCTGCCAGTCAGCATGGAGCAGCCAGAGCTGCCAGTCAGCATGGAGCAGCCAGAGCTGCCAGTCAGCATGGAGCAGCCAGAGCTGCCAGTCAGCATGGAGCAGCCAGAGCTGCCAGTCAGCCAGACTCTTCCAGATCTGTCAGTCAGCCAGACTCTTCCAGATCTGCCAGTCAGCCACTCTTCCAGATCTGCCAGTCAGCCAGACTCTTCCAGATCTGCCAGTCAGCCAGACTCTTCCAGATCTGCCAGTCAGCCAGACTCTTCCAGATCTGCCAGTCAACCAGACTCTTCCAGATCTGCCAGTCAACCAGACTCTTCCAGATGTGCCAGTCAACCAGACTCTTCCAGATCCGCCAGTCAGCCAGGATCTGCCGGATCCAACTACCTGCCTGAGCTTCCTCTCAGTGCTGGGTTTCCTCTCAGTGCTGGGTTTCCTCTCAGTGCTGGGTTTCCTCTCAGTGCTGAGCTTCCTCTCAGTGCTGAGCTTCCTCTCAGTCCCGAGCTATCCCTCAGTCCCGAGCTATCCCTCAGTCCCGAGCTATCCCTCAGTCCCGAGCTGCCTCAGTCCCGAGCTGCCCCTCAGTCCCGAGCTGCCCCTCAGTCCAGTGGGGTTCTGGGTGAGGACTACTAGGCCATGGTCGGTGGCGAGGGTGGACTATCCAGGGACACGAGGAGGAGGGACTAAGACTTTGATAGAGTGGGGTCCACGTCCCGCGCCGGAGCCGCCACCATGGACAGACGCCCACCCGGACCCTCCCCTATGGTTTTTGGTGTGCGTCCGGGAGTCCGCACCTTGGGTGGGAGGGGGGGTTCTGTCACGCCCTGGTCGAAGTATTTTGTGTTTATTTTCATTTATTTGGTCAGGCCAGGGTGTGGCATGGGTTTTTGTATGTGGTGTGTTGGGTTTGTAGCTTAGTGGGGTGTTCTAGTGAAGTCTATGGCTGTCTGAAGTGGTTCTCAATCAGAGGCAGGTGTTTATCGTTGTCTCTGATTGGGAACCATATTTAGGCAGCCATATTCTTTGGGTGTTTCGTGGGTGATTGTCCTTAGTGTCGTTGTTTCTGTCGAGGTGTTAGTTTGCACCAGTTTAGGCTGTTTCGGTTTTCACATTACGTTTATTGTTTTTGTACAGTTCGTGTTTCTTCATTATTAAATAAACATGGATTGCAATAGCCACGCTGCATTTTGGTCCAATCCTTGCTACACCTCCTCGTCCGAGGAGGAGATAGAAGAAAGCCGTTACAATCAAGCTGATTCTATACCAATTTCCAGAGGTAAGGTCATGAAGGGAGGCTTGCTCATTAAAGTTTTTTAGCAAGTGTCTATGACCAATCAGGACAGGTCGTTTCACTGACCAGCCATTACAAATATAGGCTGTAAAACAGTGATCACTAAGTTCATTACAGAAAACACCAGACTGATACCTATCAGGATTATTTGTGAGGATAACCTCAAGGAGAGTAGCTTTTTCTGGGTGTTTGGAGTCATACCTTGTGGGATTGGTAATAATCTGAGAAAGATTTAGGGAGTCCCATTGCTTTAGTCAGGTGGTTTAAGCATGTCCAAGTTTAGGTCACCTAGCAGGACAATTCATACTTAGTGTAAGGGGCCAGGAGAGAGCTTAGGGCAGGTAAGGTAACGGCCGGTGCTGATGGAGGATGATAACACCCAGCAACAGTCAACAAAGAGCTATTTGAAAGTTTAAGGCTTAAAACCAGCAAATCTAATTGTTTGGGGACAGACTTGGTGGACACAACCAAGCACTGAAGGTGATCCTTGGTAAAGATTTCCACTCCCCAACCTTTGGAAGATCTGTCTTGACGAAAAAGGTTGTAACCAGAAAGGTTACCATCAGTATTCAAAACACTCTTCCTTAATAACCACATATTACTAATGACCAACACATCTGGATTGGAGCTGTGAACCCACACTTTCAATTGATCCATTTTATGTAATAACCTTCTAATGTTAATGTACAGAAATCCCAGGCTTTTATGAGAGCAGAAATCAGTGAAGCAGATATCAGAGCACAAGTCAGAATTGGGGCTAGGAACAGTAGATGGGCCAGGGTGTACATGCACATTTCCAGATATCATCAGTAGTAATACAATCAAGGCACGGCAGAGGACAGAAGAGCTCTACAGTGTTGATTTATGACATTTGAATGTGCATTAGATAGCAACAAGATTATATTGTACAGCAATTTGATCAGGTAACATGAATACAAATGTCATGCCCTGACCTTAGAGAGCCTTATTCTCTATTTTGGTTAGGTCAGGGTGTGACTAGGGTGGGTACTCTAGTTTTTTTTATTTCTATGTTGGCCTGGTATGGTTCCCAATCAGAGGCAGCTGTCTATCGTTGTCTCTGATTGGGGATCATATTTAGGCAGCCTTTCCCCACTGTGGTTGTGGGATCTTGTTGTTTTTTTGCATGAGAGCATTTCAATTGTATATCACGGTCGTTTGTTTCTTTATTGTTTTTGTTGGTTGTTTCACTTTAATAAAATGTGGAACCCTGCGCCTTGGTCTAAGTTTGCCTACCAAGAAGATCGTGACAACAAAGCCGGCGAGAGGTGGTTAGAATAGGATGTGAGGCCAAGAGTCCATGTAACTAATAGAGAGTCAGAGTCCCGAGTGTGGGAACAAAAAAGGTCTGTCCCACGGTTGGGTAAACAAGAAAGTTAAAGCCAGCAAAGGGTGCTTTAATATTTTTAGGCAGTGGAATTACTTTAGCTTCCTTCCACACCTGTGGACACACACACTCCTTTAGGCTTTGGTTAAAGATATAGCAAACAGGGGTGACAATACAGTATTCAACCATTCTCAATAGTTTCCCATCAAGGTTGTCTATACCTGGTGGCTTATCATTATGGATGGCTAACAATAGTTACCTGTCTAGGCTGACAGGTAAGGTAGAGGTGATATGACCCTTGACTAGTCTCTCAAAGCACTTCATGATGACAGAAGTGAGTGCTACGGGGCAATAATCATTTTGTTCAGTTACCTTTGCTTTCTTGGGTACAGGAACAATTCTGGCCATCTTGAAGCATGTGGGGACAGCAGACAGGGAGAGATTGAATATGTCCGTAAACACACCAGCCAGCTGGTTTGCGCATTCTCTGAGGACGCGGCTAGGGATGCCATCTGGGCTGGCAGCCTTGCGAGGGTTAACACGCTTAAATGTCTTTCACACATCGGCCTCGGAGAAGGAGAGCCCACAGTCCTTGGTAGCGGGCCGCATCGGTGGCACTCGTGTTATCCTTAAAGCTTAGCTTGTCTGGAAGTAAGACGTCGGTGTCCGCGACTTGTCTGTAGACTCTGCCACATACGTCGTGTGTCTAAGCCATTGAATTGCGACTCCACTTTGTCTCTATACTGATGTTTTGCCTGTTTGATTGCCTTGTGGAGGGAATAAATACACTGTTTGTATTCTGCCATATTCCCAGTCACCTTGCCATGATTAAATGCGGGTAGTTTTCGCTTTCAGTTTTGCGTGAATGCTGCCATCTATCCATGGTTTCTGGTTAGGGTAGGTTTTAATAGTCACAATGAGTACATCATCTCATATACACTTCCTGATAAACTCAGTCACCGAATCAGTGTATTCGTCAATGTTTTCTCAGAAGCTACCTGGTCAAAACAATCTTGAAGTGTGGACTCCGATTGGTCCTGAGCACGGGTGCTTCCTGTTTGAGTTTCTGCCTATAGGAAGTGAGGAGCAAAATGGAGTCGTTTTTTTGCCGAAGGGTGGGCAGAAGAGGGCCTTATAGGCATCTCAGAAGTTGCAGTAACAGCGGTCAAGTTTTTTGGCAGCGTGAGTACTACAGTATAGTCGATATGTTGATAGAACTTAGGCATCCTTTTCCTCAAATTTGCTTTGCTAAAATCCCCAGCTACAATAAATGCAGCCTCAGGATATGTGGTTTCCAGTTTGCATAAAGTCCAGGGGAGTTCTTTGAGGGCTGTCGTGGTATCAGCATTAGGGGGGGACATACACGGCCGTGCCTATAACCGATGAGAATTATTTTGGGAGATAATACGGTCGGCATTTGATTGTGAGGTATTCTAGATCGGGGGAACAAAAGGACTTGAGTTCCTGTATGTAATCACAATTACACCACGAGTCGTTAGTCATGAAACATACACTCCTCCCTTTTTTCTCCTGGAGAGATATTCATTCCTATATGCGCAATGAACTGAGAATCCAGCTGGCTGGACCGATTCGGACAGTATATCCCGAGAGAGCCATGTTACCATAAAGCAGAGTATATTACAATCCCTGATGTCTCTCTAGAGATAGACCCGCGCCCTGAGCTCATGAACTTTATTATTATCCAGAGACTGAACATTAGCTAAATCCGACTAGAAGACCACTCCAAGTACCTCTCTTTCGACGGCGTTGTTTTGGGTTGGCTCCTGGAATCCTTTCAATTGCCATGGGGGGTGCAAATAAAGGATCTGCTTTGGGAAAGTTGTATTCCTGGCATATCAAGCATTGCACACATATTATCTAAATACTGACTGTTAGGACTTGGTGGCCTATAGCAGCACCCCAAAAGAAGAGGCTTTAGATGAGACATGCAACCACAACACCTCAACAACATTTCAGAACCTCTCTAAGCTTAACAGGAATATGACTCTGAACATGTACCCCAACACCTCCCCCGTAGGCATTGCTACGGCTGTATCATCAAATAAATTGTCTAAGTGAGTTTAGGAGATTTTTGAATGTATTTGAATGTTATCCAATGTTAGCAAGTTATTGATTTCATGAACCTTATTTCTATGGCTACATATATTAAAATGGGCTATTCTTAGCCCTTTCCTGGGTAGCTTATCGGAGATAGACATAATATGGAGAAAAAAATAAGAAGTAAAATAAAGTAAAAAACATTGTTTAGCTAATAGTTAGTAAATCAGGTGCTAGTTGGCATCAATTGGTGTATGTGTGTGTATATGTGATGTTTGGCTGAAGCTACTGACCCAGAAGCTTGGTCACTCACCCCTCCCAGGCTTTTGGAAGGGAGGGTGGACAATGTCCCCACGCTCTGGGATAAGTTTTTTCTGCCTTTGGCGCACAGCTTCAGAGAAGTCCTCATTGAGGAAGATGTTGCTTCCTCTCAAGTTCTTGGCTCTGTCCGGAACAGCCATCTTGTCCTTGAACCTTAGGAACTTGACCGTTATTGGCCTGGGTCTGTCAGCTGTACTAGTTAAAGGTTTTCCAGACCTGTAGGCATGCTTCACCTCAATCTTTGTATGATCCATCTGCAGATTTTCAGTGATAATTTTTCTACTTTCTCCTCACTCCGTCCAGGTCTCATGCAGTGACTCTGGTATGCCATCCAGAACAATGTTATTCCTCCTGGATTGTCCCTCTCGTCTGTTTCCCCAGTCATCTGTGATAATGATTCACAGTCAGTGCTGATGTCATCTCGCTTAGACTTACAGTTTGTTGTCATCTTGCGGCAAGTCAATTTCATGACATCCACCTCTCCCTGGGAGAACTGCAAACTGTTCTTAAGGTCTTGGACCTCTCTGGTCAGATCAGCCCTTCTTTTGTTAGTTGAGTCCACCAGTATTTGGACAAAGCTCTTACAGCTATTTTCCTGTGGCTGTAACAATTGGTAGTAGACATCTTGTTTTTTATTTAAAAGATCATGCACCTGTGACAGAGAAACACTTTCCTTTCCTTTCCATTACTCCAACCTTCTTTAACTTTGGGTGGCATGATGGTAGAAACTTAGGCTAACGCTGGTCCACGCAATTCCAGCCAGCACAGCTGTTTACATGTTTGCATGCTGTCAACATTCTAAAGCCAAACCCGTCTGTTCTGCCCCATAGTTGCACACGCCTCGGTTTGGTTGCTAAACAACCAACCCTTCTATGCAGAATCACACATGGTCTTCTTCTATTAGAGAAACAAACTGCCTGTTTACTGCGGGTCACATGACCAGCAACTCAGTCAAGGTCAAGAAAGGAAGACACTGCTTATAGAAAACCAAAAGCAGGGGTAGATACAAAAACGTAAATGAATATGCATGTAACAGAACATAGACATAATATATTGATATACTGCATGTGTGTATGTGTGTGTGTGTGCGTGTGTGTGTATGTGTGCGTTTGTGTGTGTGTGTGCGTGTGTGCGTTTGTGTGTGTGTGTGTGCGTGTGCATGCGTGCATGCGTGCGTGTGCGTTTGTGTGTGTGTGTGTGTGCGCGCGCGTGCGTGCATGCATGCATGTGTGCATTTGTGTGTGTGTGTGCGTGTGTGCGTTTGTGTGTGTGTGTGTGCGTGTGCATGCGTGCATGCATGCATGTGTGCATTTGTGTGTGTGTGTGTACCCCACAAACTGCTTAGGAGGCACATGACAATAAACGTACTTCAACCAGTTTCTGAAATTCAGTTTGACATTTGTAAACTGCCTGTATTTCTGTGGGATGTGAAATATGAATGTAGACTACATTCTTCCTGCCTCCTGCATGCCTGACACAGGAACTTAGAATGGCTGTCACCCTTCACTGTTCAGAGATTTAAGTGAGCCAATGAGGATCTGAGCTTCTAATAGATATAAGCCACGCTATGGTAATGACATGCTAATCACAGTTAACACCAGAACAGGTCCTATACTCCTAGATTAAAGTAGCCCTCGCATATTCACGTGTCATTATCATAAATCAGGCTCACCATGCTTTTCTAATTAATGTTTTCATGTGAATATTAATGATATATGGTGATTAGGTCATGGTAGCTATCAAAATACAAATGACTTGGCCAGTTCAGTTGTCGCTAATAACCACAGCACTGGATTGAGCTAGAGCTAGCGATTAATGTTTCCCAACAAAGAAATCAATCTCATTTGTGCCAAATTAAGTTGAATGAAGAGAAAGATGGAATGTTGTCAGTCCAAAGGGATGAAAAGAAGATTCCCACAGGGCCCTCATATACACAAAACATGTGTATGAGACTGTAAACTGTCAGTCACTTTGGATAACCTGGCATATGTTCTTATATGTCATTATATACTGAACAAAAATATAACCACAATATGCAACAATTTCAAAGATTTTACAGAGTTACAGTTATATAGAAGGAAATCAGTCAATTTGAATAAAATCATTAGGTCCTAATCTATGGATTTCACGTGACTGGGCAGGGGTACAGCCATAGGTGGGCCTGGGAGTGCATAGGCCCACCCGCTGGGGAGCCAAGCCCAGCCAATCAGAATGAGGTTTTCCCCACAAAGGGGCTTTATTACAGACAGAAATACTCTTCAGCAACCCCCACCCTCCTCAGATGATCCCGCAGGTGAAGGCGCCGGATGTGGAGGTCCTGGGCTGGCGTGGTTAGACGTGGTCTGTGGTTGTGAACAAATCAAATCCAGTGTTATTTGTCACATACACACGGTTAGCAGATGTTAATGCGAGTGTAGCGAAATGCTTGTGCTTCTAGTTCCGACAATGCAGTAATAACCAACGAGTAATCTAACCTAACAATTCCACAACTACTACCTTATACACACAAGTGTAAAGGGATAAAGAATTTGTACATAAAGATATATGAATGAGTGATGGTACAGAACGGCATATGCAAGATGCAGTAGATGGTATCGAGTACAGTATATACATATGAGATGAGTAATGTAGGGTATATAAACATAGTGGCATAGTTGAACATTGCAGGGATCTATTAATCTATTAATTCAGCTCATGCAAAATGCGACCAACCCTATATATGTTGTGTTTATATTTTTGCTAAGTATAATAAGAGGGTATTGTGCTTCTGTGAAATAATATTTTTTCCATAACATATTATTTGAGATAGTCACAGATGTTTTTAGCAAACTCTTTAAAGCATAGATTTATAATGTACTTTATACTTACGACTCTCATGATTGTTCACAGTCCATTAGGTACTATTTCCCAGCAGCAGGATCTTTCACACACCATAAAGTTGGTTTTGCATTCTCAGAACCCTCCTCACTGTACTTTAGCTGTTTCACACTCCATAAAGTCTGTTTTACAGCCTTGTGTGTGTGTGTCTGTGTGTGTGTGTGTGTGTGTGTGTGTGTATCTGTCTGTCTGTCTGTCTGTCTGTCTGTCTGTTTGTCTGTGAGTGTGTGTGTGTCTGTGAGTGAGTGTGTGTGTGTGAGTGAGTGTGTGTGTCTCTGTCTGTCTGTCTGTCTGTCTGTCTGTCTGTCTGTCTGTCTGTCTGTCTGTCTGTGTGTGTGTGTACACATAAGCAGCAGTAATCCCCAGTGGGGGTCCTCCTTGTTGGTTTAGTCTGAATGGGGCTCTCCCTGGCCCCGACCTGTCCCTCCACCGCATTAAAGGTGAAATAAAAAAATTAAAAAATGAACACCGGCCCCCAGCCCTAACCCTGACTCCTGGGCAACAGAATGACACACACTGAGAGAGCAGCCGCCTGAAGACAGAGAGAGAGTGAGAGTGAGAGAGTGAGAGAGTGAGAGAGTGAGAGTGAGAGAGTGAGAGTGAGAGAGTGAGAGAGTGAGAGAGAGAGAGAGAGAGAGAGAGAGAGAGAGACCTTGCTTTGTAGACAACTCCTACAATTAACCCTTCTAAAGAAATTGAGTGGGAAATCAATCATTTCCAGGCCTTCTGTACTAGTCTGTGGGAACATAAATGGCATAAATGATTCACTATGGAATCACTAAAACAATACAGAAATACACTACTGAAAAATTAGTAACATCACATCAGAAATCAGCTCAATGTAATTGAAGAATCCATAGACTGCAACCACTTCAGGGAAACAAAGAGTTATCTATCCAAAATATTATTGTTATTTTAAATTCAATTCAATTTGGCTATTACTATTATGATGATGATGATGATGATGATGATAACAACGATGATGATGATGATGATGATGATAATAACGATGATGATGATGATGATTATGATTATTATTAGTAATTCAATTCAATTTGACTATTACTATTATGATGATGATGATGATAAGGATGATAACGATAATGATTATGATCTTTATTATTATTAGTAATTCAATTCAATTCAATTTGACTATTACTATAGTATTACCATGACGATGATTATTAATAATAATAATAATGAATTCTTCAATTAAATTCAACATTTTAAACCCTATAACAAAGAACAAACAGCAAAAACATATACATGATCAAATACAAATGTTAGAATCAACTATAAAAGACTACCAGAACACACTGGATTCTCCAATTACTGTATATTGAAATGAACTACAGGACAAAATACAAATTCTCCAACCCAAAAAGGCCTGTGGTGTTGATGGTATCCTCAATGAAATGATAAAATATATAGACTGCAAATTCCAATTTGCTATTCTTAAACTCTTTAACATCATCCTTAGCTCTGGCATCTTCGCCAATATGTGGAACCAAGGACTGATCCCACAAAAGTTGAGACAAATTTGACCCCAATAACTACCGTGGGATATGCATCAACAGCAACCTTGGGGAAATCCTCTGCATTATCATTAACAGCAGTCTCATACATTTCCTCAGTGAAAACTATGTACTAAGCAAATGTCAAATTGACTTTACACCAAATTACCTTACAACAGACAACATATTCACCCTCCCTAATTGACAAACAAACAAACCAAAACAAAGGCAAAGTCTTCTCATGCTTTGTTGATTTCAAAAAAGCTTTAGACTCAATTTGCCATGAGGGCCTGCTATACAAATTGATGGAAAGTGGTGTTGGGGGAAAAACATACAACATTGTAAAATCCATGTACACAAACAACAACTGTGTGGTTAAAATTTCCACAGGACCGTGGGGTGAGACAGGGATGCAGCTTAAGCCCCACCCTCTTCAACATATATATCAACAAATTGGTGAGGGCACTATAACAGTCTGCAGCAGCCGGCATCACCCTACAATAATCTAAAGTCAAATGTCTACTGTTTGCTGATAATCTGGTGCTTCTGTCCCAAACCAAGGAGGGCCTACAGCAGCACCTAGATCTTCTACACAGATTCTGTCAGACCTGGACCCTGACAGTAAATATCTGTAAGACAAAACTAATGGTGTTACAAAAAAGGTTTAGTTGCCAAAACCACAAATACAAATTCCATCTAGACACCGTTTCCCGAGAAAAAACACACAAAAAAATGATACATACCTCTGGCCTAAACATCAGCGCCAGAGCCAACATCAGCGGGGAGAGAAAGACAGAGGTTAGACAGAAAGAGAGAGATAGCGACATTGAGAGATAAAGAGAGAGACGAGGAGAGAGAGGGAGTGAGAGAGAGACAAGGAGAGAAAGAGCCTAGCCTTGCTATTGAGAAAGGCCGCCGTAGGCTGACCTGGCATTCAAGAGAAGACAGGCTATGTGCTCACTGCCGACAAAATTAGGTGGAAACTGAGCTGCACTTCCTAAACTCCTGCCAAATGTATGACCATATTAGAGACACATATTTCCCTCAGATTACACAGATCCACAAAGAATTAAAAAACAAACCCGATTTTGATAAACTCCCATATCTACTGGGTGAAATACCACAGTGTGCCATCACATCAACACGATTTGTGACCTGTTGCCACAAGAAAAGGGCAACCAGTGAAGAACAAACACCATTGTAAATAGAACCCATATTTATGTTCATTTATTTTCCCTTTTGTACATTAACCGTTTGCACATTTTTACAACACTGTATATAATATTATTTTGGAACTTCTGTGATGTGTAATGTTTACTGTTCATTTTTATTGTTTATTTCACTTTTGAATATTATCTACTTCACTTGCTTTGGCAATAATAACATATGTTTCCCATGTCAATAAATCCCCTTGAATTGAATTGAAAGAGGGAGAGAGACAGAGAGGCAGAGAGGGAGAGGGAGAGGGAGAGGGAGAGGGAGAGGGAGAGGGAGAGGGAGAGAGAGAGAGAGAGAGAGAGAAACCGAGATACAGAGAGAGGGAGAGAGACAGAGGGACAGAGAGAGGGAGAGGAGAGAGTGGGAGGAGAGAGTGGGAGAAAGACAGAGAGAGTGAGCGAGAGAGAGGAGAGAGAGGGAGAGAGACAGAGAGAGAGAGAGAGGGAGAGGAGAGAGAGGGAGAGAGACAGAGAGAGGGAGAGGAGAGAAAGGGAGAGAGAGAGAGAGAGGGAGAGGAGAGAGAGGGAGAGCGACAGAGAGAGGGAGAGGAGAGAAAGGGAGAGAGAGAGAGAGAGGGAGAGGAGAGAGGGAGAGAGACAGAGAGAGGGAGAGGAGAGAAAGGGAGAGAGAGAGAGAGAGGGAGAGGAGAGAGAGGGAGAGAGACAGAGAGAGGGAGAGGAGAGAAAGGGAGAGAGAGAGACCTCCCCGTCTCTCTCCAACTGTAGATCTATATCAGAAAATACATCAAATGCTCAAACAGAAAAGTAATTGCAGTTTCTTTTTCACCAAGTTATTCCTGCCCCCCACCCCCCCAAGGCTCAGCAGTGACTGACCCCTCTCCCCTTTTCGTCTGCTAAGAGGGCTACAGGGAGGCATCAGCACAAATTACCTTTATTGATCCAGAGAGACAGGTGAATACCAAATAGGTGTGTGTGTGTGTGTGTGTGTGTGTGTGTGTGTGTGTGTGTGTGTGTGTGTGTGTGTGTGTGCGTGTGCGTGTGTGTGCATGTGTGAGTGTACGCATGGCCTGCGCATGCATGTGTGTCCGTCGGTCTGTCCATCTGTCTGTCTTAACGTAAGAGAGTAAGAAAAAAGAGTGAGAGAGAGAAGCAGAAGAAAGAACACAAACCAGAAGAGAGATAATGGAAACCTCTGCAGGTGTTTGTGTGCAGGTTGTTGCCATGATTTAGTGTTTGAATTCTGGCCACTACCAAACTCGTCTTTCTTCCTTCATCTAAAAAGTGACAAGAGCGGCTGTTTTTCCGGCACCAATGCGGAATTGTCCTTTCAGCCCCAGGCCTATAAATCACTGATACTCCATTAGTTTCCAACTCAGAGTTTAATCAATGCGTGACTTACCAAATGAAATAGGGGATTATCGGGGTAATCACCTGGCAAAGGCTGCCAAAATTTTAATTATCTAGAAAGCAGACACACACACACAGAGGAGACCTAACTATTTGTGCAGGGTGAAATGTAATAACAAGTAGAACATTTTTTAAAGGACATCAGCAAAACGTGGCAGAAGCAGGTGTTCCAGAATGTTGATGTGGTGGCTAAATCAAATTGTTAATTCAGATGGATGACAAGGTAGCTCATTCCATAAAATATTCTCTCTCTCTCTCTCTCTCTCTCTCTCTCTCTCTCTCTCTCTCTCTCTCTCTCTCTCTCTCTCTCTCTCTCTCTCTCTCTCTCTCTCTCTCTCTCTCTCTCTCTCTCTCTCTCTCTCTCTCTCTCTCTCTCTCTCTCTCTCTCTCTCTCTCTCTCTCTCTCTCTCTCTCTCGTTCTCTCTATATATATATACACTGCTCAAAAAAATAAAGGGAACACTTAAACAACACTTCTGTGAAATCAAACTGTCCACTTAGGAAGCAACACTGATTGACAATACATTTCACAAGCTGTTGTGCAAGTGGAATAGACAACAGGTGGAAATTATAGGCATTTAGCAAGACACCCCCAATAAAGGAGTGGTTCTGCAGACTACTTCTCAGTTCCTATGCTTCCTGGCTGATGTTTTGGTCACTTTTGAATGCTGGCGGTGCTTTCACTCTAGTGGTAGCATGAGACGGAGTCTACAACCCACACAAGTGGCTCAGGTAGTGCAGCTCATCCAGGATGGGACATCAATGCGAGCTGTGGCAAGAGGGTTTGCTGTGTCTGTCAGCGTAGTGTCCAGAGCATGGAGGCGATACCAGGAGACAGGCCAGTACATCAGGCAGACGTGGAGAAGGCCGTAGGAGGGCAACAACCCAGCAGCAGGACCGCTACCTCCACCTTTGTGCAAGGAGGAGCAGGAGGAGCACTGCCAGAGCCCTGCAAAATGACCTCCAGCAGGCCACAAATGTGCATGTGTCTGCTCAAACGATCAGAAACAGACTCCATGAGTATGAGGGCCCGACGTCCACAGGTGGGGGTTGTGCTTACAGCCCAACACCGTGCAGGACGTTTGGCATTTGCCAGAGAACACCAAGATTGGCAAATTCGCCACTGGCGCCCTGTGCTCTTCACAGATGAAAGCAGGTTCACACTGAGCACATGTGACAGACGTGACAGTCTGGAGACGCCGTGGAGAACGTTCTGCTGCCTGCAACATCCTCCAGCATGACCGGTTTGGCGATGGGTCAGTCATGGTGTGGGGTGGCATTTCTTTGGGGGGCCGCACAGCCCTCCATGTGCTCGCCAGAGGTAGCCTGACTGCCATTAGGTACCGAGATGAGATCCTCAGACCCCTTGTGAGACCATATGCTGGTGCGGTTGGCTCTGGGTTCCTCCTAATGCAAGACAATGCTAGACCTCATGTGGCTGGAGTGTGTCAGAAGTTCCTGCAAGAGGAAGGCATTGATGCTATGGACTGGCCCGCCCGTTCCCCAGACCTGAATCCAATTGAGCACATCTGACATCATGTCTCGCTCCATCCACCAACGCCACGTTGCACCACAGACTGTCCAGGAGTTGGTGGATGCTTTAGTCCAGGTCTGGGAGGAGATCCCTCAGGAGACCATCCGCCACCTCATCAGGAGCATGCCCAGCCATTGTAGGGAGGTCATACAGGCACGTGGAGGCCACACACACTACTGGGCCTCATTTGGACTTGTTTTAAGGACATTACATCAAAGTTGGATCAGCCTGTAGTGTGGTTTTCCACTTTAATTTTGAGTGTGACTCCAAATCCAGACCTCTATGGGTTGATAAATTTGATTTCCATTGATCATTTTTGTTTGTGATTTTGTTGTCAGCACATTCAACTATGTAAAGAAAAAAGTATTTAATAAGAATATTTCATTCATTCAGATCTAGGATGTGTTATTTTAGTGTTCCCTTTATTTTTTTGAGCAGTGTACATATCTCTCTCTCTCTCCCTCTCTCTCATTCTCTCTCTCTCTCTCTCTCATTCTCTCTCTCTTATTAGCGTTCATCATCCATCTTACTGCTGCTAGAGACACGTTGTTGTCATTCTCATCTCACAAGTCTTATTTTTAGCAGAATGTGTAGGCATCTGTTCTGCAGCACAACAAAGTGAATAATGGTAAAATATATTTTCACAACATACATCCCAGATATAGATTGGAAAACTCAATCACCTCCAGGGTTGGGAAGGTTACTTTCTAAATGTAATCCATTACAGTTACTAGTTACATGTCCAAAATTGCATCAGTAACGTAACTTTTGGATTACGCAAACACAGTAACGTAATCTGATTACATTCAATTACTTTTAGATGACTTTCCCCTTAAGAGGAATTAGACGAAGACATAGATGTATATCACCAATTGAACCACATCTATTGCAGGATAAATCAGTGTTCAAGTTTACATAATTGGCCACATATGTTACATTTTACTTTATGGGTTGGTTATGTAGGCTTCTTCTAACCCATCGCTTTCTACAACAATTAAATAATATGATTAAATTATAGCTTTACATTAAAAACCAAAGTCTATAAGAATTCCAGTCATTCCAAAAAATGTTATACCCCTTGATCTCCAAGAATAAGACTTGGAAATATGGAAGTATAGATTAGACAAATTGTTTTACCTGAGCATGACCCCAAAACTAAGGACTTACTAGCCAGCCCTATTCTGTTGTTTAGGATGTTGTTGTCATGGAGGACTGATTGGGTTCATTGATTCCAGTTGAAAAATAAATGCTGCGCTCATTGGCATTCTTTGAGAACTACTGAAGAAGAAGAAAACCCCACTTGTGTTCCATAGGCTGGGATCCACACTGTGCAGCTGTTATTCCATTGGCTGGGATCCACACTGTGCAGCTGTTATTCCATAGGCTGGGATCCGCACTGTGCAGCTGTTATTCCATAGGCTGGGATCCACACTGTGCAGCTGTTATTCCATAGGCTGGGATCCACACTGTGCAGCTGTTATTCCATAGGCTGGGATCCACACTGTGCAGCTGTTATTCCATAGGCTGGGATCCACACTGTGCAGCTGTTATTCCATAGGCTGGGATCCACACTGTGCAGCTGTTATTCCATAGGCTGGGATCCACACTGTGCAGCTGTTATTCCATAGGCTGGGATCCACACTGTGCAGCTGTTATTCCATAGGCTGGGATCCACACTGTGCAGCTGTTATTCCATAGGCTGGGATCCACACTGTGCAGCTGTTATTCCATAGGTTGGGATCCACACTGTGCAGCTGTTATTCCATAGGCTGGGATCCACACTGTGCAGCTGTTATTCCATAGGCTGGGAGCCACACTGTGCAGCTGTTATTCCATAGGCTGGGATCCACACTGTGCAGCTGTTATTCCATTGGCTGGGATCCACACTGTGCAGCTGTTATTCCATAGGCTGGGATCCACACTGTGCAGCTGTTATTCCATAGGTTGGGATCCACACTGTGCAGCTGTTATTCCATAGGCAGGGATCCACACTGTGCAGCTGTTATTCCATAGGCTGGGCTCTGACATCATAGTGGTCTCTGACATCATAGTGGTCTCTGACATCATAGTGGTCTCTGACATCATAGTGGTCTCTGACTTGTGGTCAGACTCACTCAGGTGGAACAAACTGAGAAAACAGAGAAGTAATCATCCATTTTTTTCTAAAGTATCTGTAATCTGATCACAGTATTTTTGCTGGTAACGTAACGGATTACGGTTAGCGTTTTTGTAATCCCTTACCTCCATTTGTAATCCCTCACATGTAACGGATTACTCCTCGACCCTGATCACCTGATACATACCTGATGTTTAGCAATGTAAAGTATAATATTCACAGGACAGTTCAGTCACTACACTATACCCTACACTATATCCTGCATGAAACATTTTGGAAGTAATGCTGCATCTGATATCAAATCAAACATCAGATCTAATCAAACCAGCTGTGCTCTGAGATGTGATCTATAGGTGCAATAGTACCCTCAACTGGTGGACAGGGAGAGTTACAATACAATGGCTCAAGAAACCAGACAGAGGAAGAGGAGTTTGCGATCACGCTTTTGACTCTCTTGCTCCCCCTGCTGTTCAAATAGTGATAACACGAATAGTAATGACCTGGTATTTATTTAGAAACTACATGATAAAGTGGTAACTAAATAATAATTACAATGTACTCTTTTGTTTCTTTGGGACTCATTGCACAAGCATAACTCGGCACCATTGTAACCAAGTCTTTGAAGTAAATACCAGCCAGTAGGGCGGCAGGTAGCCTCGTGGTTAGAGCGATGGACTTGTAACTGAAAGGTTGCAAGATCGAATCCCTGAGCTGACAAGGTAAAAAAAAACTGTCCTTCTGCCCCTGAACAAGAGGTAATCCACTGTTCCTAAGCATTCATTGTAAATTACATTTTTTTCTTAACTGACTTGTCTAGATAAATAAAGAGAAAATGAAATAAAAATAATACCATGTCCATGCCAGACAATTTCTGTACTGTAAAATAAAGTGCCCATTGGTACCAGGTACATGCCGGACAATTTCTGTACTGTAAAATAAAGTGCTACCCACATGACGCTCTACTCTACAAGGAATCAAGAGATACCAACATAGTAATGCTGTGGTAACTAACTATATGTTGTCTTTAGCCTCATGGCATTGATATACTGCAACAAGACATTACGATTTCAGACATACTGTAAGTAATTGTATCACATCTAAGGACGAGTTTTAATTTAATCTCATTGCTTTTCATCCTTTTCCTGACATAGTGCACTACCCTTTTCCCTACATAGTGCACTACCCTTTTCCCTACATAGTGCACTACCCTTTTCCTGACATAGTGCACTACCCTTTTCCTGACATAGTGCACTACCCTTTTCCTGACATAGTGCACTACCCTTTTCCTGACATAGTGCACTACCCTTTTCCCTACATAGTGCACTACCCTTTTCCTGACATAGTGCACTACCCTTTTCCTGACATAGTGCACTACCCTTTTCCCTACATAGTGCACTACCCTTTTCCCTACATAGTGCACTACCCTTTTCCCTACATAGTGCACTACCCTTTTCCCTACATAGTGCACTACCTTTTTCCCTACATAGTGCACTACCCTTTTCCCTACATAGTGCACTACCCTTTTCCCTACATAGTGCACTACCTTTTTCCCTACATAGTGCACTACCCTTTTCCTGACATAGTGCACTACCCTTTTCCTGACATAGTGCACTACCCTTTTCCCTACATAGTGCACTACCCTTTTCCCTACATAGTGCACTACCCTTTTCCCTACATAGTGCACTACCTTTTTCCCTACATAGTGCACTACCCTTTTCCCTACATAGTGCACTACCCTTTTCCCTACATAGTGCACTACCCTTTCCCTACATAGTCCACTACCCTTTTCCCTACATAGTGCACTACCCTTTTCCCTACATAGTGCACTACCCTTTTCCTGACATAGTGCACTACCCTTTTCCTGACATAGTGCACTACCCTTTTCCCTACATAGTGCACTACCCTTTTCCCTACATAGTGCACTACCCTTTCCCTACATAGTGCACTACCCTTTTCCCTACATAGTGCACTACCCTTTTCCCTACATAGTGCACTACCCTTTCCCTACATAGTCCACTACCCTTTTCCCTACATAGTGCACTACCCTTTTCCCTACATAGTGCACTACCCTTTTCCTGACATAGTGCACTACCCTTTTCCTGACATAGTGCACTACCCTTTTCCCTACATAGTGCACTACCCTTTTCCCTACATAGTGCACTACCCTTTTCCTGACATAGTGCACTACCCTTTTCCTGACATAGTGCACTACCCTTTTCCCTACATAGTCCACTACCCTTTTCCTGACATAGTCCACTACCCTTTTCCTGACATAGTGCACTACCCTTTTCCCTACATAGTGCACTACCCTTTTCCCTACATAGTCCACTACCCTTTTCCTGACATAGTGCACTACCCTTTTCCCTACATAGTGCACTACCCTTTTCCTGACATAGTGCACTACCCTTTTCCCTACATAGTGCACTACCCTTTTCCCTACATAGTGCACTACCCTTTCCCTACATAGTGCACTACCCTTTTCCCTACATAGTGCACTACCCTTTTCCTGACATAGTGCACTACCCTTTTCCTGACATAGTGCACTACCCTTTTCCCTACATAGTGCACTACCCTTTTCCCTACATAGTGCACTACCCTTTTCCTGACATAGTGCACTACCCTTTTCCTGACATAGTGCACTACCCTTTTCCCTACATAGTGCACTACCCTTTTCCCTACATAGTGCACTACCCTTTTCCCTACATAGTGCACTACCCTTTTCCTGACATAGTGCACTACCCTTTTCCTGACATAGTGCACTACCCTTTTCCCTACATAGTGCACTACCCTTTTCCCTACATAGTGCACTACCCTTTTCCCTACATAGTGCACTACCCTTTTCCTGACATAGTGCACTACCCTTTTCCTGACATAGTGCACTACCCTTTTCCCTACATAGTGCACTACCCTTTTCCCTACATAGTGCACTACCCTTTTCCCTACATAGTGCACTACCCTTTTCCCTACATAGTGCACTACCCTTTTCCCTACATAGTGCACTACCCTTTTCCCTACATAGTGCACTACCCTTTTCCCTACATAGTCCACTACCCTTTTCCTGACATAGTCCACTACCCTTTTCCTGACATAGTGCACTACCCTTTTCCTGACATAGTGCACTACCCTTTTCCCTACATAGTGCACTACCCTTTTCCCTACATAGTGCACTACCCTTTCCCTACATAGTGCACTACCCTTTTCCCTACATAGTGCACTACCCTTTTCCTGACATAGTGCACTACCCTTTTCCTGACATAGTGCACTACCCTTTTCCCTACATAGTGCACTACCCTTTTCCCTACATAGTGCACTACCCTTTCCCTACATAGTGCACTATCCTTTTCCCTACTTAGTCCACTACCCTTTTCCCTACTTAGTCCACTACCCTTTTCCCTACATAGTGCACTACCCTTTTCCCTACTTAGTCCACTACCCTTTTCCCTACTTAGTCCACTACCCTTTTCCCTACATAGTGCACTACCCTTTTCCCTACTTAGTCCACTACCCTTTTCCCTACTTAGTCCACTACCCTTTTCCCTACTTAGTCCACTACCCTTTTCCCTACATAGTGCACTACCCCTTTCTCTACATAGTGCACTACTTTCTGAGCCGGTTCCCCAAAAGCATCTTAAGGCTAAGTTCATTGTCAGAAGCATAGGATCCTGTGGTTTCTACGTTGAACTGTAGTTCTAACGATGAACTATGGTTCTAACAATTAACTATGGTCCTAGCGATGAACTATGGTTCTAAAGATTAACTATGGTTCTAACAATGAATTATAGTTCTAACGATTAACTATGGTTCTGACGATGAACTATGGTTCTAAAGATTAACTACGGTTCTAACGATTAACTATGGTTGTAACAATGAATTATAGTTCTAACGACTAACTATGGTTCTAACAATTAACTATGGCTCTAACGGCCTTAAGATGCTTTTGGGAAACCGGGCACGGTCAATAATAGATTCCCATCAGACCCAGGTCAATAGTAGAGCACCATCACACCCAGGTCAATAATAGAGCACCATCAGTCCCAGGTCAATAGTAGAGCACCATCAGACCATCACACCCAGGTCAATAATAGAGCACCATCAGACCATCAGACCCAGGTCAATAGTAGAGCACCATCAGACCATCAGACCCAGGTGAAGAGTAGAGCACCATCACACCCAGGTGAAGAGTAGAGCACCATCAGACCATCAGACCCAGGTCAATAGTAGAGCACCATCAGTCCCAGGTCAATAATAGATTACCATCAGACCATCAGACCCAGGTCAATAATAGATTACCATCATTCCCAGGTCAATAATAGATTACCATCAGCCCATCAGACCCAGGTCAATAGTAGAGCACCATCACACCCAGGTCAATAATAGAGCACCATCAGTCCCAGGTCAATAATAGATTACCATCAGCCCATCAGACCCAGGTCAATAGTAGATTACCATCAGACCATCAGACCCAGGTCAATAATAGATTACCATCAGTCCCAGGTCAATAATAGATTACCATCAGCCCATCAGACCCAGGTCAATAGTAGAGCACCATCACACACAGGTCAATAATAGAGCACCATCAGCCCCAGGTCAATAATAGATTACCATCAGCCCATCAGACCCAGGTCAATAGTAGAGCACCATCACACCCAGGTCAATAATAGAGCACCATCAGTCCCAGGTCAATAATAGATTACCATCAGACCCAGGTCAATAATAGAGCACCATCAGACCCAGGTGAAGAGTAGAGCACCATCAGACCCAGGTCAATAATAGAGCATCATCAGACCATCAGACCCAGGTCAATAATAGAGCATTATCAGACTCAGGTCAATAATAGAGCACCATCAGACCCAGGTCAATAATAGAGCACCATCAGACCCAGGTGAAGAGTAGAGCACCATCAGTCCCAGGTGAAGGGTAGAGCACCATCAGACCCAGGTCAATAATAGAGCACTGTATAGGGAAAAAGGTTCCATATGAGACGCACCCTCTTTCTGCTGCCGGTGTGGGTGTGACTCTGGAAACCTCAACCCCAGACTGCTTGGCTGTGACTGGCTCTGTCACCCTCCCCAGGCCAGTGTCAACACCCTCCCAATGCACACACTCACTTAGCCAGTCAAATCAAATTAAATCAAATCTAATTGTATTTGTCACATGCGCCGAATAATACAGGTGTTGACCTTATAGTGAAATGCAACAAAGTAGTTTTAAAACATTTTGGTGGAAAAGTTAACAAATAATTAGGAGCAACAATAAAATAAGAGTAGCGAGGCTATTTACAGGGGGTACAGAGTCAATGTGTGGTGGCACCGGTTAGTCCAGATAATTGAGGTAATATGTACACGTAGGTAGAGGTAACAACCTCCACAAGCACAGCTTCACACTTCCAGTCAGCGCTTTCCCGAGGTTCACACTTCCAGTCAGCGCTTTCCAGAGGTTCACACTTCCAGTCAGGCCTTTCCCGAGGTTCACACTTCCAGTCAGCGCTTTCCAGAGGTTCACACTTCCAGTCAGGCCTTTCCAGAGGTTCACACTTCCAGTCAGGCCTTTCCAGAGGTTCACACTTCCAGTCAGCGCTTTCCAGAGGTTCACACTTCCAGTCAGGCCTTTCCAGAGGTTCACACTTCCAGTCAGCGCTTTCCAGAGGTTCACACTTCCAGTCAGGCCTTTCCAGAGGTTCACACTTCCAGTCAGCGCTTTCCAGAGGTTCACACTTCCAGTCAGGCCTTTCCAGAGGTTCACACTTCCAGTCAGCGCTTTCCAGAGGTTCACACTTCCAGTCAGCGCTTTCCAGAGGTTCACACTTCCAGTCAGGCCTTTCCAGAGGTTCACACTTCCAGTCAGCGCTTTCCAGAGGTTCACACTTCCAGTCAGGCCTTTCCAGAGGTTCACACTTCCAGTCAGCGCTTTCCAGAGGTTCACACTTCCAGTCAGGCCTTTCCAGAGGTTCACACTTCCAGTCAGGCCTTTCCAGAGGTTCACACTTCCAGTCAGCGCTTTCCAGAGGTTCACACTTCCAGTCAGGCCTTTCCAGAGGTTCACACTTCCAGTCAGCGCTTTCCAGAGGTTCACACTTCCAGTCAGGCCTTTCCAGAGGTTCACACTTCCAGTCAGGCCTTTCCAGAGGTTCACACTTCCAGTCAGGCCTTTCCAGACGAAACAGTACGTTATACATTAAGGTTAGGGAGGTGGAACTTACATTTTGAAACCGAGAGAGAAATAATAAACTACTTTAGCGATGTTGCTGTTTGTCCCTGACATTGTATAGGTAGTAACGATTCTGAAAAAGTTGGTCTAAAAAATCGTTAAAATAAAACCAAACAAAGCAAAGGGGTAGCTTCAGTTTCTGCTTCAGTGTTTTAATGAATCCATCTGAATCTATACCCACCCTCTCCATTGGATTCCATTTTCTCTAAAAGCCCTTCAGGTCTTAAGGTCACAGGGGCATGTGACTGCCATGTCCCTTGTCCGGCACATTCAGTGTTCTTCAACCCTGGAGGTGTGCATTCTTCACGCCCCGGTAGGCAGAGCAACAACACCCCCGAAAACCAGTGGACCTCTCACCTTACCCTGGGAACTGATCGACGGACAGAGTTCATTCTAAGTTTCTTCAAAGTTCAGAGTGTTAGCTTGAAATAAGGGTTAAGATGAAAGATACAAAAGTAAAGAGCATAATATTGTAACAGGAGAGAGAGAGAGAGAGAGAGAGAGAGAGAGAGAGAGAGAGAGAGAGAGAGAGAGAGAGAGAGAGAGAGAGAGAGAGAGAGAGAGAGAGAGAGAGAGAGAGAGAGAGAGAGAGAGAGATAACATCATCACAACACTGCACATATATAAAATATGACATTTGAAATGTCTTTATTCTTTTGGAAGTGTAATGTTTACAGTTCATTTTTTATTGTTTATTTCACTTTCATATATGAAACATACGTTTCCCATGCCAATAAAGCCCTTAACTTGAAATTGAAATTGAATTTAGAGGCTGTAAAGTGGCTCAATTTCGGGACCTATGGATCATGCGGTCTAAACCTATGGACCTGTACCACAAAAGCCATTGTGGTTCAGATAGAGACAGAACTATGCCCTTTACAATCCATGGTTTCAGAAAGGGATAGGGCATACTCATAACATAACTCTACAGTAATAAGTTAACAGTAGATGTCAAAATATATATTCTATATGATCTAGTTTTATGTCAATACCAAGTTTCAAGTTTCATCAGGTCAATGTTGTGTGCAGTACATGCGCCAGTCTCTGGTTCATTCAGAGTTGCTTTCACCCCTGGAGGTGTGTAAACTTCACGCCCAACCATGCCGACACCTGAATATGAGCACAGAGTGGGTTCCTAGTTCCCACAGGAGGACCAGCAACACTTCACCCTGGTTAAGTCTGGACAGGGTTGATCTAAAAGTTGAGAAGTTTATCATGTTGGTTCCATTCAGGTGGTACTAGCACTTATCCTCTTATGGGGGACAAAGTGAAGGTAAAAAATGAAGAGAGCAGTCCAATAAATAACTCCCAGAAGAGTCCAGGTATTACAATTAAAATGCTGTTGATTTATGTTGTTGCATTATTCATCATGACCAGACAGGCCTACTATTACCAATAGCCTGCTACATGAAAATCAGGTCAAAATCAAGTCAATTTCAGGTCAATTTCAAGTCAATATCAGGTCAATATCAAGTCAAAATCAGGTCAATAGCAGGTTAATATCAGGTCTTTATCAGGTCAACATCATGTCAATATCAAGTCTTTATCAAGTCAATATCAAGTCAATATCAAGTCAATATCAGGTCAAAATCAGGTCTTTATTAGGTAGATATCATGTCTATATCAGGTAAGTATCAGGTCAATATTAGGTCAATATCAGGTCATTATCATGTCAATATCAGTTTTTTTTCAGGTCAATATCAGGTCTTTATTAGGTCGATATCAGGACTGTATCACGTCATAATTAAGACAATATCTGGGCTTTATTAGGTCAATAACAGGTCAATATTTATTTTTTACCTTTTTTAACTAGGCAAGTCAGTTAAGAACAAATTATTTTCTTCAATGACAGCCTAGGAACAGTGGGTTAACTTCCTTGTTCAGAACTTGGTAGAACTACATCATTTTTTCCTTGTAAGCTCTGGGAATCAAACTTGCAACCTTTCGGTTACAAGCCCAAAGCTATAACCATTAGAATTCCTGCCGCCCCAAAATCAGGTCAATATCATGTCAATATCAGTTCAATATCAGGTCGATAGCAGGTCAATATCAGTTTATTGTCAGTTCGATATAATTTCAATATCACGTCAATCTCACGTCAATATCAAGTCAATTTCAAGTAAATATCACGTATTTATTAGATCAATATCATGTCTTTATCAGGATAATATAACATCAATATCACGTCTTTATTAGGTCAAAATTCCGTCATTACTATGTCAATATCAGGTAAATATCACGTCAATTTCAAGTCAATATCACGTATTTATTAGATCAATATCATGTCTTTATCAGGTTAATATCAGGACAGTATCAGGTCAATATAAAGTCTTTATTAGGTCAATATCAGGTCAATATCACGTCTATATTAGGTCTTAATTACATACAGTGCCTTGCGAAAGTATTCGGCCCCCTTGAACTTTGCGACCTTTTGCCACATTTCAGGCTTCAAACATAAAGATATAAAACTGTATTTTTTTGTGAAGAATCAACAACAAGTGGGACACAATCATGAAGTGGAACGACATTTATTGGATATTTCAAACTTTTTTAACAAATCAAAAACTGAAAAATTGGGCGTGCAAAATTATTCAGCCCCCTTAAGTTAATACTTTGTAGCGCCACCTTTTGCTGCGATTACAGCTGTAAGTCGCTTGGGGTATGTCTCTATCAGTTTTGCACATCGAGAGACTGAATTTTTTTCCCATTCCTCCTTGCAAAACAGCTCGAGCTCAGTGAGGTTGGATGGAGAGCATTTGTGAACAGCAGTTTTCAGTTCTTTCCACAGATTCTGGATTGGATTCAAGTCTGAACTTTGACTTGGCCATTCTAACACCTAGATATGTTTATTTTTGAACCATTCCATTGTAGATTTTGCTTTATGTTTTGGATCATTGTCTTGTTGGAAGACAAATCTCCGTCCCAGTCTCAGGTCTTTTGCAGACTCCATCAGGTTTTCTTCCAGAATGGTCCTGTATTTGGCTCCATCCATCTTCCCATCAATGTTAACCTTCTTCCCTGTCCCTGCTGAAGAAAAGCAGGCCCAAACCATGATGCTGCCACCACCATGTTTGACAGTGGTGATGGTGTGTTCAGGGTGATGAGCTGTGTTGCTTTTACGCCAAACATAATGTTTTGCATTGTTGCCAAAAAGTTCAATTTTGGTTTCATCTGACCAGAGCACCTTCTTCCACATGTTTGGTGTGTCTCCCAGGTGGCTTGTGGCAAACTTTAAACGACACTTTTTATGGATATCTTTAAGAAATGGCTTTCTTCTTGCCACTCTTCCATAAAGGCCAGATTTGTGCAATATACGACTGATTGTTGTCCTATGGACAGAGTCTCCCACCTCAGCTGTAGATCTCTGCAGTTCATCCAGAGTGATCATGGGCCTCTTGGCTGCATCTCTGATCAGTCTTCTCCTTGTATGAGCTGAAAGTTTAGAGGGACGGCCAGGTCTTGGTAGATTTGCAGTGGTCTTCCATTTCAATATTATCGCTTGCACAGTGCTCCTTGGGATGTTTAAAGCTTGGGAAATCTTTTTGTATCCAAATCCGGCTTTAAACTTCTTCACAACAGTATCTCAGACCTGCCTGGTGTGTTCCTTGTTCTTCATGATGCTCTCTGCGCTTTTAACGGACCTCTGAGACTATCACAGTGCAGGTGCATTTATACGGAGACTTGATTACACACAGGTGGATTGTATTTATCATCATTAGTCATTTAGGTCAACATTGGATCATTCAGAGATCCTCACTGAACTTCTGGAGAGAGTTTGCTGCACTGAAAGTAAAGGGGCTGAATAATTTTGCACGCCCAATTATTCAGTTTTTGATTTGTTAAAAAAGTTTGAAATATCCAATAAATGTCGTTCCACTTCATGATTGTGTCCCACTTGTTGTTGATTCTTCACAAAAAAATACAGTTTTATATCTTTATGTTTGAAGCCTGAAATGTAGCAAAAGGTTGCAAAGTTCAAGGGGGCCGAATACTTTCGCAAGGCACTGTATATTAAAAAAAATGCACACAGACATGCAATCTCCATAGACAAACACTGGCAGTGGAATGGCCTTACTGAAGAGCTCAGAGACTTTCAACATGGCACCGTCATAGGATGCCACCTTTCCAACAGGTGCCCTGGTCAACTGTCAACTGGAAGAGCTGTTATTGTGAAGTGGAAACATTTAGGAGCGACAACGGCTCAGCCACGAAGTGGTAGGCCACACAAACAAGTAAAAATTGTCTGTCCTTGGTGGCAACACTCACTACCGAGTTCCAAACTGCCTCTGGAAGCAACGTCAGCACAATAACTGTTTGTTGGGAGCTTCATGAAATGGGTTTCCATGGCCGAGCAGCCACACAAAAGCCTACAATCATCATGCGCAATGCCAAGCGTCATGTTGGAGTGGTGTAAAACTCAATGTCATTTGGACTCTGGAGCAGTGGAAACACATTCTCTGTAGTGATGAATCACACTTCACCATCTGGCAGTCTGACAAATCAGGGTTTAGCAGGTGCCAGGAGAACTCTACCTGCCCGAATGCATAATGCCACCTGTAAAGTTTGGTAGAGGAGGAATAATGGTCTGGGGCTGTTTTTCATGGTTCGGGCTAGGCCCCTTAGTTCCAGTGATGGGAAATCTTAATGCTACAGCATACAATGACATTCTAGACGATCCTGTGCTTCCAACTTTGTGGCAACAGTTTGGGGAAGGCCCTTTCCTTTTTCAACATAACAATGCTTCCGTGCACAAAGCGAGGTCCATAAAGAAATGGTTTGTCGAGATCGGTGTGGAAGAACTGCGAGCCAGGCCTAATCACCCAACATCGGTGCCCAACCTCAATAACGTTCTTGCAACTGAATGGAAGCAAGTCCCTGCAGCAATGTTCCAACATCTAGTGGAAAGCCTTCCCAGAAGAGTTGAGGCTGCAAAGGGAGGACCAACTCCTTATTTTATTCCCATGATTTTGGAATGAGATGTTGGACAAGCAGGTGTCCACATACTTTTGGTCATGCAGTGTATGTTGATGAAAGGTCCTGTTATTCATGGGACACACTTTTCAAGCCACTTTGATACAAATTGAATGACATAGGGATTAGGAGAGAATTTTCGCTAACCTTAACCCTTATCCTAACCTGCTGAGGAAGTTCTCCCACCCTGCTATGAAACCCAACCTGCTATGAAAAACCCACTTCAGTATCGAAGTGGCGTATTTATAGCCTAGGCGTTTCATATTTTGACAATGGAAATTCGAATACACAAAATGGCTCGCAAGAGGCGGCTGGTAGCTTTGTGTATTTCTGCTTATTTGGTAGATGTTTTTCTACTGGTGGAACCAACACTTTTTGGGGCCGCATGTAGCCTAATGGTTAGAGCATTGGGCCAGTGACCAAAAGGTTGCTATATCAATCCCTGAGTTGACAAGGTAAAAAAAAACTGTCGTTCTTCCCCTAAACAAGGCAGTTAACCCACTGTTCCTAGGCCGTCATTGTAAATAAGATTTTTTTTTCTTAACTGACTTGCCAAGTTAAATGAAGGTTAAAGTAAAAATTGAAATGCTTGCAAAACGTGGTCTATTTCACACCTTGCAGGGTTAATTCACATATACACCTAGATCTCTTGTAAATGAATCAACCGTTTGGGAGCACAAAAGGTGCGGCGAGGAGGGTGATATGCATTTTAATAAAATGTCTATGATTACTTAACACCTCCCGTTTAAGAGAATGGTTTCAAAAACAATGGTATCTAAAACAAACCTTACGCGTGCCGACGGCCTCCATAAACTCCCCCTCCTTTTCTTGACCAGCGCAGCTTGACCCTGTCCACATATCGGCACGTGCTATTTCACACTTGAAAAGCAAATGGTTCGAAAAGGGAAACGCAGTTGCAGAACGAAGGATGTCAGAGAGGATAAGTACATTCGTAGGCCTAAATTAATTGTAAAGGTTGGCCTGTAGGTTTAGATGATTCAATTGTATTGATCATATGGATGTTTCAGTTTTTAATAATATATATATATATATATATACAAAAAAAATAGCTAATAATAATATTGTATTCCTCTTCCTGTTGTGTAGAATACGCTTGAACACGCTTGAACTTGTTTAAATAAACGTTTAATCAAAAATGTATTATGAATCAAAAGTAGGCCAAGCCCCTATTCACACAACTGACATGGCTAATATTATTTATAATTCTGAGACGTTTACAATATCCCACAACAAAAGTTACACCTATTCTAAAACATGGCCACTCTGGGCTCCGAGTGTGACCATATGCTGCAGGTTTGCCAAAGTGTGACTTGACTGACACCTCACCACCGTGGCGCATGGACATGTTGGGTAGTGTCAATGCGCAATTTGACACGAGCACCATGGCCCGATATATAGAAGGCGTCTGACTCGACTTTGTGATCACTCTCAATCGCAAACTCTCAGAGGATTTGCTCGGGACACTCTATCATCAGAAACCATGGAGAATATCATCTCTCATTGTGGATTAACTGGCGCAATCACCGGAGGAAACTCTGTTCAACAGCCCGCTAATTTGTGGAGACCTTGGGATGCCAAAGCAGGCAGGGAATGCAGGGCCGCGACACACATGGTTAGTACAGACTACTTTCAAAACTAAATTATTCGTGTCAATAGTTTGTAGAGGAATTAAGTTTGATGTTTCATAGGTTTAGCTATAGTGGACGAAATGCTAACATGATTGTCTTTCTTTATCCCCTCGCAGCCTTACACAAAGACCATTGGAGGATTTCCATACATCAAACACTGCAAGAGTCCTCAGATCACTCACCCAGTAAAGTAAGTGAAATTGCCCCAGTAATATCACCAACATACACAGGCTACATTATTAAATATATGCGTCTCTGTTTGTGCGTAATGGTGATTGAGATGGGCATTCTCTCCATATCCGTTCTCAATTATATCCTAGCCTACTTTGTATTTCCCTATCAAACTCCTAACGTGAGACCGTTTCGTTCTCTAGGTTGTTCTGGCCCAAATCGAGATGCTTCGATTATCTGTACCAGGATGCAGAGATGCTTCTGCGCAACTACCCAGTCCAAGCAACCATCTGCCTCTACGAAGACTCGAGCAGTGATGATGATGAGGACGATAGTGATGATGTCGATGAAGAAGACAGCGTGAAGGAGCTGAATTTTAAAAAAGCCCTTTCTCTCCAATTGAAAAAACACTGAATGTATATTTTAATGTGAAATTATAATATATTGGTGCATAATTTATTTTTTGTAAATATCTGTAAATATGCCATATGACTAACGAATGACTAACACATTTGTTAGGGTAAACAGCATTTTATAATTTATATTTCATAATGGTCTACCTTTATTTAATTTTGTATCAACGTTGTAATAAAACAGTTATAAACTCAACAATGAGCTCCTTGAATCTGTGGATAGGTTGGTTCTTCTTCAACAATCATTCAAAAAGGTTTATTTTGAGGACTAAATCTCTTCCTTCGATTAGTTTAATTGACTTTGCTATCTATTATGTCCACCACTTCCTTGAATCAAATTATATTCTAGCCTCTTGATCAAAAGAGTAATGAGATCCAGGGGCACAACTTTCACTGGGGACGGAGGGGACATGTCCCTCCCCCCCCCCCCCCACATTCTGAAATTGCATTTTTGTCCCACCCCCCAGTTTTATCATTGGAATGTGTTACAAAACGAGGAAACGGTGTGCTTTAGGACCATGCAGACGCCTACAAGCAGCCGGGTAGGCTGTTTGGCTGTGTTTATCTGACTGGATAGATTTAAAAAAATATTATATATATATATATATATTATAATATAATATAATATATATATTTATGTCCCCCCACTTCCAAAACCAAAGTTTCGCCCCTGATCAGATCTATAATTTTGCTGAATACAAAATGTATGAACACCATGCATTTATTAGGACCTCTGGTCTAGTAAGTTCCCATAACAAAGATTCTCTCTCGTATGTATTGATTCACTCAAGACAGATGTTCATTCAAAAATAAAATCAAGAGCGGTTTCATTGAACACTCTGACAGTGATCATTGAGGTGTAAGCTACAGTCGAGGAATGATCTGAGACCAAGGTTACATACATCACTTGGACTGTTGGCCAAGAGCACGTGCGACAGTGTCAGTGTTGCTTACCACTTCCTCTCGTAAAACAACAAAGTGCATAAACAAACAGACTCTCAGTGAGCATGAAAACTCCCTCCTCATTAATGCCAAATGTGTGAGCGCCAAATGTCGGAATGCACACCGTCCATATTAAAAGTAATAGACCTAATATTTGTAATTATGTCTCACAGTCACGTCAGAATCAGACGTTCATCCATTAATGTCAAATGTCAAATTTAGAAGTTGTTGCAAACTTCAGATTTTAAAGTGTTTAAGGTTAAGTTTAGACATTAACTCTGAAATCTTAAGGTTAGACATTAACTTCACATTTTTAAGGTTAGGGTTAAGTTTAGACATTAACCCTGAATGATTAAGGTAAGGGTTAAGTTTAGACATTAACCCTGAATGATTAAGGTTAGGGTTAAGTTTAGACATTAAACCTGGATGATTAATGTAAGGGTAAAGGTTTGGGATAGGCTTAAAACTAACATCCCAAAAACAACTTTTTATCTCTGGATTCAAACTTTGAATCAGAGGCAAATGCTTACACCCATCCACCATCCCCATTTACATTAATTTGTATTGTATGTGAACTACTGTCATTGCCATTAGGACTCATTAGATAATAAATATGAAACATTTAGCATGATATTACATGTGGACAGTAGATTTATAAAAACATAGTAGCCATCCCGATGTCCACTATAGAGGACATTTATTGACAAGCTCTTATTTAGCTCTTATTTAATGTGAAAAAATATTACACTGCTCTGAAAACTCCCCCAACCTATACCTGAGATATTTACCGATTAGAAACTATTTGAATATCAAACTCCCAAAAATAAAAAAAAAATGTACATTTCACAATTACACACACTTACAATCAAATATGTTAATGGTGATGGGAACCATTTTGAAGAACCAGAAAGAAAAAAGGATCCATGTCCCACTTGAAAAGCCCAGAATGTTCTCTCAAAAGGTACAACAGGACCTAACACAGCGGCATGTATGGCCTTAGAGATACAGACCAAAATCGAATGTCCATTACAGAGGACAAAAATTAACAGCTGGGTCGCAGGAATCTATTCAAATTATATTTGTGTCCTGGAAATTTCAATTGAAATAGTTAAGTAAGACTTTCCACTGTTTCAAATTATTGCACGTCTATAGCCTATACTTATGAACAACAGGACATTTCACAGATATATTGTTTCTGAGTGTGCACATGCGTCTAGCCAACTCATGTTACTGACAATGTGAACTTTAATGAACTAACATGTTGAACTTTTCATCCACTATCACATGTTTTCCCATGGTTAGGTGTAATGTTCAAGATAACACTGTCAATGGGTGGGTGTTGCTTATCCAGGTGTGAAGAATGCACACCTTCAGTGGTGGGTGACTCAGCACTGCATGAGCTAAATCATGACTTCACACACCCATTCAACTTCTGACCTGATGATGAATATATCAATGTGGGCATAACACATAACAAATTCTTGAGAAAAGATTAATACATACAGTATATATGATAATTCAACCCCCCCCCCCCCCCTCTCACTCTGGCTCTCTTTGTCTCTAAGTCCCCCCCCCCCCCCCCCCCCCCCCTCTCTCTCTCTCTCTCTATTAAATTCAAAGGGGCTTTATTGGCATGGGAAACATGCTTACATTGTTTATTATCTATTCCACACGCTTTGGCAATCAGAAATTAGCAGTAAACATTACACTACAATTTTTTTTTAAAAGAAAATAAACATTTAAAATGTTAAATTATTGGCGATGTATAGTGTTGTAACAATGTGCAATAGTTAAAGAAAGGGGAAATAAATAGACTGTTACGGTTTTCTTCTATCGAAGGAGAGGAGGACCAAAATGCAGCGTGGTTATTTTGATTCACGGTTCTTTAATAAAGAAACTACACTTGAACAAACTAACAAAACAAGAACTGTGACGTGAAAACCTAAACAGCCTTATGTGGTGCAAACAAACACTGAGACAGGAACACTCACCCACCAAACACTCAAAGAATATGGCTGGCTGACTGGCGGATCAGAGACAACGATAAACACCTGCCTCTGATTGAGAACCACTCCAGACAGCCATAGACTATTCTAGATAACCCCACTATACCACAATCCCAATACCTACAAAAAACCCAAGACAAAACACACCACATAAATAAACCCATGTCACACCCTGGCCTGACCAAAATAATAAAGAAAAGACAAAATACTAAGATCAGGGCCGTGACATAGACAGATATACAGTACCAGTCAAAAGTTTGGACGTATCTACTTATTCAAGGGTTTTTCTTTATTTTTACTATTTTCTACATTGTAGAATAATAGTGAAGGCATCAAAACTACGTAATAACACATATAGAATCATATAGTAATCAAAAAAGTGTCAAACAAATCAAAATATATTTTTCAAAGCAGCCGCCCTTTGCCTTGATGCAGGCTCCTGAGTGGTGCAGCGGTCTAAGGCACTGCATCTCAGTGCAAGAGGCGTCACTATAGTCCCTGGTCCAGGCTGTATCACATCCGGCCGTGATTGGGAGTCCCATAGGGCGGCACACAATTTATTTATTTTACTAGGCAAGTCAGTTAAGAACAAATTCTTATTTTCAATGACGGCCTAGGAACAGTGGGTTAACTGCCTGTTCAGGGGCAGAACAACAGATTTGTACGTTGTCAGCTCGGGGATTTGAACTTGCAACCTTTCGGTTACTAGTCCAACACTCTAACCACTAGGCTACCCTGCCACAATTGGCCCAGCGTCATTCAGGTTTGGCCGGGGTAGGCCGTCATTGTAAATAAGAATGACTTGCCATTTTTAAAAAGACAGCTTTGCACGCTCTTGGCATTCTCTCATCCAGCTTCAGAAGGTCGTCACATGGAATGCATTTCAATTAGCAGGTGTTCCTTCTTAAAAGTTTTCTTGGTCCAGTTGCCAGGACCCCAAATACAAATTCCATATAGACAGCAATGCCCTAGAAGACACAAAAAACGATATACAGTATATCACAAAAGTGAGTACACCCCTCACATTTTTGTAAATATTTGAGTATATCTTTTCATGTGACAACACTGAAGAAATGACACTTTGCTACAATGTAAAGTAGTGAGTCTACAGCTTGTATAACAGTGTAAATGTTCTGTCCCCTCAAAATAACTCAACACACAGCCATTAATGTCTAAACCGCTGGCAACAAAAGTGAGTACACCCCTAAGTGAAAATGTCCAAATATGCTGTATGCCTCATCCTAAACATCAGCACCACAGGTAACTTCCACAAAGCTGTGAAGGATCTGAGAGAAAGGCAAAGCAGATCCTGTTCTGATGAAACCAGGGTTGAACTCTTTGGCCTGAATTCCAAGCGTCACGTCTGGAGGAAACCTGGCACAATCCCTACAATGAAGCATGGTGGTGGCAGCGTCACGTCTGGAGGAAACCTGGCACCATCCCTACGATGAAGCATGGTGGTGGCAGCGTCACAGAGCTTGAGAGGATCTGTAGAGAAGAATGGGAGAAATTCCCCAAATACAGGTGTGCCATACCCGTGAAGACTTGTGGCTGTAATCGCTGCCAAAGGTACTTCAACAATGTAATGAGTAAAGGTTCTGAATACTTACGTAAAGGTGATATTATATATATTTTTTATACATTTGCAAACATAAAAAAAAAAAAAAATGTTTTTGCTTGGTCGTTATGGGGTACTGTGTGTAGATTGATTTAATCAATTTTAGAATAAGGCTGTAACGTAACAAAATGTGGAAAAAGTCAAGGGGTCTGAAAAATTTCCGGAGACACTGTATGAAGCAAGCGATAGAACCCTTTTTGGTTCTATCGTTCTATGGTTCGATAGATCAAGTCTGTTTGAGTGCTTCTTGAAACCTCCAGCAGATGGACGTGCCATTGAGATGATCTGGAAACTCATAGCTAGAGGGTAGCTAGAGGGTCAGCGGAGGTGGTGGTCGGAGCTTGTGGTCAGGTCAGCATGTCAAAGGGCAGTCGGGTAGACAGGCAGCTCCATGTCATCAGGATGTCTCAGAATCTCTGTATTGGGACTCTAAGCTCCACAGAGTACAACCCACACCCTCATACAGAAGTATGCGCTTGAGCAATGAAAAAGCTGTCCCACTTGCCAATTCTGCAATGCAATAGCCTCCTATTGGGTCACCGTTAGTGGAAAACTACCCAAAGTCAATAACGTTAGGTATAGTTCAAATGAAAACACACACTGGCTAACTAGCATTTGCTAGCTTGTTGACAATACTAATTTTCATCAATTTACAGGCAGTAATCCAATTCCTGATATCAAGACTTGATCTGCACCCCTTTAGAGAATGTACATGAGCTCTCTGCCTAGGCTGCCACTAGGTGAATGTGATTTGGTTCCAGAGCCTGGGGTAAACTCTCAATCCCTCTCCTCAGTGTTAGAGCCAGAAGGGTTTCCTAATCTGGGACCTTGTTACATTTTAGGCTATGACTAGGACCCAGAGTGTTTCCTGGCCAGGTCACGTAGTGAGGAAACACTCCCAGCCCTAAAGGAACCTGGTAGAGGACCAGTGGGAGGAAGAGTACATATTTTTGTCCCAATTAACATTAAACAAAACTAACCGTAGTAAACCTTTAAAGGGGGTTCATAATGACTAGTCTATAGAAATGCTTTATATAACACTATATAAAGGGCTACATGAAAGGTTACATCTGCTGCTTTACCAAGTATTGTGTGCAATTGTTAACATGCAATACACATGAATACTTTCACAAACACACAGAAAGCAAAAAAAACACCATATTTTCATTTTTTGATCTGCCTCGGTTAGCCAGTTCTGATTCCCTCTCTTAGTAGAAGCTTCACATTGATACTCTCTGCAGGGATATAGGTTTTTTAGAATGTCAAAACTTTCAATCAGTGGGAGGCAGACAGCTTCGTAGTGAACACACCATGCTTTTATCAAATACTTGAATCATGGGGGAGGTGAGCAGCAGTTCCATCTGAAGATCACTGTTTATTCCTCACTGTTGGTGGCCAGGGACTATTTGTTGGCCATTATTGTGCTCTTCTTGTTTACATTCTTGACACACACACACACACACACACACACACACACACACACACAGGCTTTTGTTCCAGAGTCAACACAATGTGTTGTAAACAACCAGATCATTTACTGTAGTACCAAGCAGCTTCTTGAACTTTAATTAACTTTCTCTCTATCATCCCACTCCCTCTACATGTCTCCATCTCCCTCTATCATCCATCTCCCTCTATCATCCATCTCCCTCTATCATCCATCTCCCTCTATCATCCATCTCACTATCATCCATCTCTCTTTATCATCCCACTCCCTCTACATGTCTCCATCTCCCTCTATCATCCATCTCTCTATCATCCCACTCCCTCTACATGTCTCCATCTCCCTCTATCATCCATCTCCTTCTATCATCCATCTCCCTCTATCATCCATCTCACTCTATCATCCATCTCACTCTACATGTCTCCATCTCCCTCTATCATCCATCTCCCTCTATCATCCCACTCCCTCTACATGTCTCCATATCCCTCTATCATCCATCTCCCTCTATCATCCATCTCCCTCTATCATCCATCTCACTCTACATGTCTCCATCTCCCTCTACATGTCTCCATCTCACTCTATCATCCATCTCACTCTATCATCCATCTCACTCTATCATCCATCTCACTCTACATGTCTTCATCTCCCTCTATCATCCATCTCCCTCTATCATCCATCTCACTCTATCATCCCACTCCTTCTACATGTCTCCATCTATCATCCATCTCACTCTATCCTCCATCTCCCTCTATCATCCATCTCCCTCTATCATCCATCTCCCTTGATTATCCCTCTCTCCCTCTATCATCCATCTCTCCCTCTATCATCCATCTCCCTCTATTATCCCTCTCTCCCTCTATCATCCATCTCTCTCTCTATCATCTATCTCCCTCTATCATCCATCCATCTCTCTCTCTATCATCTATCTCCCTCTATCATCCCTATCTCTCTCTATAATCCCACTCTCTCTATCATCCCACTCTCTCCATCTATAATCCCACTCCCTCTATCATCCCACACTCTCTCCATCTCCATCTCTCCCTCTATCATCCATCTCTCCCTCTATCATCCATCTCCCTCTATCATCCATCTCCTCCAGATTATTTACTGTAGTACCAAGCAGCTTCTTGAACTCTTTAATTAACTTTCTCTCTATCATCCCACACCCTCTACATGTCTCCATCTACCTCTATCATCCATCTCCCTCTATCATCCATCTCACTCTATCATCCATCTCTCCCTCTATCATCCATCTCTCCCTCTATCATCCATCTCCCTCTATCATCCATCTCCTCCAGATTATTTACTGTAGTACCAAGCAGCTTCTTGAACTCTTTAATTAACTTTCTCTCTATCATCCCACTCCCTCTACATGTCTCCATCTACCTCTATCATCCATCTCCCTCTATCATCCATCTCCCTCTATCATCCATCTCACTCTATCATCCATCTCACTCTATCATCCATCTCTCCCTCTATCATCCATCTCCATCTATCATCCATCTCACTCTATCATCCCACTCCTTCTACATGTCTCCAACTCCCTCTATCATCCATCTCACTCTATCATCCATCTCCCCCTCTATCATCCATCTCCCTCTATCATCCATCTCTCTCTCTATCATCTATCTCCATCTATCATCCATATCTCTCTCTATAATCCCACTCTCTCTATCATCCCACTCTCTCCATCTCCCTCTATCATCCCACTCTCTTTCCATCTCCCTCTCTCCCTCTATCATCCATCTCTCCCTCTATCATCCATATCCCTCTATCATCCATATCCCTCTATCATCCCTATCTCTCTCTATCATCCCACTCTCTCTATCATCCCACTCTCTCTCCAGCTCTCCATCTATATCCCACTCCCTCTATCCTCCCACTCTCTCTCCATCATCCCACGCTCTCTCCATCTCCCTCTCTCCCTCTATCATCCATCTCCCTCTATATCTCCCTCGATCATCCCACTTTCTCTCCATCTTCCTCTCTCCCTCTATCATCCATCTCCTCCAGATTATTTACTGTAGTACCAAGCAGCTTCTTGAACTCTTTAATTAACTTTCTCTCTATCATCCCACTCCCTCTACATGTCTCCATCTCCCTCTATCATCCATCTCCCTCGATTATCCCTCTCTCCCTCTACCATCCCTCCCTCCCTCTATCATCCATCTCACTCTATCCATCTCCCTCTATCATCCATCTCCCTCGATTATTCCTCTCTCACTCTATCATCCCACTCCCTCTACATGTCTCCATCTATCATCCATCTCCCTCTATCATCCATCTCTCTCTCTATCATCTATCTCCCTCTATCATCCATCTCTCTCTCTATCATCTATCATCCATATCTCTCTCTATAATCCCACTCTCCCTATCATCCCACTCTCTCTCCATCTATAATCCCACTCCCTCTATCATCCCACACTCTCTCCATCTCCCTCTATCATCCCACTCTCTTTCCATCTCCATCTCTCCCTCTATCATCCCTATCTCTCTCTATCATCCCACTCTCTCTCCAGCTCTCCATCTATAATCCCACTCCCTCTATCCTCCCACTCTCTCTCTCCATCATCCCACTCTCTTTCCATCTCCCTCTCTCCCTCTATCATCCATCTCCCTCTATCATCCCACTCTCTCTCCATCTCTCCATCTATAATCCCACTCCCTCAATCATCCCACTCTCTCTCTTCATCTCCCTCTCTCCCTCCTTCCTTCTGTCATCTTTCTCTTTTCTCCTGAATGGGTACTCTTTACGTGATTCCTTCTCCATGGCAACTGTCTCTGTCTGCTAACATGGTCTTAGTCCCAAATGGCACCCTATTCCCTATGTAGGGAACTACTGTTGACCAAAAGTACATTGTAAAAAGTAATTCGTTCTCATAACAATCATTTGTTGTTTTGAATTTCTAATTTTAACCCACATTGTTGAGCACGCTGCTCACTCCTCCATAAGTGGAGGTAGAACTGGTAAACACGACAGAATGCTGCATTAGCCTCTGTCATTATGAGTGGTGCACAACATGACCTTGTTGATGGTGGGAAAGGCTTGTCTCATTATTGAACATCAATTTTCCTGACTGTTTGATATCCGTTCATCATGATCAATTCCACTTCATAGCACAACAAACTGCTTAATACAATTTTAGAAACACTTTTCTTTGTTCAAACATGTACAGAACATTGTGTAAAAGTATCATTAAAATCTAAACATAAAATTACCCACAATCCTCTAAAAACAGTATTCACAACTTTCAAAAATGTTTGTTTTTTACTCAAATATCAAAGTGTCTGACTACTACTTTATTATGTTAAGTAAAGACGTAAACGCTATAGAATCAAGTAAGAACAATTGATTTAATAAATGTTAGATATAATTTAAAATATGAAGCAATCATAACTTGTAAACACTCAATAACTTTAGATTAGCAGAACACAGATAAATAAAGTTATATTTACTCAATAGCCTAACATTTGTTAACAGTACTCAAAGCATTTAGGGGATAAGAACATCTCATTGAGTGCCACTTATATGATTTGAGTTCTACAGGCAGTTGAAGATGTTTGAGTAATTACTACTCAATTGCTTCAATGAGTTAGGCAATTACTTTTTACAGTGCACTATATAGTACAGCAACTATCGTCCATATTCATACATGTCAGTAAGATTTTGGACGTATTCGGTCATGTTGTCCATTGTTATCACACAAGCCTGCTAAGTGGTTCACTGTGCAAATTGCTCCGTCTTCCTGTGAAGCCTGTAGAGTGTTTCCGTTATACTTCATCAGACTTCACCACATATAGCAATTAATTAGGAGGTGAGTGTGTGTGTGTGTGTCTGTGTGTGTGTGTCTGTGTGTGTGTGTGTCTGTGTGTCTGTGTCTGTGTGTGTGTGTGCGTGCGCGCGTGTGTGCGCGTGCGCGTGCGTGCTTCCGCTCATGTGTTCCCGTACGGCTGTCTAATGTAGACTTCTCTGCCTGGGTATGCAAAGATAAGTCTATTTAAATTGCATCTTGGAACTGCTGGATCAAGGTATTCTTATGGGCATCGCTGTTTCCATGATTTACAGCCACAAAAACCTGTCCTTTACTTCAGATAAAGCTATGCTAATAGAAAGCTATTACCTAGAGATTTACTTGATGTTTTCAGACAATTTGGAGCTCTTGCTGTGCCCTGGGTGTGGTGTACTGCACCCAAGGTGCTTTGATGCAGCCTAATTGTATCATGCTCTGGCAACCGATTGGCAACAGCCCAGAAACCATGGAAACATCCCTGTATATATTTGGAGAGGCATTTTATCTAGGGGTTGACTAGCTACTGAAACACAAATAAAACTCAACATAAGATAACTCAATATAGTAGGACAGGCTCACCATTGGCTCATATAGGGTACGGCCACACAGAGATCATTGTGCCTGAAATGTACAGATTGAACCATTGATTTTTCAATGGGAGTCATTCGTTGCCAAGCGATGGAAAATTAACTTCATTGTTCATCAGACAAATGCACATTACCTGAAAAAAAGGTTAAGATGAACTGAACTTCTGTCGGACAAAAGAATGAAATGACAATGTGCATTTCATATGTTTTCATACGTCTCGCATCCATCCATTCATTCATCCATTCAACCTTCAGCATGCCTGTGTGTGTGTGTGTCTGTGTGTCTGTCTGTGTGTGTGTCCAATGATCCAATAGCTTGGCTGGCTGTTTGTTTTCACCCTCTCAGTATTCAGAGATGCTGGTGGGAGAGCGAACTCCATCTGTTTCCTTCAAACACACAGATAGACAGAGACAGGAGCAAAACCTCCTGCCAAGCACTCTCACACTTCAAATGCAGAAACCAAGGGAAAATATGGAAATGTTGGGGCTACAACACACTTTTTCCATTGTATTTTATGATACATTTCATATTGAAGTTGTCATTCAGCGTGAGCTTGAGACGATCCCTTCACTGCAAAGCATTCTCACTATCAAATGTAACAATGTTCCAATGAAGGTATACTTCCCCTTTACATTATTTTGTGTTTCAGAAGAGTACATTGAAGCTACTGGTCCACCGCTGGTTAACCACGTAAAGCCCACGCTAAAGAGAGATGGACAGTATTTCTATTCCCTGTGAACACATGTACAGTAAGTCAGTACAAAGAGAAAGGCGTTGAACTAACCTCATTTCCATCCTAAGAACAAGGCTACGTGACTAATGGGGCAGACTAATGGGGCAGACTAATGGGGCAGGCTAAATTAATCAATTAGGCTGCAATGTTTTGCTGTTATTTTCTTCTCTTGCCTCTAATGTATTCAGCGCCACCTCTCCATCTGCATAATCTCTCCCTTATCTCTCCACCCGGCCCCTCTCCATTAGCTCTCCGTTATCTCTCCACCCGGCCCCTCTCCATTAGCTCTCCGTTATCTCTCCATTAGCTCTCCGTTATCTCTCCACCCGGCCCCTCTCCATTAGCTCTCCGTTATCTCTCCACCCGGCCCCTCTCCATTAGCTCTCCGTTATCTCTCCACCTGCCCCTCTCCATTAGCTCTCCGTTATCTCTCCACCCGGCCCCTCTCCATTAGCTCTCCGTTATCTCTCCACCTGCCCCTCTCCATTAGCTCTCCGTTATCTCTCCACCCGGCCCCTCTCCATTAGCTCTCTGTTATCTCTCCACCTGCCCCTCTCCATTATGTCATCATTATCTCTCCACAGCTTCCCTTTGCATAATCACTTCATTATTTTGCCATTATTTCTCTGCGTCACTCTCTGTAATCTCGCCAACCCGCCCCTCTGCACAATCTCTCCATTATCTCTCCACCCCATCCATCTCTATTATCTCTCCACCCCACACCTCCTCATTATCTCTTCACCCTGTCCCTTCACCCAGTCCCTCCAGTAGCAAAAAATGGCAGCGATAGAGAGGGCAGCCAAACTTGTAGCCCCTAGGTAACTTTGAAGTATTTCTTTTTTTTTTTTTTTTTATTTATTACATTATTAGGTCAGAATTGTTTTTGTGTTATGCAGACTGTATGCTGACCGTATTACCTCCCAAAAGAATTATCTTCGGTTATAGTCACAGCTGTGTATATTCCCACTCAAGCCGATTCCACGACTGTCCTCAAATAACTTCATAGGACTTTATGTTAACTGGAAACCACATATCCTGAGGCTGCATTTACTGTAGCTGGGGATTTTAACGAAGGAAATTTGAGGAAAACTCTACTGAATTTCAATCAACACCCTGACTGCAGTACTTGCGCTGCTAAAAACGACCAATGCTACTCCAACTTCCAGGATGCCTACAAGGCCCTCCCCTGCCCTCCCTTCGGCAAATCTGATCATGACTCCATTTTGTTCCTCCCTTCCTATAGACAGAAACTCAAACAGGAAGTACCCCTGCTAAGGACTACTCAATGCTGGTCCTACCAATCGGAATCCACACTTCAAGATTGTTTTGATCACACGGACTGGGATATGTTCCGGGTAGTCTCCGAGAATAACACTGACGAATAACCTGATACGTGACTGAGTTTATCAGGAAGTGCATAGGAGATGTTGTGCCTACTGTGACTATGAAAACCTACCCAAACTAGAAACCGTGGATAAATGGTAGAAGTCGACAAAACTGAAAGCGATTTAATCATGGCAAGTTGACTGGGAATATGGCAGAATACAAACAGTATAGTCATTCCCTCCGTAAGGCAATCAAACAGGCAAAACGTCAGTATAGAGACAAAGTGGAGTCGCAATTCAACGGCTCAGACACAAGACGTATGTGGCAGGGTCTACAGTCAATCACGGACTACAAAAGGAAAACCAGCAACTTTGCGTACACCGACGTCTTGCTTCCGGACAAGCTAAACACCTTCTTTGCCTGCTTTGAGGATAACACAGTGCCACCGACCAACCAAGGACTATGGGCTCTCCTTCTCTGTGGCCGACTTGAGTAAGACGTTTAAGCGTGTTAACCCTCGCAAGGCTGCCGGCCCAGATGGCATCCCTAGCCACATCCTCAAGGCCAGACCAGCTGGCTGGTGTGTTTACGGACATATTCAATCTCTCTCTATCACAGTCTGCTGTCCCCACATTCTTCACGATGGCCAGAATTGTTCCTGTACCCAAGAAAGCAAAGGTAACTGAACTAAATTACAATCGCCCTGTAGCACTCACTTCTGACATCATGAAGTGAAAGACTAGTCAAGGATAATTTGACCTCTACCTTACCTGACATCTTAGACCCACTTCAATTTGCTTACTGCCCCAATAGAGCCACAGAAGATGCAATTGCCATCGCACTGCACACTGCCCTATCCCATCTGGACAAGAGGAATACCTATGTAAGAATGCTGTTCATTGACTAAAGCTCAGCATTCAACACCGTAGTACCCTGCAAGCTTATTATTAAGCTCGAGGCCCTGGGTCTGAACCCCCCTGTGAAGTCCTGGACTTCCTGACGAACTGCCCACCGGTGGTGAAGGTAGAAAACAACACCTCCACTTTACTGATCCTCAACACCGGGACCCCACAAGGGTGCGTGCTCAGCTTCCTCCTGTACTCCCTGTTTACCCATGACTGCGTGGCCAAGCATGTCTCCAACTCAATCATCAAGTTTGCAGACGACACAAAAGTAGTAGGCTTGATTACCAACAATGATGAGACAGGCTACAGGGAGGAGGAGAGGGCTCTGGGAGTGTGGTGCCAAAAAATAACCTCTCATTCAAGTCAACAAAACAAAGGAGTTGATCGTAGATTTCAGGAAACAGCAGAGGGAGCACCTCCCTATCTACATCAATTGGAGAACATGGAAAGCTTCAAGTTCCTAGACGTACACATCACTGACAAACTGAAATGGTCCACCCACGCAGACAGTGTGGTGAAGAAGGCGCAACATCGCCTCTTCAACCTCAGGAGGCTGAATAAATTTGTCTTGGCACCTAAAACACTCACAAACCTTTACAGATGCACAATTGAGAGCATCCTGCCCTGCTGTATCACCGCCTGGTACGGCAACTGCACCACCCACAACCGCAGGGCTGTCCAGAGGGTGGTGAAGTCTGGCTAGCGCGTCACCGGGTGGCAACCTACCTGCACTCCAGGACACCTACAGCACACGATATCACAGGAAGGCCAAAGAGATCATCAAGGACAACAACCATCCGAGCCACTGCCTGTTCACCCCTCTATTATCCAGAAGGCGAGGTCAGTACAGGTGCATCAAAGCTGGGACCGAGAGACTGAAAATCAGCTTCTATCTCAAGGCCATCAGACTGTTAAATAGCCATCACTAGCACATTAGAGGCTGCTGCCTATATACATAGACTTGAAATAATAATGTGTACATATTTTGCATTACTCATCTCATACAGTATGTATATTGTGGCAAACCTCTTCAAGGTTAGGAGCGTTTGTCACAAATTAAGTGGTAAACTGTCACCAAATCACCCAAGAATGAGAGTTATTTCGAACAGTACCTGTGTGTTTGTTTCTCCGTCCTGGTCCACCCAGCCCGTAGGCGAGGTCAAGGATAGCAGGGTTCGGTACACGAATCGGGTTCTCGGTAGGTCCAGGTCCAAACGCCCACAGGTAAGTCCAAAACAATCCAGCTTATACACAGTAAATCCAGCCAATCTCTGTTGTCTCTTTCTCTATTGTTCATAGATCCTTCCAGCACTCTCTCTCTCTCTCTCTTCCTGGTTTTTCTTGACCCTTTATCTGTGGGTCGGCTCCACCTTCTGAGGGTTCCCCTTGCTTCTGGGACTTGTAGTTCTGGCTGTCGGCCATTTTGTGATCTGTAGTTCTCACAGGGGTGGCCATTTTAGTGATCGGGCAGAGCCCGTTTATTAGTTCTGCTCTCACATATCTTCCATTTATCACTCGACCCCCTTCTTTGCCACACATCTCTCCCCCTAGATCCGACACCCTAGGCTACCGCAGCAAAATATGCATGCATGCGGGATAACCCATCCACGTTTCCCATTTCCTTCCCTGCTCTGTGTTTCAAGTCAAAATGAAACGGTTGGAGACTCAAAAACCACTGCATCACCCGAGCGTTCTTCTCTTTAGCCCTATGCATCCAGGTGAGTGGGGCATGGTCACTGATGAGGGTGAAGTGGCGCCCCAGCAGGTAGTATTTCAGGCTTTCTAGAGCCCACTTTACTGCCAGCGCCTCTTTCTCAACGACTGAGTAGTTGGTTTCCCGTGGTTCCAGCTTCCTGCTTAAAAACAGGATGGGGTGTTCCACCCCTTCTACCTCTTGGGATAGCACTGCTCCCAAGCCGACCTCTGAGGCATCTGTCTGAACCACAAACTCTCTCTCAAAGTCTGGTACCACCAGCTCTGGATTACAGCAGAGAGCCTCCTGTAATGTCCTAAATGCTTTGGTGGCCATTTCATCCCATTTGACCATGTTTGGCCCTCTGGCTCTAGTCATGTCGGTAAGTGGGGCGGCCACTGTGGCATAACTTGGGATGAACTTCCGGTAGTAACCAGTCAGCCCTAGGAAGTCTCGAACCTGCTTCTTATTTGGTTTCGGCCATTCTCTAATTGCCTTCACCTTCTTACGTTGGGGTTTGATTAACCCTCTTCCCACAGTGTATCCCAGATACTCTGTTTCCTCTAACCCCACATAACACTTGGCAGGGTTCGCCGTGAGCCCTGCCTTTCTAAGGGAGTCTAACACTGCCTGTACCCGGGGTAAGTGGGATTCCCAATCTGGACTGTAGATCCCCACGTTATCTAAATAAGCTGCGGCGTATGCTTTGTGCGGTTTTAGGACTTTGTCCATGAGCCGTTGAAAGGTGGCTGGGGCCCTGTGTAAGCCGAATGGCATGACGGTGTATTGAAACAAACCGTCAGGCTGTCTTTTCTTTGGCCCTGGAGGTCAGAGGAATTTGCCAGTACCCTTTTGTCAGATCAAGGGTCGTAATGTACCGAGCATTACCAATTTTCTCAAGTAGTTCATCTACTCGGGGCATGGGGTAGGCATCAAACTTGGAGATTTCATTTACCTTCCGAAAGTCGTTACAGAACCGCAAAGACCCATCGGGCATGGAGACCATCACAATTGGGCTAGACCACTACTATGTGACTCTTCAATCACTCCAGCTGTCAACATTTTCTCAGTCTCTGCTCTAATCGCGGCCTGTCGAGCCTCAGGTACCCGATATGGCCTCATACTCACTTTTCTCCCTGGTAGGGAAACGATATCATGAGCCGTAACCTCAGTTCAGCCAGGTACCTCTGAAAACACATCTCTGTTTTATCTCTTTACTTCCTGTACTTGTGCTGGGGACAGAGTGGGTGAAATATTTACTTTGGCTGTCTCCTGAGTGTGTGTGGGGTATGTGACCATTAGTGTTTCTCTCTCTCTCCATGCTTTTAACAGGTTTATGTGATAAATCTGTTCCTGGGGCCGTCGACCTGGCTGTCGGATCCGATAATTAACTTCTCCTATTCTCTCCAGTACTTCATATGGTCCTTTCCATGTGGCTAGTAGTTTGCACTCTACCATGGGGATCAGCACTAACACCTCATCTCCCGGTTGAAATTCCCTCAGGGTAGCCTGCCGGTTATAAGTGTGCCGCTGGTGCTCCTGTGCTTGTCTCATGTGCTCTCTGACGATGGGCATGACTGTGGCTATCCTGTCTTGCATTGCCGTGGCGTGCTCTATGACACTAGTATATGGGGTGGATTGGCGCTCCCAGATTTCCCAGGCGATGTCTAAGATTCCCTGGGGATGCCTCCCATATACCAGCTCAAAGGGAGAAAACCCCAGCGAGGCTTGAGGAACCTCTCTAATGGCAAACATCAGATACGGCAACATGCAATCCCAGTTTTTCCCATTCTTATCGATTACCTTTCTGAGCATTGACTTCAGGGTCCGGTGGAATCTTTCAACCGGCGGGACATAAATCTCTCAAGGCGGGACATGAAGGGGGTCCCCTGGTCGGTAAGGATCTCCTTTGGAACCCCTACCCTGGTGAACAAGAGCACTAATTCCTTTGCGATATTTTTGGAAGCCATCATCCGAAGGGGAATGGCTTCTGGGTAGCGAGTGGCATAATCTAGAATAACCAGAATGTATTGGTTGGTGCCCTCTGGCGGATTTGGGTAGTGGGCCCACTAAATCCATCGCTATCCTCTCAAATGGCGTTTCGATTATGGGGAGTGGCACTAACGGGCTTCTAACAGCTGGTCGGGGAGCTATTAACTGGCACTCCGGGCACTCTCCACAATGCCGAGCCACTTCAGCTTGAATTCCTGGCCAGTAAAACCTCCTTACAATCCGGTCTCTGGTTTTATCGATACCCAGGTGTCCACCCAGAATGTGCCCATGAGCTAGATCCAGTACTGTCCTCCGGTACTGGGTGGGAACCAACAACTGTTCCACCACATCAACCCCTATTTTCAAGACTCTGTACACCAAACCCTTTTTCATGATGAAGTGGGGAAAACTATTAGGCATCATCCCAACATTTATGGGAGTACCATCTACGACCTGCACACCTGCTCTGGCTTGCTGCAGGGTTGGATCCTGGTTTTGGGCCGTCCCGAAATTAGTCAAGGACCCTGCCAGGTCTGTTGGTTCTAGATCGTCGTCCTCTGGATTTAGATCGACCCCAGCCCCACTAGTACCGGGCTGTTCGTTATCAGCGAGATTTGCCACTTCATCCTCCTCCTCCCCTACTAGCACCTGTGATGTTGTCCCCTGGGAGACCTCTTTTCTTGGCTTTGGTTGAAAGCCCCATGCTTCTTCCTGCTTGGTCAGGGTTGTTGGCTTCTCAAATATGCCATTCTTTTGGCCTAACTTCGCAAAGTTAGGAAAGTATCTACCCAATTTTACATCATATGGCATCTTTGGGACCATGCAGACCTCATAATCCAGCAGACCATCCTCTGTTTGTATGCTCACTAAGGCCGTGGGGTACAGACGGGTATCCCCATGAATGCATGTAACACTGATATCCTGTCTTGTATCCAGTTTATGATTCGGCACTAGGCTTGCAACGACCAGGGTTAGCAAACTGCCGGAATCCAGCAGTGCTTCAACCTCTTTCCCTTCAACCTTCACCCTGCACATATGTTTGTTTATTGATCTTTCAAGTACAGTGGTTACAACAGGACATGCATACCGTATATCATCTTCATTTTCACCGAGGTTACATTGCATTGGCTCTTCTTTAATAGGGCAGTAGGCTGCAATATGTCCCGGTTGATTACAATTGTAACAGATAATAGGGGTTCGCGGGGGAGACCCCCTCGCCACCCAGTCCCTGTTTCCGTTTTTCCCTTAGTGTCTCGGCCTGATTCTGATTCTTTCCTCATGGCCCCACGCTGCTCTCTTCCCCCTCCATATGTTGGGACAGCCTTACCCTGTCCGCTGGTTCGCCCAGGCCTGGGGAACGGGAATCTTTCCTCCTGTGCCTGCTCAGCTGTTCCTGCCGTACAATACCGTTCAACCAGGCCCACGAGATGGTCAGCGGGAAGTATCTCATTCTGGCCAACTTATCGTCTCACTTCTTGGGGTAGACCTCGCTGAAACTGGTTGAGTACGATGGTCTCGACGATCTCGGCGGATGACCCGGTCTCTGGTCGCAACCATTTTCGTGCCAGGTGAATCAAGTCAAACATCTGTGTTCGTGGGGGTTTTCCCGGTCGGTAGGACCACTGGTGGAAGCGGTGTGCCCTCACGGTATCGATCACTCCCAGTCTAGTCAGGATCTCTCCCTTTAGTTTATCGTAATCCTGTGTATCTTTCAACTCCAGGTCGAAATACGCTTTTTGAGCGTCCCCTGCCAGGTATGGTGCCAGAAGCCCTGCCCATTCTTCTTTCGGCCACTTCTCCCTCTCTGCCGTCCTTTCGAAGGTGGTAAGATATGCTTCCACATCATCCTGTGCTGTCATTTTTTAAAGAAAATGATTGGCCCGCCTCTGGGTATTTGCAGCTAGTAATTGAGCCCCAATTTTGTCCGCTAGCCCCTTTAGGCCTTTTCTTAACTCCTGGGTGTTTCTCTCTTGCTCTTCTCTGAGCAGCTGGTTGGTGCGGTGCTGGACCTGTAACGTGTCCTGATACATTCACATTGCATCCTGATGAGCTATTTGCTGAGCTCTAGTTGCCTCTTGTTGGGCGGCCGCCGCTTGCAACAGGGCCTGTATGGCTCCCTCCATACTCATTTTCCTGAGAAACTGTCCTAACCAAAAAACCCCCCCCCCCCAAAAAAAAAACCTGACTCCCCTTTGGAGTGCTAACTGAACATTTTTTTTCTTCTTCTACCTAGCCAGTGGTATGGTTAGTCCATACCCGCATTCTCCACCACGTGTGGCAAACCTCTTCAAGGTTAGGAGCGTTTGTCACAAATTAAGTGGTAAACTGTCACCAAATCACCCAAGAATGAGAGTTCTTTCGAACAGGACAGTACCTGTGTGTTTGTTTCTCTGTCCTGGTCCACCCAGCCCGTAGGCGAGGTCAAGGATAGCAGGGTTCGGTACACGAATCGGGTTCTCGGTAGGTCCAGGTCCAAGCGCCCACATGTAAGTCCAAAACAATCCAGCTCATACACGGTGAATCCAGCCAATCTCTATTGTCTCTTTCTCTATTGTTCATAGATCCTTCCAGCACTCTCTCTCTCTCTCTTCACTGGTTTTTCTTGACCCTTTATCTGTGGGTCGGCTCCACCTTCTGAGGGTTCCCCTTGCTTCTGGGACTTGTAGTTTTGGCGGTCGGCCATTTTGTGATCTGTAGTTCTGATCACATATCTGCCATTTATCACTCGACACCCTTCTTTGCCACAATATACTACTGCATATTATATTCTACTGTGCCTTAGTCTATGCCATTCTGACATTGCTCGTCCATATATTTATACATTCTTAATTCCATTCCTTTACTTAGATTTGTGTGTATTGTGTGTATTGTTGTGGGGGGAAAATATTACTTGTTAGATATTACTGCACTGTCGGATCTAGAAACACAAGCCTTTTGCTACACCCGCAATAGCATCTGCTTAACACATGTATATGACCAATAAAATTGTATATGACCCTCTCCATTGTCCTTTCATTGTCTCTCCAGCCCACCCATCTACATCATCTCTCCATTATCTCTCCACCTCACCCTCATTATCGCTCCAGTCCGCCCTCCATTTTCTCTCCACCTGCCAATCTGCATATTTGTTCCATTATCTCTCCACCTGACCCTCTCTATTAACCTTCCATTATCTCTTCACCGTGTCCCTCTGCATAATATTCCCATTATCTCTCTGTTACATCCCCACCTCTCTCCATTATCTGTCCAATATGACTAAGTGGTGTTGGAGGGCCAGTAGGAGGCACACTTTCCTCTGGTCTAAAAAAATATCCCAATGCCCCAGGGCAGTGATTGTGGACCGCCTTGTGTAGGGTGCCGTATTTCGGATGGGACGTTAAACGGGTGTCCTGACTCTCTGAGGTCATTAAAGATCCCATGGCACTTATCGTAAGAGTAGGGGTGTTAACCCCGGTGTCCTGGCTAAATTCCTAATCTGGCCCTCATACCATCACGGTCACCTAATAATCCCCAGTTTACAATTGGCTCATTCATCCCCCTCCTCTCTCCTGTAACTATTCCCCAGGTCGTTGCTGCAAATTAGAACATGTTCTCAGTCAACTTACCTGTTAAAATAACGGATAAATAAAAATAAATAAATACAAATATTATCTCTCCACCCCTCCCTCTACATAATATCCCATTATCACTCTATTATCTCTCCACCCCTCCCTCTACATAATATCCCATTATCACTCTATTATCGCTACACCCCACCCCTCTCAATTAGATCTCCATTATCTCGCCACCCACCCCTCTCAATTAGATCTCCATTATCTCGCCACCCACCCCTCTCAATTAGATCTCCATTATCTCGCCACCCACCCCTCTCAATTTGATCTCTATTATCTCGCCACCCACCCCTCTCAATTAGATCTCCATTATCTCGCCACCCACCCCTCTCAATTAGATCTCCATTATCTCGCCACCCACCCCTCTCAATTAGATCTCCATTATCTCGCCACCCACCCCTCTCAATTAGATCTCAATTATCTCGCCACCCACCCCTCTCAATTAGATCTCCATTATCTCGCCACCCACCCCTCTCCATTATATCTCCAGTCATCCTCACAATTTCCATTTATTTCCTTTACAAAAATACAATTATTCATTCATTCAATCAATAATTTGATCTTTAATTTATTCTTTCACTCCTTTTCCTCCACTTGGCTCTCATTTTCTAATCTCTCCTCCCTCTTTCTTCACAACCCTCCCTACTGTCCCTTTCTTCTCTAGATTAGGCATATCCTCTCTCTTGCCTTACCTCCCCCTCTCTCTCTCGCTCTCTTTCTCTCTCTTTCTCTCCATGTTTCTCTCCCCACCCCTCTCTCCCCCTTACCCCCCCCTCTCTCTCTCTCTCTCGCTCTCTCTCTCTCTCTCTATATACTGTAGGTCCTGGATTGCAGGAAGCTTGGCCCCAGTGATGTACTGAGCTGTACGCACTACCCTCTGTAGCGCCTTATGGTCAGATGCCGAGCAGTTGCCATACCAGGCGGTGATGCAACCGGTCAGGATCCTCTCGATGGTGCAGCTGTAGATGTCACGCCCTGATCTGTTTCACCTGTCTTTGTGATTGTCTCCACCCACCTCCAGGTGTCTCCTGTTTTCCCCATTAGTCCCCGGTGTATTTATCCCTGTGTTTCCTGTCTCTGTGCCACTTCGTCTTGTTTTGCCAAGTCAACCAGTGTTTCTCCTAGCTCCTATTTTTCCCAGTCTCTGTTTTTTCCTAGAACTCCTGGTTTTGACCCTTGCCTGTCCTGATGATGTATCCACCTGCCTGACCACTCTGCCTGTCCTGGCCTCGAGCCTGCCTATTGCCTGGTACTGTTTGGACTCTGACCTGGTTTATGAACTCTCGCCTGTCCACGACCTGCCTTTTGCCTAACCTTTTTGGTATAATAAATATCGGAGCTCAACCATCTGCCTCCTGTGTCTGCATTTGGGTCTCGCCTTTTGCCCTTATAGTATAATTTTTTGAGGATCTGGGACCCATACCAAATCTTTTCAGTCACCTGAGGAGGAAAAGGTTTTGTCGTGCCCTCTTCACGATTGTCTTGGTGCGTTTGGACGATGCTAGATCATTGGTGATGTGAACACCAAGGAACTTGAAACTCTCAACCAGCTCCGCTACAGCTCTGATGATCTTAATGAGGGCCTGTTTGGCCCACCTTTTCCTGTAGTCCACGATCATCTCCTTTGTCTTGATCACATTGAGGGAGAGGTTGTTGTTGTTGTTGTTGTCCTGGCACCACACTACCAGTTCTCTGACCTCCTCCCTATAGGCTGTCTCATCGTTGTCGGTGATCAGGCCTACCACTGTTGTGTCGTCAGCAAACTTAATGATGGTGTTGGAGTCATGTTTGGCCATGCAGTCGTGGGTGAACAGGGAGTACAGGAGGGGACTAAGCTCCCTGACGGGCCCCTGTGTTGAGGATCAGTGTGGCAGACGTGTTGTTGCCTACCCTTACCACCTAGGGGCGGCCCGTCAGGAAGTCCAGGATCTTGTTTAGTCCCAGGGTCCTTAGCTTAGTGATGAGCTTCGTGGGCACAATGGTGTTGAATGCTGAGCTGTAGTCAATGAACAGCATTCTCACATAGATGTTCCTTTTGTCCATGTGGGAAAGGGCAGTGTGGAGTGCGATTGAGATTGCATCACCTGTGGATCTGTTGGGGCGGTATGTGAATTGGAGTTGGTCTAGGGTATCCGGGAGGATGTTGTTGATGTGAGCCAAGACCAGCCTTTCAAAGCACTTCATGGCTACCGACATGAGTGCTACAGGGCGGTAAATCATTTAGGCAGGTTACCTTTGCTTCCTTGGGCACAGGGACTATGATGGTCTGTTTGAAACATGTAGATATTACACTCAGTCAGGGAGAGGTTGAACATGTCAGTAAAGACACATCCTGGTAATCCAATTGGCCCCGCGGCTTTGTGAATGTTGACCTATTTAAAGGTCTTTCTCACGTTGGCTACCGAGAGCGTTATCACACAGTCATCCAGAACAGTTGGTGCTCTCATGCATGCTTCAGTGTTGCTTGCCTCGAAGCAAGCATATAAGGCATTTAGCTCATCTGTTGCGTCACAAGGCAGCTCGCGTCTGGGTTTCCCTTTGTAGTCCGTAACCGTTTTCAAGCCCTACCACATCCGATGTGCGTCAGAGCCGGTGTAGCAGGATTCAATCTTAATCGTGTATTGACGCTTTGCTTGTTTGTTGGTTCATCTGAGGGCATAGCGGGATTTCTTATAGGCGTCCGGATTAGTGTCCCACTCCTTGAAAGTGGCAGCTCTAGCCTTTAGCTCAATGGGGATGTTGCCTGTAATCCATGGCTTCTGGTTAGGATATGTACGTACGGTCACTGTGGGGACGACATCGTCAATGCACTTATTGATGAAGCAGAGGACTGATGTGGTATACTCCACAATGCCATTGGATGAATCCAGGAACATATTCCAGTCTGTGCTAGCAAAACAGTCCTGTAGCGTAGTATCCGCTCCATCTGACTACTTCCGTATTGAGAGAGTCACTGGTACTTCCTGCTTTAGGTTTTGCTCTTGTAAGCAGGAATCAGGAGGATAGAATTATGGTTAGATTTGCCAAATGAGGGGCTAGGGAGAGCTTTGCATGCATCTCTGTGTGTGGAGTAAAGGTGGTCTAGAGTTGTTTTTTCCTCTGGTTGCACGTGATATGCTGGTAAAACTTTGGTGAAACTGATTTAAGTTTTCCTGAATTAAAGTCCCCGGCCACTAGGAGCACCGCTTCTGGGTAAGCAGTTTCTTGTTTGATTATGGCCTTATAGAGTTGGTTGAGTGCGCTGTCAGTGCCAGCATCGGTCTGTGGTGGTAAATAGACGGCTACGAATAATATAGATGAGAACTCTCTTGGTAGATAGTGTGGTCTACAGCTTATCATAAGATACTCCACCTCAGGCGAGCAATACCTCAAGACTTCTTTAATATTAGGCATTGCGCACCAGCTGTTATTGACAAAAAGACACACACCCCCACCCCTCGTCTTACCAGACGTAGCTTCTCTATTCTGCCGGTGCATTGAAAATCCCTCCAGCTCTATATAGGTAACCTAGCGGATAAGAGGGCTGGGCCAGTAACAGAAAGGTTGCTCTGAGAGCAACTACTAAATGACTAAAGTGTAGTTCTTGTAATTCATTGGTCCTACGATTGCAATTCAATAAATCCATGGTCCTATTTTCTAACACTTCAACAGAGCGCTCCTAAAACTTTCAGGGATCCCTACTGGTCCTGTGTGATTCAGTTGGTAGAGCATGGTGCCTGCAATGCCAGGGTTGTTGTTTGAAATCCCATAGGGGACCAATATGAAAGAAGTACAAAAATGTTTGCACTCAGTACTCTAGTTTGCTATAGATAAAAGTGTGTATGCAACAGCTTTGGGATGTTAATTTGAGCCAGTTTGCAACAGGAAATGTGAATAATTAAATATAATGAATTAACATTTTTGTAGGGGTTGATACGTTTAATGTAGAGGTCTGAAATGTCTAATTGGAAATGCTAAACTTCAAAGCCTTTTTAAACCTCAAATACACTACAAGTTAAACATTTCCTGCATTGCAGGAAAGATCTCCTGCAACAAGGTGATCAAATTAAGATCCTACATTTGTAGGTGCCATTTTTATTTTATCCTCTGTAGGTCTAGGATCAATCTGGTTAAAGCACATGTCAGCTCTATTGAACAAGAGGCTCTGTCCTCGCATGGTGCCCAACTACCTAATTTTACACAAGTCAGAGATGACTTCAATAGTAAGAAAGGTGTTGCGATGGGAGTGCGATGCTCATAAATTAAGAATAAAGATCACTGCAACTCAAACTAGACAAATGAAAGGGCTGGTAATCCAAAAGGAAAAACAACATGCACAGGCAACTGTAACATCATCTCAGGTCTTCTCTCCTTTCATTCACTAGTTGAGTTGTCAAGGAGGAAATACTGTCTCCAGCACAGCAAGAAAAATTGATAAATAAATGAGGCAGGAGGTATCGGTGAATATAGCTAACAGAATCAATCAATAGTTCATTAGCCCTCTTTGGGTTATTTTGAGACACAATAAAATGTTGCAGTCCCCCAGTTGTGTCGTGCCTAAGCCCAGAGCGACACAGTAGGTGAGCCACACTCTGAATTCTGAAATAGCCAGTATTGTTTAAAGGGGAAATCTGGGATTGTGGTAAACAGCTGATGTCACGTTCTGACCTTTATTTCCTTTGTTTTGTATTTATTTAGTATGGTCAGGGCGTGAGTTGGGTGGGCAGTCTGTTTGTTTTTCTATGTTTTGGGGCATTTCTATGTTTCGGCCTAGTACGGTTCTCAATCAGAGGCAGGTGTCATTAGTTGTCTCTGATTGAGAATCATACTTAGGTAGCCTGGGTTGCACTGTTTGTTTGTGGGTGATTGTCTATGTTGATGGCTTGTTTCAGCGCAGCTCGCATTAGCGTCACGGTTGTTATTTTGTTTACTGTTTTTGTATAGTGTTTCAGTGTTCAGTTCTTTCTTTATTAAACATTCAACATGAACACATATCACGCCGCATTTTGGTCCTCCGATCCTTCTCGCCTCTCCTCTTCAGATGAAGAGGAGGACGACCGTGACAGCTGAGGGATGGGGCCGGAGAAATGTAACAACTCTCAAATTCATAGACGGAGCTATACATCCATGAGATCAAAATGATAGTTTTAAGAATGTTTTGAAGCTATACGGCATTTTAAGGTTACCAACAATGGAGTAAAATATAGTTCTGATGGGGGGGGTTCTGATGGGGTAAGACATTTGAAATATGCTCATGAGTTCTGTTCTTTAATAATCAATGGCTACTTGTCATTCATTTAGAGCCCTGATTGCTCCTTTAAATATGCAGTACTTTCAAATAGGGTAGAACCAACAGGTCATATTATACTAATTATGTGTTTTGTACTGAGCTACAGTTGTAACACTGAATTTTAATTGAAATGTGGTGTAACTCAGGATATGTACCAAACGGCACCCTATTCCCTATTTAATGCACCACATTTTGACGAGGAGCCCATAGAGCTCTGGTTACAAAGTAGTGCACTATGTACAGAATTGGGTGCTATTTGGGACGAAGCCTATGTCGGTTCAGGCCAAATGTAAGCCTAGTTCCTATATGCATGGGTGAGTCATGAGAGTTCTGCTGCAGTAGCCAGAGCCCATTATGCCTTTCTGGGTGGTGGAGATGTATGAGTGGTAGCCTGGCTGAGACTAAGGCTATATCTATGTAAATATGGACACCGTAGAGTGGTCCCAGATCTGTTTGTGCAGTTTAGCCAACTCCTATTTGGCTGGCGTCGTGCCAAACAGACTGTTGGCAAGACGGCACAAAGGTGTAGGACTAGGTTATGTGAGTGGTTCTTTGTCTAAGGAAAGGATTATAGATTCATATCTGGAGGTAAACTAGAAATAGTAAATTCTCATGTCTTCTTCTGATCTTGACAATATTTTACACTACTCAAATTGTTAATAGAGTACATGTTGATCCCCACAAAGTAGGCATTACAGACTTTTCAGTTAAAACACAACTCGCTCACAAGGCCACATCACAAGGCCACATCACAAGGCCACATGGGGATAGTGATGAGAAGAGACTGTATCCTTCTATTTAAAGGACTGTCAGCTGCCTTTGAGCACTACAGAAGACAATGGCCTAGTTCTATAGCAGGCCTACAAAGCCTCAGTAGAAAGATCCCAGGCATGTCCTTTGTAAGTCATTGGTACTCCCTGTCTTTCGTACGAGTGCGAGTGCACAGCATGTAAACTAGCTTACAACCTACACATGAGTAGTTAGCTCTCCAAGTAAGTCCACAGAATGAGAAAATGATTTGATAGTCATGATTCTGAGTTGGAACGAATGGGGGGGCTAATTCGTTCCTATTTTTTTGCCACATAAATAATGCACGTGCTGCAACACCGACAAGCCAACAGTGTTCATTCCCTACATGAGAAGGGCCAGAGGAATTTATGATTTGGACAAATATGCTTGTTGAGTGTAGCATCCTTTGATACTGCCTAAAATGCATTAGGAGACACAGCATTCTGTTGGGAATGAATGGGTAGATGGGTTGATGGGTAGATGGACAGATTCATTCATTTGTGAACGTTTATTCTCCTTCCAGAGAAAATTATTTCCAAAGTTCCCCTCATTTACTACATGAAACATCCCTCATCCCTGCACATGTAGAGCATGGGGATGTACGAAACTGACTCCCCAGCCTGACGTGTCCCCACCTGCATTGCCAAATTGCTAGCTTTTCGGTGGCACTGACACGTGTGCTAGCAGAGGTCCTGGGTTGGCGCCTCGGTAAGAGACAAATCAGAAGGAAGCAGTATTCGCTAAGCAAGCAGTGTAACGTCCACTACACACACACACATAGGCTACACTGTAAAACAAATTCTAGTTGTTTAAAATTATTATTATTAAGTAACTGGTTCCATAGCCTCTTTTCAGTTTACTCAACTTTTCAGTCAGTGTTACCTGAACTTAATATTTCTAGTTGTGCCAAACTTAGGTTCAACTTGAGAAAATGGCATGAATTTGGCATGCTCTGACAACGACCCTAGCAACGACCCTAGTAATGGACGCTAATAGCTTCTTGAATCTCATTGTGATGCAGGGAGGGACACTTTTAGGCAGGGGGACACTCTTTGGCATGACAGGTCCACACTTGGGAACATAAGCAACCATTTCAATTTAAACAGGTTCTCTGGCACAAAATGTGTATCAGCCAATTCAAATAATTGATTTACTTAAACGTGACAGAACACTAAATTGTAGCTGGTTGCCTCAGATAACATGATCTTATAATCTCCAATAATCTCCAGCCTGGTTCCTCTCTAGGTTTCTTCCTATGTTCTGGCCTTTCTAGGGAGTTTTTCCTAGCCACCACGCTTCTACACCTGCATTGCTTGCTGTTTGGGGTTTTAGGCTGGGTTTCTGTACAGAACTTTGAGATATCAGCTGATGTAAGAAGGGCATTATAAATAAATCTGATGACACACGTTAGCCTTATGGTAACCTCAACAGGTGGCACTGATTATATCCTGGCACAAATTCTTAATCAGCCTATCAAAGATTGTTGACTTTATATCCACCAACCAATGGCATTTCTTAAAATAGGTCAACCGTGGCCACTAGAGGTATATTTTAAACCTACAAATTTGCTCCGTTGGTCTGTAACAAAAGGTTGTGTGCCAATATTGCACTGATGCATCCTTGACTAGGCTACCATCTACTACTAACATCAGACAAGGTTTTTACGTTTTCGTATATATATGACCAAAAATGTTTTTGGTGTATATGTTTCACACACATTCATGAGATTTTATGGAAAAAAATATATGTGGGGCTTGAATTTTATAGCTCTACCCTTAGACTTAGTTGAAACAACTACAACCTTTTGGAACAGAACGGGATTTGAGATAATCTTGTTCATGGTGCTATAAATAAATAATTCCATAGATCAATGGTGCAGAAAATGAATATCTCTTATGTTTTCATGTACCATAGACCACATCAATGACCACTGATGAACTTCTGATAGACCATTGGATCTTGCCTTTAGAAGCAAGTAGAAATGTTATTGGATGGAGTACACCAATTGTTCCTTCATGAGGTAGGCTAGATAGGAAAGATTTAAAAAAGAGGCTCCTTGATTGGTTGTTGGTGAGTGATGTAAAAAGTTGAAATATCAACTTGTCATATTGATTCAAAATAATGGGTGAGGCAGATTAGATAATATACAATGAAAATATATAACGAAAAATATATTAGCCCTCATCTCGCCACTGTTTCTGGCAAACAGCTGAGCAAGGTTATGTATTATATATAGTCAACTAAAACTGAAACTAAAATAAAAACTAAAATTGAAAAAACAATTTAGTAAATTGAAATTTAAAAAAAAGGAAAATTCTGCTAAGGGGCCCTACTACCTGATCTGTGAACCATGTAAACCATTTGCCATTGCCACACAGTCACACCTGATACCCCAGTGATCCCACTACAATCCTCCACACAGTCACACCTGACACCCCAGTGCTCCCCCTACAATCCTCCACACAGTCACACCTGACACCCCAGTGCTCCCCCTACAATCCTCCACACAGTCACACCTGATACCCCAGTGATCCCACTACAATCCTCCACACAGTCACACCTGACACCCCAGTGCTCCCACTACAATCCTCCACACAGTCACACCTGATACCCCAGTGCTCCCCCTACAATCCTCCACACAGTCACACCTGATACCCCAGTGTTCCCCCTACAATCCTCCACACAGTCACACCTGATACCCCAGTGCTCCCACTACAATCCTCCACACAGTCACACCTGATACCCCAGTGCTCCCCCTACAATCCTCCACACAGTCACACCTGATACCCCAGTGCTCCCACTACAATCCTCCACACAGTCACACCTGATACCCCAGTGCTCCCACTACAATCCTCCACACAGTCACACCTGATACCCCAGTGCTCCCACTACAATCCTCCACACAGTCACACCTGATACCCCAGTGCTCCCACTACAATCCTCCACACAGTCACACCTGATACCCCAGTGCTCCCACTACAATCCTCCACACAGTCACACCTGATACCCCAGTGCTCCCACTACAATCCTCCACACAGTCACACCTGATACCCCAGTGCTCCCACTACAATCCTCCCTCCTTTAAAATGGTTTGCTTCCTCTAACGGTCTAAGAATAAGTAGAGCTATACAGAACAAAATGAGGTATAAAAAACAATATTTATGGAATAGAATATTTTCTATAGAATCTTAAGATAAGTGAATATTAACATTAACATAAATAAGAAATAGTAGAAAATACAAAATGTAGAAATTATAAAACATAACACTGAGTTTTGGCTCTGCTGCATGGTAATTAGTCCAGTCCTCACGATATTATACAATTAGCTTTGTCTATACAATGTAAACATAAGCCTAAAAGGCTATGGCTGCAGCTATATGTCTCAAAATAGTCAAATAAAATCTTTACAGCCTGGGCATTTTCAGCATCAGCATGGACACCAGTCTGTCTGGGCACCAGTCTGTCTGGGCACCCGTCTGTCTGGGCACCCGTCTATCTGGGCACCCGTCTGTCTGGGCACCCGTCTGTCTGGGCACCCGTCTGTCTGGGCACCCGTCTGTCTGGGCACCCGTCTGTCTGGGCACCCGTCTGTCTGGGCACCCGTCTGTCTGGACTGTCTGGAAGAAATGGAGAAAGTATGTCACATAGTTAAGCAGTCAGTCATTTACATAAATGCACTTCTGCCATGCAATCTTAAATGGTACTAAGTGTGTAAACATTTGAATGTTTTTGTTCATATCTCACCATCACAATACTCGTCTTCTGCACATTCTTGAGGAAAAATCATCACAATGATACCATCGTAGGACACGTTTCCCCTTGTCAGGATTTATGCTCATGATGGCCAGACCACTCAAACGTTCCTGTGACATGGAAGACCTCAGGTAGCTTTTGATGAGCTTTTATTTTGAAAAGCTCCTCTCTGCCGATGCTACTGTTACTGGTAGAGTGACTGTAATTCGGATAGAGTTCCTCCCGGTTTTTCTCACAGAGAAATGAAAGCAGCTCAAAGGCAGTCATCTTATCTGATAGCAGATCAGGTAAATTCTGAATCTCGTGTTCCAGATACTTTCCACTGATGTCACAGTCATCTCTGAAGGTTAGAGTGTGTTCAACTTCCATGCAGTGAGCCTTTAAAGACTCACTGGACATCTGAGAGGCAGTGCTGAAGTTCAGCAGTACGCCATGTTACGTTTTCACCTGATTGAGTGTTTCAAATCTCTCATCCATGAATGTCACAGCAGAGACGACCACAATGTTGAAGTAGTTGACTTCAAGGTTTTTCAGAGCATCAGTCACTGGTTCATCAGGAACCTCATAGCTCAAATGACTCTTGCTGTTTCTCAGTCTCTTCTCTTTCAGAACAGCCTTCACATGAATTTCTTCACAAATGCTTTTGGCTAAAGTCTGGGCCTCAAAGAATCCAGTTTCCCAGTATGTTTCCCGAACCTCAGAAGCCTGATACCTGATTGCATGAATACCTTGGAGCCTACTCTCCCACCTTGTGGTACTTCATAACTTCACAGTGTTTCTTCAAAACACTCCATCTTTGTGTGCCAGCTGAAAAGAAGGTGAAGAGCTTTTGCACATGCCCCAAAAACCTAACTGCATCTTTTGCAGATTTGGCAGCATCTGCAAAGACGAGGTCTAGAGTATGTGCTCCACATGGGACGAACACGGCTCTGGGATTTCTTTCAGCAGTCTGGCTTGTACTCTTTGGTGCTTGCCCTTCATTTTGGCCCCATTATCATATGCTTTCCCTCTGTAATCTTCAAATGGAATCTTCAGCTCGTTCAGCTTACCTAAAATGACAGTGGACAGATTCAAGCCTGCTGTAACCTCAACATTCACAAAGCTGAGGAAGTGCTCCTTGATCTCTGGCTTTCCCTTTAAACCAACGCTTCTCAAAATAATAGATATTTGCTCCTGGTGACTAATGTCAGGCGTACAGTCCAAGATAATGGAGAAGAACTTTGAATCTCTTACTTGAGTCACTATTGCTTCCAGAATCTTGTCACTAACAATCTGTATCAGCTCATTCTCTTTGCGCTTCCCAAGGTAATGAGCATGTGTCTCTCCATCTTTAATTTTGCTGAAATGATTTTCCATTACGGGGTCAAATCTTGCCAGTAATTCAACCTCTTTTAGTAAGTTTACATTATCTGGTTGGAAGAGTTTGCCTGATGAACCCCTGAATGCTAGGTTTCTTTGAGCCAGAGACTGGGTGATACTTATTAAACGTGTAAGGACATCCCGCCATCTCTTTCTTCAGCCTACAAAATTGTCATTTGTATCTCGTCAAGAGTCTGTCCCCGACTTAGGTGCAGATCAAGTTCTCTCTGCTTAATCATATTATCTGTGTGTTCAGGACTACCCTCATGGGGTTTCAGAATGGCGTTGATATTTGACCAGTCATTCACACCTTTATTATTTTGTAGTCTTTTGTAAAAAAGAGCTTACAGCATAAGCAATACACAGCGTTGTTTTTGATTGAATATGAAAGCCAGCTCCTGGTAATCTATTCCCCATTTAGCCAGCTCCTGGTAATCTATTCCCCATTTAGCCAGCTCCTGGTAATCTATTCCCCATTTAGCCAGCTCCTGGTAATCTATTCCCAATTTAGCCAGCTCCTGGTAATCTATTCCCCATTTAGCCAGCTCCTGGTAATCTATTCCCAATTTAGCCAGCTCCTGGTAATCTATTCCCAATTTAGCCAGCTCCTGGTAATCTATTCCCATTTAGCCAGCTCCTGGTAATCTTTTCCCCATTTAGCTAGCTCCTGGTAATCTATTCCCCATTTAGCCAGCTCCTGGTAATCTTTTTCCCCATTTAGCCAGCTCCTGGTAATCTATTCCCAATTTAGCCAGCTCCTGGTAATCTTTTCCCCATTTAGCCAGCTCCTGGTAATCTTTTCCCCATTTAGCCAGCTCCTGGTAATCGTTTCCCCATTTAGCCAGCTCCTGGTAATCTTTTCCCCATTTAGCCAGCTCCTGGTAATCTTTTCCCCATTTAGCCAGCTCCTGGTAATCTATTCCCAATTTAGCCAGCTCCTGGTAATCTTTTCCCCATTTAGCCAGCTCCTGGTAATCTTTTCCCCATTTAGCCAGCTCCTGGTAATCTATTCCCAATTTAGCCAGCTCCTGGTAATCTTTTCCCCATTTAGCCAGCTCCTGGTAATCTTTTCCCCATTTAGCCAGCTCCTGGTAATCTATTCCTAATTTAGCCAGCTCCTGGTAATCTATTCCCCATTTAGCCAGCTCCTGGTAATCTATTCCCAATTTAGCCAGCTCCTGGTAATCTATTCCCCATTTAGCCAGCTCCTGGTAATCTATTCCCAATTTAGCCAGCTCCTGGTAATCTATTCCCAATTTAGCCAGCTCCTGGTAATCTTTTCCCCATTTAGCCAGCTCCTGGTAATCTTTTCCCCATTTAGCCAGCTCCTGGTAATCTATTCCCCATTTAGCCAGCTCCTGGTAATCTATTCCCAATTTAGCCAGCTCCTGGTAATCTATTCCCATTTAGCCAGCTCCTGGTAATCTTTTCCCCATTTAGCCAGCTCCTGGTAATCTTTTCCCCATTTAGCCAGCTCCTGGTAATCTTTTCCCCATTTAGCCAGCTCCTGGTAATCTATTCCCCATTTAGCCAGCTCCTGGTAATCTATTCCCAATTTAGCCAGCTCCTGGTAATCTATTCCCCATTTAGCCAGCTCCTGGTAATCTTTTCCCCATTTAGCCAGCTCCTGGTAATCTTTTCCCCATTTAGCCAGCTCCTGGTAATCTTTTCCCCATTTAGCCAGCTCCTGGTAATCTTTTCCCCATTTAGCCAGCTCCTGGTAATCTATTCCCAATTTAGCCAGCTCCTGGTAATCTTTTCCCCATTTAGCCAGCTCCTGGTAATCTTTTCCCCATTTAGCCAGCTCCTGGTAATCTATTCCCAATTTAGCCAGCTCCTGGTAATCTTTTCCCCATTTAGCCAGCTCCTGGTAATCTTTTCCCCATTTAGCCAGCTCCTGGTAAATTATTCCCAATTTAGCCAGCTCCTGGTAATCTATTCCCCATTTAGCCAGCTCCTGGTAATCTATTCCCAATTTAGCCAGCTCCTGGTAATCTATTCCCAATTTAGCCAGCTCCTGGTAATCTATTCCCCATTTAGCCAGCTCCTGGTAATCTTTTCCCCATTTAGCCAGCTCCTGGTAATCTTTTCCCCATTTAGCCAGCTCCTGGTAATCTATTCCCCATTTAGCCAGCTCCTGGTAATCTATTCCCCATTTAGCCAGCTCCTGGTAATCTATTCCCCATTTAGCCAGCTCCTGGTAATCTATTCCCAATTTAGCCAGCTCCTGGTAATCTATTCCCCATTTAGCCAGCTCCTGGTAATCTATTCCCAATTTAGCCAGCTCCTGGTAATCTATTCCCAATTTAGCCAGCTCCTGGTAATCTATTCCCATTTAGCCAGCTCCTGGTAATCTTTTCCCCATTTAGCTAGCTCCTGGTAATCTATTCCCCATTTAGCCAGCTCCTGGTAATCTTTTTCCCCATTTAGCCAGCTCCTGGTAATCTATTCCCAATTTAGCCAGCTCCTGGTAATCTTTTCCCCATTTAGCCAGCTCCTGGTAATCTTTTCCCCATTTAGCCAGCTCCTGGTAATCGTTTCCCCATTTAGCCAGCTCCTGGTAATCTTTTCCCCATTTAGCCAGCTCCTGGTAATCTTTTCCCCATTTAGCCAGCTCCTGGTAATCTATTCCCAATTTAGCCAGCTCCTGGTAATCTTTTCCCCATTTAGCCAGCTCCTGGTAATCTTTTCCCCATTTAGCCAGCTCCTGGTAATCTATTCCCAATTTAGCCAGCTCCTGGTAATCTTTTCCCCATTTAGCCAGCTCCTGGTAATCTTTTCCCCATTTAGCCAGCTCCTGGTAATCTATTCCTAATTTAGCCAGCTCCTGGTAATCTATTCCCCATTTAGCCAGCTCCTGGTAATCTATTCCCAATTTAGCCAGCTCCTGGTAATCTATTCCCCATTTAGCCAGCTCCTGGTAATCTATTCCCAATTTAGCCAGCTCCTGGTAATCTATTCCCAATTTAGCCAGCTCCTGGTAATCTTTTCCCCATTTAGCCAGCTCCTGGTAATCTTTTCCCCATTTAGCCAGCTCCTGGTAATCTATTCCCCATTTAGCCAGCTCCTGGTAATCTATTCCCAATTTAGCCAGCTCCTGGTAATCTATTCCCATTTAGCCAGCTCCTGGTAATCTTTTCCCCATTTAGCCAGCTCCTGGTAATCTTTTCCCCATTTAGCCAGCTCCTGGTAATCTTTTCCCCATTTAGCCAGCTCCTGGTAATCTATTCCCCATTTAGCCAGCTCCTGGTAATCTATTCCCAATTTAGCCAGCTCCTGGTAATCTATTCCCCATTTAGCCAGCTCCTGGTAATCTTTTCCCCATTTAGCCAGCTCCTGGTAATCTTTTCCCCATTTAGCCAGCTCCTGGTAATCTTTTCCCCATTTAGCCAGCTCCTGGTAATCTTTTCCCCATTTAGCCAGCTCCTGGTAATCTATTCCCAATTTAGCCAGCTCCTGGTAATCTTTTCCCCATTTAGCCAGCTCCTGGTAATCTTTTCCCCATTTAGCCAGCTCCTGGTAATCTATTCCCAATTTAGCCAGCTCCTGGTAATCTTTTCCCCATTTAGCCAGCTCCTGGTAATCTTTTCCCCATTTAGCCAGCTCCTGGTAAATTATTCCCAATTTAGCCAGCTCCTGGTAATCTATTCCCCATTTAGCCAGCTCCTGGTAATCTATTCCCAATTTAGCCAGCTCCTGGTAATCTATTCCCCATTTAGCCAGCTCCTGGTAATATATTCCCAATTTAGCCAGCTCCTGGTAATCTATTCCCAATTTAGCCAGCTCCTGGTAATCTTTTCCCCATTTAGCCAGCTCCTGGTAATCTTTTCCCCATTTAGCCAGCTCCTGGTAATCTATTCCCCATTTAGCCAGCTCCTGGTAATCTATTCCCAATTTAGCCAGCTCCTGGTAATCTATTCCCAATTTAGCCAGCTCCTGGTAATCTATTCCCCATTTAGCCAGCTCCTGGTAATCTTTTCCCCATTTAGCCAGCTCCTGGTAATCTTTTCCCCATTTAGCCAGCTCCTGGTAATCTATTCCCCATTTAGCCAGCTCCTGGTAATCTATTCCCCATTTAGCCAGCTCCTGGTAATCTATTCCCCATTTAGCCAGCTCCTGGTAATCTATTCCCCATTTAGCCAGCTCCTGGTAATCTATTCCCAATTTAGCCAGCTCCTGGTAATCTATTCCCCATTTAGCCAGCTCCTGGTAATCTTTTCCCCATTTAGCCAGCTCCTGGTAATCTATTCCCCATTTAGCCAGCTCCTGGTAATCTATTCCCCATTTAGCCAGCTCCTGGTAATCTATTCCCCATTTAGCCAGCTCCTGGTAATCTATTCCCAATTTAGCCAGCTCCTGGTAATCTATTCCCAATTTAGCCAGCTCCTGGTAATCTATTCCCCATTTAGCCAGCTCCTGGTAATCTATTCCCCATTTAGCCAGCTCCTGGTAATCTATTCCCCATTTAGCCAGCTCCTGGTAATCTATTCCCAATTTAGCCAGCTCCTGGTAATCTATTCCCAATTTAGCCAGCTCCTGGTAATCTATTCCCCATTTAGCCAGCTCCTGGTAATCTATTCCCAATTTAGCCAGCTCCTGGTAATCTATTCCCAATTTAGCCAGCTCCTGGTAATCTATTCCCCATTTAGCCAGCTCCTGGTAATCTATTCCCCATTTAGCCAGCTCCTGGTAATCTATTCCCCATTTAGCCAGCTCCTGGTAATCTATTCCCAATTTAGCCAGCTCCTGGTAATCTATTCCCAATTTAGCCAGCTCCTGGTAATCTTTTCCCCATTTAGCCAGCTCCTGGTAATCTATTCCCCATTTAGCCAGCCTCTGGTAATCTTTTCCCCATTTAGCCAGCTCCTGGTAATCTTTTCCCCATTTCGCCAGCTCCTGGTAATCTTTTTCCCCATTTAGCCAGCTCCTGGTAATCTTTTTCCCCATTTAGCCAACTCCTGGTAATCGTTTCATCATTTAGCCAGCTCCTGGTAATCTTTTCCCCATTTAGCCAGCTCCTGGTAATCTTTCCCCATTTAGCCAGCTCCTGGTAATCTTTTCCCCATTTGACAACTGTCTCTGTAATAAGCCTGAATGGAAACCTCTTCTAGACTTGTCTTTAGGGTAAGAAAAATCCAGTCCTGGTTTGAATGGACCTCTGCTCACTAACTCAGTCCTCATAAAGTCTGTTAAGACTGGGGCCAATCTGCTGGGTTATTTGGTGGAGATGCAACTGCTCTATTAGAGTCTGAGCTGCTTGTATCTGATGCTGGTTGTACACCTCTGGTAGTGCTAGTACTGTCTAAGGCTGCCTGTACTTCACCTGGGTCTGTGTTAGTACTTGCTGAAGATGGCTGTATTGGGTCTGTGTTAGTATTTGCTGAAGCCAGCTGTACTGGGTCTGTGTTAGTACTTGCTGAAGCTGCCAGTACTGGGTCTGTGTTAGTACTGGCTGAGGCTGGAAGTGGATCAGCTGAGTCTGTTCTTGTACTGGCTGATGATCCAGCATCTCCTCTACTGACAAACCTAAGCATAGCGCCTGTAAATGATACATAACAATACTATTATTAATTTAATCAGCTGCATCAGGCCCATTCAAACTGGCTCCCCCAGATTTCCTTTTATACATTTTCAAATATAAAATACTATTTACACTATGGCTTGGATGAATACTGATGGTTATTATTTACTGAGAGATGTGCAAATTTAATTTTGTGCACGCGCATATGAACGCATGTTCACACGCAACGCGGTTATCTTTTCTGAGCTGCAGTTATAAACAAGGTTGCCTGTTGACGTTTATCAAACGTAATAAATAGTTGTATTCACGCTCACATTTGTCAGGCACAAAGTCACAGAACACAGCCCTGGAAGTGGCTGGCAAGCAAGCAAGACACAGACAGACCAAGAGATGCACTGTCCAGCTAGGTTAGCAAATCAGACAGACTAGAGAGAGATGCACTGCAAGCTATCACATCAACTTAACATTTCTGTTATTTGCTGACATCAAACTTGGAGAGGAGAGAACACAAGTTTACCTGATCGCTGTTCCCACAATTCACTCTCGTGGTGTTTTTTTGTTTTCTTTTCGTGACCAAAAAGATAGTTCCGCCTAGTTCATCCTCTCATCTAAGTTGTAAACACTGACACCCGCTTTGACACGAGAGGAAGGCGGGGCCCTTGCATAATTTGCAGGGCCGCCCCGGCTCTGTTAAGCTTGAACTCAACCAACCTCAAAGTTAATCTGAACAGCGCCCACAAAGAATCATACAAACAATTTCAGTATAAAGACAAAGTAGGACAGCCACCAGCTAATAGTAACTGCACATCAACGGCAATGTTAGGACAACCAGCTTTACGCCTCGATCACACCGACAGTGTTTTTGAGCTAAATGGTACGCAGCATCATCTGAATAAACTCAGCAAAAAAAAAAACGTCCTCTCACTGTCAACTGCATTTATTTTTAGCCAACTTAACATGTGTAAATATGTGTACCAACATAACAAGATTCAACAACTGAGACATAAACTGAACAAGTTCCACAGACATGTGACTAACAGAAATTGAATAACGTGTCCCTGAACAACGGGGGGTCAAAATCAAAAGTAACACTCAGTATCTGGTGTGGCCACCAGCTGCATTAAGTACTGCAGTGCATCTCTTCCTCATGGACTGCACCAGATTTGCCAGTCATTGCTGTGAGATGTTACCCCACTCTTCCACCAAGGTACCTGCAAGTCCCCGAGCATTTCTGTGGGGAATAGCCCTAGCCCTCCCCTCCGATCCAATAAGTCCCAAACAAGCTCAATGGGATTGAGATCCAGGCTCTTCACTGGCTATGGCAGAACGCTGACAATCCTGTCTTGCAGGAAATCACACACATAACGAGCAGTATGGCTGGTGGCATTGTGATGCTGCAGGTACTACAATACATTAAGGACAGGAATGTGATCCTCCAGTCAGGAAAAATCTCACTTGACACAGAGGCAGCCAATATCAGAGCCTTAAAGGAAGAGATGCAGACTCATAGAGATGGATAGGAGTCTCTCCTGTCTGAGGCAATACTGATTGCTGCGCAAATGGATGTTGCACCTCAATTTAGCAAGGAACACAGCCGCCAGAGGAAAAGGAAGAGATTCCACGATGAGACCTCTCAAGAGGAGACGGCTCAGGACAGTGCAGCAACAGTGTTTCAGAACACAGTGTTTTTTACTGCTATGGATGACATCATAAGTGACTTGGACACTAGGCTCCAGAACACAGTGTTTTTTACTGCTATGGATGACATCATAAGTGACTTGGACACTAGGCTCCAGAACACAGTGTTTTTTACTGCTATGGATGACATCATAAGTGACTTGGACACTAGGCTCCAGAACACAGTGTTTTTACTGCTATGGATGACATCATAAGTGACTTGGACACTAGGCTCCAGAACACAGTGTTTTTTACTGCTATGGACAACATCATTAGTGACTTGGACACTAGGCTCCAGAACACAGTGTTTTTTACTGCTATGGACAACATCATTAGTGACTTGGACACTAGGCTCCAGAACACAGTGTTTTTACTGCTATGGACAACATCATTAGTGACTTGGACACTAGGCTCCAGAACACAGTGTTTTTTACTGCTATGGACAACATCATAAGTGACTTGGACACTAGGCTCCAGAACACAGTGTTTTTTACTGCTATGGACAACATCATAAGTGACTTGGACACTAGGCTCCAGAACACAGTGTTTTTACTGCTATGGACAACATCATTAGTGACTTGGACACTAGGCTCCAGAACACAGTGTTTTTACTGCTATGGACAACATCATTAGTGACTTGGACACTAGGCTCCAGAACACAGTGTTTTTTACTGCTATGGACAACATCATAAGTGACTTGGACACTAGGCTCCAGAACACAGTGTTTTTTACTGCTATGGACAACATCATAAGTGACTTGGACACTAGGCTCCAGAACACAGTGTTTTTTACTGCTATGGACAACATCATTAGTGACTTGGACACTAGGCTCCAGAACACAGTGTTTTTTACTGCTATGGACAACATCATTAGTGACTTGGACACTAGGCTCCAGAACACAGTGTTTTTACTGCTATGGACAACATCATTAGTGACTTGGACACTAGGCTCCAGAACACAGTGTTTTTACTGCTATGGACAACATCATTAGTGACTTGGACACTAGGCTCCAGAACACAGTGTTTTTACTGCTATGGACAACATCATTAGTGACTTGGACACTAGGCTCCAGAACACAGTGTTTTTTACTGCTATGGACAACATCATTAGTGACTTGGACACTAGGCTCCAGAACACAGTGTTTTTTACTGCTATGGACAACATCATTAGTGACTTGGACACTAGGCTCCAGAACACAGTGTTTTTTACTGCTATGGACAACATCATAAGTGACTTGGACACTAGGCTCCACACCACTGCAACAATTGTAGAATCATTTTCTGCTGTTCTGAAAGTTGGGCAGATTAGTGAGGATTAAGTATCTTCTGTGTGCCAACCACTGATCATGAAGTGAAGTTGAAGTTTCATATGCTGCCACTTCCCCCCCTAACATGTCCCCTCTTGGTCTCCTGAATGCAATTTGTAAGATGCAGCTGCAAAGCATTTATGGAGAAGTGTGCATTGCTTTACTTATATTTTGCACACTGCCTGTGAATGTAGCTGGTGGCAAGAGCGCTTTCAGTAAGCTAAAACTGATAGAAACTATTTGTCCCAGGACAGGCTTCGTAGTCTTGCCATGCTGTCCATTGAAAGTCAGTTAGCTAGAAAGCTGGACTTCAAAGACTTGATCAGTGACTTTGCTAGCAAGAAGGCTTGGCGCTGGGCTCTTGGTGAGTAAGGCTGAGCAAGGGTCAGTGATAACTGTTAAATGGCATGGCTATGGATATTGGATCACTACACACATGATGCCCACAGGCTGAGAACAAGACTGAGAACAGACTAAGAACAAGATATATCTCAAAGTAATGGCTGGATTGCCATACAATTTGATGTGCACAATCAAGACCCTAAGTGGAAGAAACCTATTGATTTGATGACCACGTGACCTTTCCTCTAGCGCCACCATCAGGCCGTTTCATTTCCATTTTGTTTTCCATTTTCCATTTCCACTTTTCCAGCTGCTGATTTTCTAGTTGGTATGTATACTAAGTTCAACAATCTGCTGCTGATTTTATTATTTGGTTTGTTATATCATTCTATAGATGATAATGTTAATTTATTTTAATTGAAGGTTAATATATATTTAATTTATATTGATTTTAAGTTATTCATGAATGTTAAGAGAATTTTCCATTCAAGAATTGTACCATTAAAATGACATTTAGATTGTAAAAGTTGGCTTTTAGCACATTTATTAAAGAGGGTATCAGTCTTGTATCAAATAGTGAATTTCACTGTATGCAGAATGTTGCATGCATGTCTGCACAGTGTTATATTTTCACAGCTCACTGTCAGTAAATATCGCACAGTAATATTGGACTACAAGAGAGTTACAAGCCTGCAAAGATAGAGTTATCTAAAGCGTTGAATGGGTCGATTGGGTTCTGGGGGTGTGTGGTTACAGCAATTGGGCAGGGTTGGTGTGGCCTGTGGTGGTGGGGCCCAATGTGATATCTTTTCATGGGGCCCAAAATCCCTGGAGTGCCCCTGCCGACGATTATCCTTTTAAATCCAAGTCACATTAAGATTGATTTATAATTGGAACATGACCAAACCTCATCACCTTATGTATTCTCCCCCCTGTGGCAGGAAGTGACATCCCCAAAAACACAAATGATAAGCCTGAAACACTTAAATGGCTCTTAGCCTCCCACACATAGGCTACTGTCTGTCCCTAACACTGCAACCACATCTGAATCTGAAACTAAATAAAAATAAAATAGGAATATCAATTATTTTATAAAACTCTAATAAATAAAAACTATTACAAAATCACAAAACTATAATAACCTTGCAGCTGAAGGATGGGTCTGGAGAAATGTAACCACTCAAGTTCATGATATGATATCAACATTATAGTTTTAACCGTGTTGTGAGGCTATACAATGTTTGTTTACAAGCATATTTTTTTTACAAACAAAGGAGCAAAACAAGATCATATTTTGGGTTCTGGTGGTGTTAGTTGAACCAAGCTCATGAGGCATGTGTATCTTATATTCTTCAAGAATCAATGTCTATGTATGGTTCATTTAATTACATCAATTTTTGGACTGAATCAATCACAGATTGCCCCTTTAAAAGGCCTAACATATTTTTTTACAATAGGCCTACATTACTGAGTTTACCCATTCACTAGATGTTTGACAACAACGCCTCCCTTCGCTCACCCAATCCAATTCAATACCCAAAGCCGATCAATATGAATATATTATCCTAGGTTGCGTCACACGGTATCCCACCCGCGCTGCTGCTTATCCAACCGCAGTGGACCCTCGTGCGGAGGCTACTTGATACTGCGCTTTGCAGGCTTCTATAGCAGCAGTGTGATGCATAGCCTAGGTGTGATGTCCTGCTGATGCACATGCTTGAAAATAACGCAGCTGAGTTTGTCTATTTGTGATGGTTTTTCTACTTTTCTCTTATCTTGAATTCGCATTTGACGCGCCGAATCTGGTCATTTGTTCGCGACTGAATTACCGTTTCCAAGAGTGGATGCTGGCTACATGTGTTGGTGCATTTGTAGGATTTCTACATTCTGAATGAAATGCAGGTAGGCAAAAAAAACGAACATTTTACTTCAATTGGAAACTTTTCATCTGTTCTTATATTTCTGGAAAATGTTATGGTTCGGTTTTCATACGGATGCCCTGGTCTAAGTCAGTTGTTCAGCATGCCAATACTTTTGCTGTTATTTTTGTCTTCTCTTAGGTCTGGTAAACCCAGTGACACAGTCCATTTGAGATGTCCGAAATCCATAATTATAATCAAAGTCGACCCAGCAGCACACGTGGCAGTGATTATGTGTGGCAGTATGAATATTATGATGATGACGAGCCCGTGTCTTTCGAGGGTCTCAAGGCTCATCGATGTGAGTGACATCTTATTTTACTAAACGCCTTCCCTGGCCTCTTAATGAAACGCTAGATAAGTCAATTGATTAGTCAATTGATAGTGTGTGTGCACATTACATTTTATCGGCGTGAATTTGTCGCTGTGCGTGTGTCTGCGCGCGTGCATGTTTGTTTACACTCCCACCACGTCCATCCTATGTTAATTAAGTTTCTATAATTGCATCAGGCAGCTGCTTCCCTAATTGTAATGCTCCTTTTTTCCAAATCAGGAGGACACCACTGGGCACAGACTGGTTCAATCAACCTTGTTTCAACATCATTTGTCAACATATTGTAATGTGGAATCTATGTGGAAAATACAGTGGATTTGCAAAAAGTCATCAACTTGTTTTGAGTGAAAATTCAACCACAGGATTATGTCATTATGGTAACCAATTTTCAACAAACCTCATAAAACATGTTGAATTTGTACCTTTGAAGCAACATCACATACTCTATGCAATATCCTCTATAAGAAAAAAGTATAAACTGGATGGTTCGAGCCCAGAATGCTGATTGGCTGACAGCTGTGGTATATCAGACCGTATTACATTTATTTTTACTGCTCTAATTACGTTGGTAACCAGTTTATAATAGCAATAAGGCACCTCAGGGATTTGTGATATATGGCCAATATACCACGGCTAAGGGCTGTGTCCAGGCACTCCGCGATGCGTTGTGTATAAGAACAGCCCTTAGCCGTGGTATATTGGCCAGGACCCTGTCTTTCAAAGAATTTGTTTCCCATGCTTGTTCAATGAACCATAAACAATTAATGAACATGCACCTGTGAAACGGTCGTTAAGACACTAACAGCTTACAGACGGTAGGCAATTAAGATCACAGTTATGAAAACTTAGGACACTAAAGAGGCCTTTCTACTGACTCCGGAAAAACACCAAAAGAAAGATGCCCAGGGTCCCTGCTCATCTGTGTGAACGTGCATTAGGCATGCTGCAAGGAGGCATGAGGACTGCAGATGTGGCCAGGGCAATAAATTGTATTGTCCGTACTGTGAGACGCCTATGACAGCGCTACAGGGCGACAGGACGGACAGCTGATCATGGCAGACCACATGTTACAACACCTGCACAGGATCGGTACATCCGAACATCACACCTGTGGGACAGGTACAGGATGGCAACAACAACTGCCTGAGTTACACCAGGAACGCACAATCCCTCCATCAGTGCTCAGACTGTCCGCAATAGGCTGAGAGAGGCTGGACTGAGGGCTTGTAGGCCTGTTGTAAGGCAGGACCTCACCAGACCTCACCAGCAACAACGTTGCATATGGGCACAAACCCACCGTCGCTGGACCAGACAGGACTGGCAAAAAGTGCTCTTCACTGACAAGTCGCATTTTTGTCTCACCAGGGGTGATGGTTGGATTCGCATTTATCGTCAAAGGAATGATCGTTACACCGAGGCCTGAACTCTGGAGTGGGATCGAGGTGGAGGGTCCGTCATGGTCTGGGGCAGTATGCCACAGCATCATCGGACTGAGCTTGTTGTCATTGCAGGCAATCTCAAGACTGTGCGTTACAGGGAAGACATCCTCCTCCCTCATGTGGTACCCTTCCTGCAGGCTCATCCTGACATGACCCTCCAGCATGACATTGCCACCAGCCATGCTGCTTGTTCTGTGCATGATTTCCTGCAAGACAGGAATGTCAGTGTTCTGCCATGGGCAGCAAAGAGCCCGGATCTCAATCCCATTGAGCACGTCTGAGACCTGTTGGATCGGAGGTTGAGGGTTAGAGCCCCCCCCCAGAAATCTCCGGGAACATGCATTGTGCCTGGGTGGAAGACTGGGGTAACATCTCACAGCAAGAACTGGCAAATCTGGTGCAGTCCACAAGGAGGAGATGCACTGCAGTACTTAAACCCCCCTATGTTCAGGGACACATTATTCAATTTCTGTTAGTCACATGTCTGTGGAACTTGTTCAGTTTGTTTCAGTTGTTGAATCTTGTTATGTTCATCCAAATATTTACACATGTTAAGTTTGCTGAAAATAAATGCAGTTCACAGTAAGGGGACGTTTCTTTTTTTGCTGAGTTTATATTCAATTCTGTAATTTAGGACTAAAGCATTTAGGAAGTCATCAACAGCTATTGTTGTGAATAGTTATGCACGCTCAAATTTTCTGTTTTTTTGTCTTATTTCTTGTTTGTTTCACAAGCAAAAATATTTTGCATCTTCAAAGTGGTAGGCATGTTGTATAAATCAAATTATACAAACCCCACAAAAATCCATTTTAATTCCAGGTTGGAAGGCAACAAAATAGGAAAAATGCCAAGGTGGGTGAATAATTTCGCTAGCCGCTGTATATCAAATGGAATCGACAAGTGAATAATACTTATGTTGCGTTCACTTCTCCATCTCATCCAAAAATCTCACCAAAACAATCTTACTGTATTTAAAGAGAGGGAATAAGAGAAACCTGAAAGACAGAGGGAGAGATGGAGATGATGTAACATCTTCCAACGCAGTGTGCTTGTTTTACAACTTAATGACTATTTACTGACCGGAACTGGACCATAATCCCTTGTTGATCTGATGTTGCAGACTCCATCGTCATCGGCTTCTGGGTGGGACTAGCCGTGTTCGTCGTCTTCATGTTCTTCATCCTCACCCTGCTGACCAAGACAGGAGCCCCGCACCAAGAGTGAGTTGAAAACAGCCCCTCTTTCCCCCCCTAAACCGTACAATCTGTCTACCCCATCTACGTTCCCCATTTCCCCTGAAACCCTCTACCCCTTACCTCTCCACCCTTTGCTGGGAGCCCTTCCAGAACCATGGACAGCCCCAGAAACTAGCATTGCAGTTTCAAGGGCTTTTTCTCAATTGTCTCAGTCTGTCCCCACCTCGCCTTTTCTCTGTTATCTGCACTAATCTAAAATAATTGAGCAGGTGAAAGCCAGCCTAATTATGAGCTTCCACCATATTGTTTTCACCTGCCAAGTCTTTTCTAATCAGTACAAATGAAGGAGAAGACCAGGGGAGAGAACAGATTTTTAGACAATTGAGACAGAGCCAAAGACTGATTCCCTCGATCATATCCAACCGTCTTACCTACCGCACTGCAGAACAACTGTGGCTAACATTTTGCTTGTTGGTTAATATGCCATCAGCAGAATTTCCATTAGTAGATAATAAATAAGAAAGAGAGGTATATGTCAAGGCGAAATAATGAGATGTATTTATCTGTTTATATTAATTTGTCTCTGCATCAATCCATTAAGTCTCACCTCTCGAGGCTGTTTCATGGCACTTTAGAGGCAGATGGCTTGGCTCTGGAGTGGAAACACACTAACACTAGAGCTACCATTAACACAAAACACTGGTGACACACTGGTGTGGACGTAAGTCTCAATGGAAAAAGCACCATTTGGGCTGTCTTGCTCACCTCCATATGGTTATTGGCAAGACAGTACAAACAGATCTGGGACCAGGTTAAGAAAGGCTACCTTTGGGAAAAAAATAATAATCTAGTAATCACCCAGTGAATATAATCTGTTCTCTCCGTAATGTGATAAATCGTCAGTCTGTTAAGATTATTTCTGAATTACACAATCTAATAAAGATTCAATCAAATGTTGGATTATAAGACATTCACAAGCTATATTGCTGTCCTTGAAAGTAATATAAATTCATTGACACGTATTGCTCCTTCTGATTTGTCCCTTCCCACTGGGCAACTGTTGAATCAACGTTGTTTCCACGTCATTGCAACCCCAAAAAATCTATGTGATGTCGTTGAAACAATGTGGGAAAAGTATTGGATTTGCAAAAAGTAAGGTCATTTTGTATTTTTTTCCCACCCAACTTTTAACCTAAATCCAATGACATGGTGACATTTTTGTTGTTGATTTCACGTTAAATTGACGTTAGTTGACAACTCAACCAAATGTAAATCTAGACTTGAACTGACGTCTGTGCCCAGGGGGTTCTCCTCTTCATCTTGCTCACATCCTCGCCACTTAACTTCTCTGCTCTTTCATAAACTTCTCTCTGCCCTCTCCTTTCCATCCATCAATCCTCATAATTTTTCCTAAAGTCCTATTAAATTGAATTTCTCTCCACTCCTAACCTTCCCCTATCTTCGACTAACCCTTCACCTCAACTAACCTCTCCTCTATTATCCTCTCCTCTCTTTCTAAGCCCCTCTTTTCTCCTTTTATCCTCTCTCTTCCCTCCTCTCTAACCCCCCCCCCTCCTCTCCACTCTAACCTCCTCTGTGAGAGAGATGGCCATTACTCTAACATTTAAAAGGCTTAAAATCGGACTGAGAATGTCTTATTCAAAATAACTTTATTTAAAACTGCAGTAGCAGAGCAAATTAAACATACAAAGCTGGCAGCTAAAACGTATATGTCTCACCGTAGTTAAAAGTAGTTCTGAATACAAAGGACATGGTGTTATAAATCCTTTGTGCCAATAGTGGATTGTGAGCACTAACATAACTTGCTTGATGTTGTTGAGATGAGGATAAGGCAGATATTTCATTGGTGTTTTCAAGTGGGCACCTTCCATCTTAAATGTTTCGTTGATGAGTCCACAGCATTTCCAGAAGGCTCAACAGTGAATTCTGGTATCCCAGAACCAGCCCCCTCTATACCTGCTCAATCTCCTCCCCGCTCACTTTGAGGCCCATCTGGGTTATTTTCTCTACAGCCAGAGTCACTGGCTGCCCCTTTCAGCAGCCTCTGAAGTTGCCTTCATGGTTTGACATAAGGCTTGGCAGTGAATCCCAAGGTCCTTCAGCAACCTGGTAGTAGATGTTGCCACAAATCCACAACACCCAACCTCCATTGGGCAAACTCTTGCTTTCCAGCCTCCCTGCTCGGTATCCACTGCAAGCTCAGCCTCTTCCACTCGTGTGCCTCGTCCACCTTATCATCCCAAGGCACAGTTAACTTCACAAAGTAGAGAGCGCACAGAGACTGGGACCATAGTAGACCATAGTACCAGGTTTGGTCTTAGGTTGGTAACAGCTGTTGTATCTCAGATGGAACTGTGAGGCATTGGTCCACATCAGTCAGCATTTTCCATTCTAGGGCCGCATTCAGATTTCCAGCCTTTGTCCTTGGAGAGAGATTTCTCAGTTTTTGTTCTCCTCCGTGGACAAATGCTTTTTGTTGCGTAGGGTCAGGTGTTCTGGGAGGCAAGGCATTGATGGTTGTTCACTTGGTTTCAAAGCTTCAGCTTGGCAGGATGGATGGACCTGTCAATGCTCTTGAGTCCTCTGATGGTTTCCTGCCTTAGCACCTGGGCTGGGTCTGTGTCCTTGAGACTTGCATCATACTGTCGTCACCTGGGCTGGGTCTATGTGCTTGAGGCTTGCATCATACCGTCGTCACCTGGGCTTGGTCTGTGACCTTGAGGCTTGCATCATACCGTCGTCACCTGGGCTTGGTCTGTGACCTTGCGGCTGGCATCATACAATACTTCCAAGGGTTTTTATGGGCTGCTCTGTTGGTATTGGCTCATCATTGATGAAGAAACCTTTTGTCAGACAGTTTACCTTTGGTGATAGACATGCTTCTTGATTTGCAAGGTATTTATTCAATCTTCATTCTGGCCCACTTGAAGTTATCTTGAAGTTATCCAAGCAGGCACCTGGTGCATGCTGCAGTAGTGGTCATGGTTGTTGTCGTGTCTTTGGCTATGCCGGATTAAGTGATATATGACATGCTATTCTATAAAATAATTTGTTTTTTTCCAGGTGATCCTCCAGCTCTTACTTTTAGAGTTATTATTTTTTCCTTGGTGAAAAGCGCTTCGATGAATTTGAAAGGGATAGTTAATTGAACCCACCTGGTGTCCCAGGTCTAAATCAGTCCCTGAGTAGAGGGGAACAATGAATAAACGCAGTGGAACTGGCTTTGAGGTCCAGAGTTTAGTTTGAGGGCTCTAAACCCTAGGGTTATACCCACTTTTTCTTTCTTGCTGGATGGGCTCAATACACTCTACATTTGATGTTTATGTGCTTGAGTTATTCTGCAAACTTTGGTTTTGCTCGAGTCACTGAACATTCGACTGACTTAAATGACTTCTCAAGAAGTACTGATCAATGCGAGACCCTGTTCTCCCTCCTCCAAGCACATTCTACTGACACAAACATTCTGGCACACCTACTTTAAGATGGCAGGTGACCCAATTACTGAGCTGAAACCCCTGTGTCAATTGCCGACTTCCATTAACTGGACCAATAGAAACAGTTGACAATGAACACGACTGCAATTGGTTGAAAATTATGGAAAATACCTAGTTACTGGTACGTTTGGCTCTATAAAAACTTGGAATAAAAACACTTTAAAATGAAGGTCTCTATTGAAGGCCTCTCTTTCACACCCTCCCTCTCTCCTCTCCTTGTAACATCTCGCTCTCTATTCTCCCTCCCCAACAGAAACCCGGAGCCGTGCGAGAAGCGCCACCGGCTGGGGAACTGCGTCGTGGACATCCACTGCCCCCAGGGGGACTCCCTGGCCGACGAGGACAAGGCCTTCTCGCGCCCCCTTCTGGACGAATCACGCTCCTTCTTCTACATCAGCAAGGAGAAGCAGGGGAGAGGGGGTGGATGTGGGCCGCATAGGGTCCGTGGGAGTCTGGGAGGACGCAGCTCCTTCGGGTTGGAGGAGATGGGGGAGGCGGGGGAAGCCAGCGAGCGGGGAGACGGCGGTATCGACCTCCAGGGACTTCCAGAGGAGGGAAAGTCAGAGAGGGAACACAGCTTCCTGTCGCACCACTTCGACATTCCCAACTTTGTGAACTCAGAGCACAGCTCAATGACGGGAGAGGATGATCTGCTGCTCTGTGAGCCGCCCGCCCTCCTGGACAGCCAATCGTGCGTTCAGGATGGCCACCACGTCATCAGCTGAGGCCCCGCCCCATCCACATACATCATTGACATCATTATTGGAGATATGTTACCATAGCTGCAGATGAATGGCAATACTTGAGTTCCAAATGGCCTCTTCTCATTTATTTTATAGGAGTGTGGACTAACAGGTACTGTAAAGTCACACTGACCTCACCCATGACTACCAGGGTTGTGTTCATTAGGGCATGCAACAAAAAACATTTTGTTGCATAAAAACGAACATTTGTGTTTCTTATGGACAATTCCAGTTAGTCCCGCCCTGTTTCAGTCCGTTTTCCTGTGTTTGGTGACTCATGAACATGACCTAGCTCTTTTCCATCTGGCTATTGGCTGAAAATCACCATCAGCCCCTGGTGAACCTTACTTGTTAGCTTGTACTAATAGGTTGACACAGGGTGACAATGTTTTCTGCAAGGGAGAATATTCTCAAGTGGAAACTGCAGCGTCTTTTTTTGAACCTTTATTTAAGCAAGTTAGTTAAGAACAAATTCTTATTTACAATGATGGCCTAGGAACATTGGGTTAAATGCCTTGTTCAGGGGCAGAACGACAGATGTTTACGTTGTCAGCTCGGGGATTCAATCTAGCAACCTTCCGGTTACTAGACCAATGCTCTAACCACTAGACTTCCTGCCGCACCAAACCATCACATTATCTTAATGGCTAACTCATGAATTCATTTTATAAGTATGGGCTGGATGACACTACACTGGAGAGATGAGATGCCTCTTTATGAGAAACCATCTCATAAAGATTGAATGAAAAAGCAGAGAGGGGGTTGGAGAAGAGCGAGAGAGAGAGACTGTGTGGAATACATATTGATGAACACTGGTCTTCCGTTGCCCTTGTCGTATCTTGACTGAGAAATGTTCCAGACAGAAACATCATCAGACACTAAAGAAGCAGGTTCTAAACGTATAAATGCATGTATAAATACTGTTCATGTATAGATGATTATACAGGTAATATAAACCATCAGCCATGAGTCTCTGAGTGTTTTTTGTTAACAGGTATATTACACTAGCATAGCATAAACAGCTAATTAAAGTCTTCGGCCAGCTTCAGAACCTGCAGCTGCATCTAATCTAAGCTTTGTTTGCTTTAATTAATCTTTATGAAAGAACAGAAAAAACAAACCTTTCATAATACAAACACATTAGTCAATAACAAGATGACAATAAAAGGTACAAGGAGATTGTCTCATTGTAAGTTAGAGGAGATGTCATCCTGCATTCATCTTGCAAAGACTACCTTGTGTCCCAAATGGCACCCTATTCCCTTTAGTGCACTACTTTTGACCAGGGCCCTATGGGCTCTGGTCAAACATTGTGCACTAAGTAGTGATTGGTTGCAATTTGGGACACATACAAAGAGGTGTGTGGCGAATACAAGTGAGCCGATCAGCATTAGATGTCAATTAATGCATTCAAACCAGGAGACGTGATGCTGACAAACAAGGGAGGGAGGGAGGTACAAACACTAAACCTGCCATCTACACTCTTAGAAATAAAGTTGTTATCTAGAACATAATACAGTTCTTCAACTCTCCCCATAAGAGAAACCATTGAAGAACCCTAGTTGGTTCCAAGTAGAACGATTTTGGTTCTATATACACTACATGACCAAAAGTATGCTCATTGAACCTCTTGATTCCAAAATGATGTGCATTAATGTGGAGTTGGTCCCCCCTTTGCTGCTATAACAGCCTCCACTCTTCTGGGAAGGCTTTCCACTAGATGCTGGAACATTGCTGTGGGGACTTGCTTCCATTCAGCCACAAGAGCATTAGTGAGGTCAGGTTCCAAATCATCCCAAATGTGTTCGATGGGGTTGAGGTCAGGGCTCTGTGCAGGCCAGTCAAGCTTTATGCACGGGGGCAGTTAGGATCACCACTTCATTTTAAGAATGTGAAATGTCAGAATAATAGTAGAGTGATTTATTTCAGCTTTCTTTTCTTTCATCACAGTCCCAGTGGGTCAGAAGTTTACAAACACTCAATTAGTATTTGGTAGCATTGCCTTTAAATTGTTTGACTTGGGTCAAATGTTTCGGGTAGCCTTCCACAAGCTTCCCACAAGAATTTTGGCCCATTCCTCCTGACATAGCTGATGTAACTGAGTCAGGTTTGTAGGCATCCTTGATCGCACACGCTTTTTCAGTTCTGCCCACACATTTTCTATAGGATTGAGGTCAGGGCTTTGTGATGGCCACTCCAATACCTGGACTTTGTTGTCCTTAAGCCATTTTGCCACAACTTTGGAAGTATGCTTGGGGTCATTGTCCATTTGGACAACAAATATAACTATGGTCATTATGGCCAAACAGTTATATTTTGTTTCATCAGACCAGAGGACATTTCTCCAAAAAGTACAATCTTTGTCCCCATGTGCAGTTGCAAACTGTAGTCTGGCTTTTTTATGGTGGTTTTGGAGCAGTGGCTTCTTCCTTGCTGAGCGGCCTTTCAGGTTATGTCGATATAGGACTCGTTTTACTGTGGATGTAGATACTTTTGCACCTGTTTTCTCCAGCATCTTCACAAGGTCCTTTGCTGTTGTTCTGGGATTGATTTGCACTTTTTGCACCAAAGTACGTTCATCTCTAGGACACAGAACGCGTCTCCTTCCTGAGCGGTATGATGGTTGCGTGGTCCCATGGTGTTTATACTTGCATACTATTGTTTGTACAGATGAACCTTCAGGCGTTTGGAAATTGCTCCCAAGGATGAACGAGACTTGTGCAGGTCTACCATTTTTTTTCTGAGGTCTTGGCTGACTTGATGTCAAGCAAAGAGGCACTGAGTTTGAAGGTAGGCCTTGAAATACACCCACAGGTACATCTCCAATTGACCCAACATGATGTCAATTAGCCAAACAGAAGCTTCTAAAGCCATGACATCATTTTCTGGAATTTTCCAGGCTGTTTAAAGGCACCGTCAACTCAGTGTGTGTAATCTTCTGACCCAGGGGAATTGTGATACAGGGAATTATAAGTGAAATAATCTGTAAACAATTGTTGGAAAAAGTACTTGTGTCATGCACAAGTACAAAACTCGGAATTCCAAATCGCAAACTCTGGCCTCTTTCTAGAGCCCACAAGAAGGACTGCCTCGCCATCTTCCTGTTCAAGTGAGCACAGCACAACAAGGTGAGTCCAAACATGTAATGTATGCTGCTGCATAAATAATGTATTATGCCAGGGAGATATGTATACTGTAGCTAGAAAGTAATGCTAAGTGCATGTTGGGTAGTAAACTGTTAGTAGCCCATGTGCCTCACCCTAATAATTTGGTCCCTTTCCCTTTTCATAACTTAGGCTACTATTCTGACTTGGTGGTGCACATGTAGCCTGTAGCCTATTTTAGAGAAATGTCATCTTGAATATTGTAAGAGCTTTTATTGTCTTCTTATATTCCCCCTTTATTTATCCTACGGTTCTGACTTGGTGTACAGGCAGAATACTGTAAGAACGGCCCATGTTCTGAATTCTTTCACTGTACATTTCAAAAGTGTGTACATCTCAATTGTCAGTAGAAACCATTTTGTTTAAGCACGTCAGCCATATCAGCTATGTTTTTTAAAAAGGCAGTAAATGAGGCTAAAAACTGTTTCGCTGCCAGACAAGGCTCTGCTGATAGCCAGGTGTAGTGGTGGTAAACATTCACTCCATGGTGCTGAAAAGAAAGCTCTGCTGTTGGGACAGCTTTATGCAGGCCCTAACAGTTTGTGGGCACCATTTGTCACCATTATAGTGCAATTAATGTACTGCTTAGTGTTGTGTAGTTTAGTGGCTTTGCTGGCATGAATAAAAATACTAATAAATGTTGTTTTCCACACCAAGATTTACATGCTAAAATCGACACTGGTTGAGACACTTAGCAAAAAACTTGCCAAAACTATAATTTAACTATAAGAAATTTGTGGAGTGGTTGAAAAATGAGTTTGAATGACTCCAACCTAAGTGTATGTAAACTTCCGACTTCAACTGTAAGTAAATATATAGTTTACATGGAAGCAAAAGGGTTCTCCTATGGGGACAGCCGACAAATCATTTTGGAACCTTTTTTCTAAGAGTGGACCGTTGTCCCTTGACAAATGTAATGTTCACAAAAACAGGACTCAGTTTTGCTCTATGGAGGACACGTATCACTAGTTTTGAGGGAAATTTGTTTTCATCGTGTTCTTTCTTTCTCTCTTTCTCTCTCTTTCTCACACTCTTTAACACTCTCTCTCACACACTCTAAAACTCTCTTTCTCTAAGTCCTGTTAGGTGTTGTAGAGTAGCTAACATTTTTGAGACCATTGGTGATGCATCAGAGCCCCACCTGTTTTGAGCCTCACCTGTTATAGTTTTTATTTGTTGACTGTTTTGCATGTTATTTTGGCATTAATACGTGTCACATATCAGTTTGCAAGCAATGTAAAAAAAAAAAACTAGAATTGAGATAATAAAGCTGCATGTAAAAATGGTCTCTTTTTTGTTTTCTTAAGTAAGGCAGCTCCTAAATGCACGTCTTTCAGCCTAGCTCAGTGTTTTTTGAAGTGGTGGGGCAGCCAGCGGAAAATACAGAGCATAGGGGTTGGTAATGTTCTCAAGTTGAGCCGTGATTGGCTCAGTGTTCCATCACTCATGGGGACACTACGTCGCCGCAAAATCTACTGGGAGAGAATTAGTTTTTTCCACTTGGGTGCTGCCATAGAGTTACATTAGAAGTGCCCATTCAAGAAGGCTCAAGGTCATTGGCCACAGATAAAATGACGTCAAATCACAAATCACGTAGCTTTGATTGGACTGATCATGTCAATATCATAATTTCAAATCGTAGCTAGCAAGCTAGACAAGCAGTCATCATTATGAGTCAAGTCGACAATCTACTGGCAAATCCTTTTCAATCCTTGTCATATGAAGAAAAATGATAGATAAAATGTATCTGTGCGCATCGGCCATTTGACATAAACATTACACAACAAGTTGGAAATGCAAATTCAACAATGAGTGCTGAGGCACGACTGCAGCCCTGGGTTCAATCCTAGGCTGTGTCACAGCCAGCTGTGACCGAGAGACCCATGGGGCGGCGCACAATTGGCCCAGCTTCGTCCGGGTTAGAGGAGGGTTTGGCCGGACTTGTCTCATCATGCTCTAGCAACTCTGTGTCCTGCAAACTGACTTCGGTCGTCAGTTCGACGGTGTTTCCTCTGACACATTGGTGTGACTGGCACCATTATAGTGCAATTAATGTACTGCTTAGTGTTGTGTAGTTTAGTGGCTTTGCTGGCATGAATAAAAATACTAATAAATGTTGTTTTCCACACCAAGATTTACATGCTAAAATCGCCACTGGTTGAGACACTTAGCGGGGTTGAGACACTGTAGCGGGGCTACAGTGGCGGAAAAAGTACCCAGTGGCGGAAAAAGTACCCAATTGTCATACTTGACTCAAGTAAAAGTCACCCAGTAAAATCCTACCTGAGTAAAAGTCTAAAAGTATTTTGTTTTAAATATACTTACATATCAAAAGTAAAAGTATAAATAATTTCAAATGTTTTTGTTTTTTATTTATGGATAACCAGGGACACACTCCATCAGATCAGAGGCAGTAGGGATGACCAGGGGCGTTCTCTTGATAAGTTGGTTAAATTAACAATTTTCCTGTCCTGCTAAGCATTCAAAATGTAACGAGTACTTTTGGGTGCCAGGGAAAATGTATGGAGTAAAAAGTACAGAATTTTCTTTAGGAATGTGGTAAAGTAAAAATAAAAGTTGACAAAAATATAAATCGTAAAGTAAATATACAACAAAAAACGACTTTACTTAAGTACTTTACACCACTGGCCCTTAGCATATTAGGTACTGAACAATTCATAATAATAATAGAATAATAAAATACCTGCAATTTAGCAGATGCTTTTATTCAAAGCAACTTCCAGTCATGCGTGTATACACTTTACATATGGGTGGTCCTTGGAAATCGAACCCACAATCCTGGGGTTGCAAGCGCCAGGGTCTGCCAGGGTCCGTATCCACGAAGCTTCTCAGAGTAGGTGGGCTGCAATGTCAGTTCCCACCTGTTCATATAATCGTATTCATTGTGATCTAAAAGGCTAAACTGATCCCAGATCAGCTCTCATAGTCTGACATGTTTATGAATACAGGCTCTGGCTTCTCCAATTTTGTTACTCACTCTTTGAGCTTTTTAAATTCAAATGTGATAACTACAGATTTGTATAACGTAAACACAAGCTAAGAGTCGGGTTACATATGCAACTTGATTTGAAAAGTTTCACAATAGGAACACAGTTGGTGTTGTGAATGACTTGTGTAAACTGAATACGGAGTATACACTCTGATGAATAAATGTAGAAGTTCAGAACTAGTCACTGTGTTTATTGTTCAAGAGGGAATGTTTCTATGGTGACCCGGTACTGAGTGGGAAGTGTGGAGTCAGGCATTCTTACATTTCCCTCTGAATGAAGTGTTCCATCAGCCTTTGTGGCACCCTATTCTTCCATAGTCAAAATGGGGTCTGGTCAAAAGTAGTGCACTATAAAGGGAATAGGGAGCCATTTCAGATGCAGACTTCATCCTCCCCCAAAGTAATGAGTTCTGTTTAGGTCAGCAAAGCAGAATCCAGAGTGGAAACACAATCAATTAATGTAGGGAAGAGGGTGGGTGGCTACTGGTGACTGGTCCACTACGTCACATTTTGCGCACACACACACACACACACACACACACACACACACACACACACACACACACACACACACACACACACACACACACACACACACACACACACACACACACACACACACACACACACACACACACACACACACACGCACACCTTAAGGCTTTGAGTGTATCTTTGTCCTTCTTGCAAAATACAGTATTCATAATCATCCTTGAAAATAATTTCAGTACTCTGACACAGACAACAAGTTCCACATTAGAAATAAATACTTTTTGTTATTATGACCATTTATTTCCACCCCACATGTTGACCATGAGCTTCCATTAATAAAGTTTCCCCTAGGTACAGCTCTAGGATCAGCTTCTCCATTCAGCAATCCTATCCTCAACCAAGAGTGGGGAACATCCTAAACTGACTCAAGATCAGTGTCTAGAGGCAACTTCACCCTAACATCTCCTGCTTCTATTGAGAAGTCTGGGCCTTGAAGGTGTAATGACTGTTGTTGACCAGAGGGTGGGACAGTGGAGTGGCACTGATGATGGTTCACAAAGTAGGGTGAAGTTTCCCCGAGTTGCTGATCTGAGGCAGTATCCACAAAGCGTCTCAGAAAGGTACCTAGGAATCCTGCTAAAACCCGTTTTAAGACAATAAAAAACTCCCAGCTCAGAGTAGGTTTTAGGGTGACATGACACTGCCCAGACAAAGCCAGGAGTAAAATAAACTCATAAAAGTTTATCTCAGCTGGTAATCACAACAGTTTGAGGTACAACAAAGGACATATAGTGATGACGCTCATTGACATTGTTGCAAATGATGGGGAATATATCATTGGGAATAACCAGTCACAATGAGGCATCGCCAGCTGTGCTCGCTTCAGACAACCATGGTGAATGTGACTACATTAAATCTTTCAGGTCATTTGCTCCTACTTGTCACCCAAGTGGGATAACATGTTTATTAATGTTTAAAGTAGCATAACTTGCCCATGCTTCCTCCAATCACATAGTATGATATACAATTTTGGAGCTCTGAAATGGAACTTTTGTAATCATATTTTTCAACATAAGACACAGTGGAGACAGGCCATCACAAATCGTTATGTTGGATTGACTAAAAAAGTTGAGATGAGACACATTAATTGTTAAGTTGAGCAAGAGTAATGGAAGCCAGGGAAAGGGTTGGTATTTTGTTGTTGTTGACATAGTGATTTCTGGGAGAATTACAGGATAGGGAGGGGAGTGGGTTTACCCCCAAGACACCCAATGAGGCCTAGGCCTATGTGAAATCATTGGCAAAAGAGACACTGTTGCATGAATGTCTAGATTATTTATGGATTGATCATATAGAAACATCAAACTAATATTTCAACAACTCCAGAGCATTTGCCTGTCTATGGTGTAGGAAACACTGACTCGCTGTCTTTTTTACCTGCTGGTAACTCTTAACTGGTTAGGACAGCTCATGAGGTGTCCTAAATATCTGTTGACTAGGTGGAACTCATGACTAAAGAGGCTTCATGTGTCGCTTTTATTTTCACCCATGAGAGCATGAGTAAAATGTCTCTACACTTGGTACTTACGACCAATTTTCTACTCTGTTACGCTTTGCGGCTACCCTGAGGCCCATTTTGTGTCCTCCACCCATGGTAGGCTGATCCTAGATCTGTGCATACTTCTACACAGAGTTCTTGTTTGCCAATATGGATGACTGGATGTTGATTGAGTTAGCGCCTTGGTATGTCTCCAGCAGAGACTCAGTGAGAGAGAATGAGACAAAAGGTGTGCGTGTAAATTCACTCTGGCTATCTACGCTGATTTCAGAGCACTCTCGTCTGAGTATGCCAGTGAGCAGAAATACTGATGAATTTACAAACGCACAAAACCCATTCAATAGAACAGGTGTCAGTAAACATCAGCAAAAAAAGCATAATTAAATTGTTGCCAGCAGCACAGTTACAGTCACCAACACTCTGGATAACATGAAAACTGCCTAACCAGCTCTGCTAGGGGGAGTAAAATGGTCAGAGTGAGGCGTTCTCACATTTGTGTCTGGATGTAGCTAGCAAGCTAGCCAACTTTAGCCAGTTAGCTTGGGTGTTTGACTGCTGTTGTGAGGTCAGAAAGCCTAATCCTTGGTCAGAGTGTCCAGGTCCGTGTCCTGTGTACACTCTGGATACGCAAATAACCCAGAGCACACTCTGATACACTGGAGGCAATTTACAAACGCCCCCAAAGTGACAAGATTATGGCTATGAGATAACTAGGAATGCCAGTGGTGGGTTGGTCAGTGTATTGTCAATCAAACTACATGAATAGTGTGACTTCGAGTGTGTAGAAAACTTGTTCAACAGCATACGCCAATGCTAGGTACTGTACCAGTCAAAGGTTTGGACACACCTACTCATTCAAGGGTTTGTCTTTGTTTTTACTATTTTCTACATTGTAGAATGATAGTGAAGACATGAAAACTATGAAATAACACATATGGTATCATGTATTAATCAAAAAAGTGTTAAACACATCCAAATATATTTTATATTTGAGATTCTTCAAAGTAGCCACCCTTTGCCTTGATGACAGCTTTGCGCAATCTTGCCATTCTCTCAACCAGCTTCATGAGGTAGTTACCTGGAATGCATTTCAATTAACAGGTGTGCCTTGTTAAAAGTTCATTTGTGGAATTTCTTTCCTTCTTAATGCGTTTGAGCCAATCAGTTGTGTTGTGACAAGGTAGGGGTGGCATACAGAAGAAGACAGCCCTATTTGGCAAAAGACCATGTCTATATTATGGCAAGAACAGCTCAAATAAGCAAAGAGAAACGTCAGTCGGTCATTACTTTAAGACATGAAGGTCAGTCAATACGGAACATTTTCAAGAACTTTGAGAGTTTCTTCAAGTGCAGTCGCAAAAACCATCAAGCGATATGATTAAACTGGCTCTCAGGAAAGGAAGTCCCAGAGTTTTTTTTATTTAACAAGACAAGTCAGTTAAGAACAAATTCTTATTTGCAATGACGGAACAGGAACAGTGGGTTGACTGACTTGTTCAGGGGCAGAACAACAGATTTTTACCTTGCCAGCTTGGGGATTCAATCTGCCAACCTTTCGGTTACTGGCCCAACACTCTAACCACTAGGCTACCTGCCGTTACCTCTGCTGCAGAGGATACGTTCATTAGAATTACCAGCCTCAGGAATTGCTGCCCAAATAAATGCTTCAGAGAGTTCAAGTAACAGACACAACATCAACTGTTCAGAGGAGACAGCGTGAATCAGGCCTTCATAGTTGAATTGCTGCAAAGTAATCATTACTAAAGGACACCAATAATAAGAAGAGACTTGCTTGGGCCAAGAAACACGAGCAGTGGACATTAGACCAGTGGAAATCTGTCCTTTGTCTGATGAGTCCAAATGTAGATGTTTGGTTCCAACCGCCGTGTCTTTGTGAGACGCAGAGTAGGTGAATGGATGATCTCTGCATGTGTGGTTCCCACCGTGAAAATTGGAAGTAGGAGGTGAGATGTTGTGGGGGTGCTTTGCTGGTGACACTGTCTGTGATTTATTTAGAATTCGAGGCACACTTAACCAGCATGGCTACCACAGCATTCTGCAGCGATACACCATCCCATCTGGTTTGCCCTTAGTGAGACTATCATTTGTTTTTTAACAGGACAATGACCCAACACACCTCCAGGCTGGAGATGTAAGGGCTATTTGACCAAGAAGGAGTGTGATGGAGTGCTGCATCAGATGACCTGGCCTTCACAATCACCCTGGACCCCAGAGTGAAGGAAAATAAGCCAACAAGTGCTCAGCATATGTGGGAAAAGCATTCCAGGTGAAGCTGGTTAAGAGAATGCCAAGAGTGTGCAAAGCTGTCTTCAAGGCAAATCGTGGCTACTTTGAAGAATCTCAAATATAAAATATATTTAGATTTGTTTAACACTTTTTTGGTTACTACATGATTCCATGTGTTATTTCATAGTTTTGACATCTTCCCCATCATTCTATAATGTAGAAAATAGTTTTAAAAAATAAAGAAAAACCCTTGAATGAGTAGGTGTGTCCAAACTTTTGACTGGTACTGTATGTTGTATGGATATTAGACAAGAGACAACTGTATCATTAATTAAAGATGAACTAAGATGTGTCTGAAAAACATTGAGGAAGACAGCCTATTTAACCACATAGCTAACATTGTTGACATAGCTGGATCATTTGTTTTGGGCAGGAATTGTGTCTACTGAAACATGTTTAACAGGTCTGCCTAGGTACTGTAGCAGCTGGAAAGTGGCGGAAATTACGTGTTGTTGTCATCGTAACCATCCATTGTAAACATACACTGTCACTGCCCATCTGTGTCTTGTGCCTGTTGCTATCCTCACAAAAGGTGACATGTCCTTGAACAGTGGCATCTGGTATGTGTCACACCTGCACAGTGACTCGAATTGTCCCGCCAATACTCCCTTAAAGTGTATAAAAGGCCAGTGTCTAGTTCAACGTGTGTGGGTCTGGATACCCTCTGATCGCAGATTTGCTACCAAAGGGACTCTCGTGACTGCAATATTCTCTGTTTTTCTGAAACATGGCTTTTGGACAAGATACCCTTCATGGCTATTCTACTGGATGGATTCTCTATCCACTGAGCCGACAGGACAGTGGAGTCAGGGAAATCGAGAGGGGGAAGGGTTTGCCTCTTCATTAACAACAAAAGGTGTGCTGACTCGAATGCAGTGGAACTCTTTAACCATTGTTCATCCGTCTTGGAATACCTGATGCTCAAATGGCGACCATTCTACCTCCCGAAGGAGTTTCCAGCTGTTATCGTGACTGTTGTATACATTCCACCTCAGGACAAGAAAAATAACAAGATGGCACTTAAAAACTGAACAAGGCTAAAAACAAGCAGGAAAAGTTGCACCCAGAGGCTGCTTTACTTGTTGCCGGTGCTTTTAATTCCACGCCATTAAGACACGAGATGCCCAACTTGCATCAACACGTCTCCTTTGCCACTAAGGGCAATAAAGACCACTGTTACTCTACCCACAAACAAGCATACAAGGCCCTTCCTCGTCCCCCAAGCAAAACCTCAAACAGGAAGTACCCGTGACTCGCTCCGTTGAGAAATGGTCATCAGAATCAGAGATTATGCTGCATGACTGCTTTGCTAGCGCTGATTGGAATGTGTTCTGAGACTCCGCCATTAACATCGACAAGCTAACCACCTCCGTCACCGGCTTCATTAGGAAATGCATTGGTGATGTTCTCCCCACAGTGAAGGTTCGCGCCTTCCCCAATCAAAAGCCCTGGATTAACTATGACGTTGGCGCTAAGACAACCCCGAAGCTACAGCTGAGGACAGGAACAAGTACAAGACGCCCCGCTACATCCCACGCAGAGTCATCAAACAAGCAAAAGGACAATATAGGAATAAGGTGGAATCATATTACACAGCCTCCGATGCACACCGCATGTGGCAGGGGCTCCGGTCCAGTATGGATTACAAAGGAAGATCCAGCCGTGATCTGCCCAATGATGCCTCTCAACCAGACAAACTCAATGCATTTTATGCACGCTTTGACAACAACAACACTGTGCTCTGCGTGAGGGCCCCCACCAACCCAGAGGACTGGGTGATCTCTCTCTCCAAGGCCGACGTTAGTAAGGTCTTTAATCAGGTCAACAGCGCCTCTTCTCCCTCAGGAGGTTGAAAAGGTTTGTCATTGGTTCTACAGCTACAAAAAGTTCAACAGCTGCACTATTGAAAGCATCTTGACTCGCTGCATCACTGCTTGGTATGGCAACAGCACCTTCCTAGATCTCATGGCGCTACAGAAGGTGGTGCGGACAGCCCAGTACATCACTGGGCCGAGCTCCCTGCCATCCAGAACCTCTATATCAGGTGAAAGAAAGGCCCAGAATATCGTTAAAGACTCCAACCACCCAAGCCATCGTGTGTTCTCTCTGCTTCCGCACGGCTAGTGGTACCGGTGCATCAAGACACCAGCAGGCTCATGAACAGCTTCTATCCAAATGCCATAAGACTACCAAATAGCAAACAAAATGGCTACACAAATCTGAGTTGATCCTTGTATTTTATTTTTGGACTGGTTCAATGCACACTCACAGAACTCTACACACTCACATTCACACACACACTGACACTCAAACACACACACACTCACTTAATTTGCTCACACACACATAACATGCACACACATGTTTACTAGCTCTACACAAACACACACACACCCACTCATATACGATCATCATATACGCTGCTGCTACTCTGTTTACCATATATCCTGATGCCTAATCACCTTACCAGTGGAGGCTCCTAAGGGGAGGACGGCTCATAGTAATAGATGGAATGGAATCAATGGAATGATATCAACCCCATGAAAAACACATGTTTTATATCATTCCTTTGACTCCATTCCAGACATTACTATGAGCCATCCTCCCCTCAGCAGCCTCCACTGCCCTATACATATCTACCTCTATCACTCCAGTATCCCTGCACATTGTAAATATGGTATTGGAACTAGGGTGGCAAAGGGTCAGAAACTTCCCATTAGAAGTTAAGCTGGCGAATTTGGGGAATTTTGCTTAAATTCATCAAAAAAAGTTAGCTTATAACAGTGAACACTTTTTGTAGGATACATATAAGGCAATTCTAGGTCTCAATGGAATTGCAACCCTCTGCATGCACAGTGCATTCTTCCATCACATGAGCAGTGCACTCTTCCATCACTTAATTATTCTAACATAATATTCAAATATGCAATGTTTCATTAGTGTACCTAAAGTAGGCCGATAGTGCACTAAGGTCCAGGTGAATGACAAACGGATGCCTGTTGGCTATCTTGGCGCAGGTGGAAAAGCAACAGTGGTGTCGTTTTACCTCAGGGTCAGTTGGCTTGGTGGAGTATCAATGCAAGTGTGTTACAGGGTCACAAAGGGATATCCGTGATGTATGTTTTATAATATAGCACCATTATGTGATGGGGACGATTACCTATGGGGTCAGTCTAGCATAGATAGCCTGGTTACCAGCCCAGACCCCAGGAGCAGTGTGGGCGTTAAGTGCCTTGCTCACAGGCACAAAGGCAGGTGATGGCATCTAGGATGTAATCCAAATCTCCTCTTCTGGCCAGAAACATCTAGGCTATTCCTTGTTGGTTGGAACCAATGTGGATTCAACCAGTATATGCTCAGAGGGCCGCTTTTCTGGTGTGTGTCTACAGGTATTTTATAATAAATTGTTGCATATGTAATAGGTCTATGTTCGGTTTCCCACAAGAGTTGGTATGAGAACGTTGATTCAAAACAGTGTTTAAATGTTTAATAGGGTTGGAGAGACAGGTTTCAAATGCAATAGATGAATAATTTATAATATGGGGGGGTATCAACAGTGTGTGTGTGTGTGTGTGTGTGTGTGTGTGTGTGTGTGTGTGTGTGTGTGTGTCATGTGTCTGTGTCTCATGTGTCTGTGTCTCTGAGAGTGCTTTACTTTTGTGTTGGACTGAAAGTGTTGCACAACATACTGCCATACCTGCTGTCACCAGTCTTTCTCCCTGGGGTGTGTTACCTGGGCTGGGCAGATTCCAGCTGTAGCCTCAGCCCTCCTCTCAGAAAGCCACTCAAACGACATGGATAATGCTACGCTATTGGTATAATTAAAAAAATTGCCTCTAAACTCTTGACAAGGACATTTGGACTCATATAATGAGTTGTTTACGGTATTAGTTTGTAGGGAAAAGTCCTGGTGATGCAGACATAGGTTACCTCACCTCAGAGAGACGGTGGCGGAGTGAGAGTGTTATTTTAACCGGGTCCTTGCTCAAAGTCGCCCCGGCAAGTTCCATTTGACCGATTCCTGGGAGATTTGGAACGGATTCAATAACGAAGGCGTTATCATGGTAAGTACTCCGTCTCTCTCTAATGTATTTCTTTGACTATAATTAGTGTATGGCAGGCGGCTTGGCTGAACTTTGGGATTTGTCTAACAGATGAACGAACTGGGCGTGTTAAATGGGAAACAGAAAAGAATGCAACATTGACATTTTGGTCGACTGTTTCAGGATTAGTTTACCTGTTGCGCGCCAAGGCTTTTACAAAGGGCACTGTATTTGATGTCAATATTTGATAAACAGCCTAGGGAATGCATCTGTGTGACTTGGGTTATATTTATTGGTGATATATCAATTGTCTTTTCTTTCAATGTTTATTTAGGCCTATATTCTATTATATGTTATTATATCATATTATTATTTTCTAATTACAGGTATGCAATGTCTAGCCTATGATTAGGCTATATCAATGATAAAAACACACATTGCAAAGTAGCATAATAACAATGACAATCGCACTTTAGGCCTAATAGCGGACATTTAGGTGCATAAATAACTTAATTAAGTGGAAAGAAATAGGCTATGTGTAAATATTTGTTCATTTGCCTTGTGGTTATGGTCATTCTATTGACAAATAGACAAAACAAACAGATAAACAACAACTACATGTTATCCTGGGGCAGACAGTTATTTGAAGGGTTAACTACAGTTCTCAACTGCTTATGGAAAGACTGACTTGAGCAGCCCGCCAACAGTGGCACACTTTGAAACCAGACGATTCAAAAAAGGAACAGGCAAGCCTACAAATCGAATGCGTCATCTCCCGAGGGAAACGTTTGCCGGATATTTTACCACCAGGCTGCGTATGCGCGCCGTTCCGCACAGAAATAATTATCAAACTTCAACTTAGCCTGCACACATACCTTCGATTCCACTTTCAAACGGTCTTCCTCTTGTTCTGCTTGCTTTTTCTGTTAGTCAGACATGGAAAATACTTTTACAAAGAAAACGAGAGAAATACTATTATCATACTGACTATATTGTGAGACTGACTTATTCTGTACTTGACAGCTGTTCATTTTGGGTTTTAAATATTGGAGTTTTCCTCTAATTTAAGGTAAGTTGTTCTTTAGATTTCTCTGTCACTGGGGTATGGAAGCAGTTGAAAATGTTGGAGGTCTTTTATCTATCATGTACTTATATTTAGATTGAGAAATACATTTTCATATATAGGGGAACATGGGGTAACAAGCCCCCCCTAAGAACAATGTTTAATTGCTGACACAAAAAAAGCTAAGTTTGGTAAAACTTTGGTATGGGAATGATTGTCATACTTAGGCAAGCAAACTATGAAGAGGATTAAGTGGCTACAGTTTACACTTTTTTGGTTATTTAATGACATTTCGTTTTTAGAAAATGACAGTTTTCCCAAGTACAAGGGTACCCCTGAAGATTACTGTGTTAAAATCTATTTAATACATTTTATTTTGATACTTTTGAATAATTAAATGCTTAAGTCTAGGTATCTTATTTTAATTAAATACATCAAATAATGAACCAAAATGGCATTGCACATCTCACTATTAATATCCTCACTATGATGAGGTTTTGATGTAAGGCCTCGCTTTTCTTTATCACTCCAAATCATTCTAAAGTGTCTAAAAATGACTGTATAACTCAATGAAGTTACTTGTAGATGATTTGGACATTATTTGTAAAATACTAATTTAGGTAGCATAGACTTGCATTAGATTGCCGGGGGGGCAGTTGCCCCATTGGAGGGGTGGTAACTTAAATGTTACTGCTTTAATCAAAACTGATTCCTATTTTTCTTTCTAAACAAGTGGATTAGTTATATTTAGTCTCCGCTACAAGCTTTACTCCGTTGATCTAGCTCCGTGCATGCACGTAGGTGGAGTGGGATTGTTGGATTAGTGGACACCTTTTGGTAACATGGTATCCTCGCCAGTCCCACAGCCATTCACAAGGGGGCGATAGCACAGTTTTTTTTGTCTTTTAATTGCTTGTAGCCGCTATCTTTAGCTTGGCTAAAGACTTAGCAAGCTAGCTAGCCTTTTTAGCTTCCCACATATACACAAGAAAAAATCTGATTTATAATTTAAAAAAATATGCCCTAGCAAATATTCTTATACTTGCAGATGATTGAACTTAAAACATTATCGCAGTTTGATATGCTGCTTGTGTATTCATTCCCATATCAGCTAAAACATTGTGTTTTGGTCACAGAGTAAAAAAGCACATGGCTAGCTAGTTGGCTACAGCAGTTTCTACCATTTCACAATATCCTGTATTCACTAGTTATTACTTTTAAACAAAACACCTTTTTGGGTGGATTCTTGTTGTTTGAACAATGGCTGAGATTATATTTAGTTATCAATGCAAAATAGGCTACTTTGATGAATAGCCTATGTATAGCCCATATATCAAATCAAGGAACCAAGCCATACTGCCCCCACGACTGCAGAAGGAATGATACAGCGTGAAAATGTTCAGTTAGTAAAAAAGTATGTTGAATGCCAGAGCGTATTAAAAGAAGCCGTCCCTTTTGTAACTAAAAATGTAATTGCAACACTCCGAATCTTGCGTCGGCGTAGAGCTTGCAGTAAGCTTAATGGTACATACATAAAACATTTATAGATGTAATACTATATAATATAATACTATATTATATAACTTTTTATAAATTACAAAATATTAGATCAAATTAACTCGTTTTGTTAGTGACTTACACTACCGGTCAAAAGTTTTATAACACCTACTCATTCAAGGGTTTTTCTTTATTTTTTAGTCATTTCTACATTGTAGAATAATAGTGAAGACATCAAAACTATGAAATAACACATATGGAATTATGTAGTTACCAAAACAGTGTTAAACAAATTCTTCAAAGTAGCCACCCTTTGCCTTGATGACAGCTTTGCACATTCTTGGCATTCTCTCAATCAGCTTCCCCTGGAATGCATTTCAAACACTATTGAAGGAGTTTCCACATATGCTGAGCACTTGTTGGCCGCTTTTCCTTCACCCCTGCGGTCCAACTCATCCCAAACCTTCTCAATTGGGTTGAGGTTGGGTGATTGTGGAGGCCAGGTCATCTGATGCAGCACTCCATCACTTTCCTTCTTGTCCAAATAGCCCCTACACAGTCTGGAGGTGTTGTGGGTCATTGTCCTTTTGCCATGCTGGTTAAGTGTGTCTTGAATTCTAAATAAATCACTGACAGTGTAACCAGCAAAGCACCCCCACACCTCCTCCTCCATGCTTCACGGAGGGAACCACACATGTGTAGATTATCCATTCACCTACTATGCGTCTCACAAAGACACAGGGGTTGGAACCAACATTTTCAAATTTGGACAAAGGAGAGATTTCCACCAGTCTAATGTCCATTGCTCCTGTTTCTTGGCCCATGCAAGGCTCTTCTTCTTATTGGTGTCCTTTAGTAGTGATTTCTTTGCAGCAATTCGACCATGAAGGCCTGTTTCAGACGGTCTTCTCTGAAACAGTTGATATTGGGATGTGTCTGTTACTTGAACTCTATGAAGCATTTATTTGGGCTGCAATTTCTGAGGCTGGTAACTCTAATGAACTCTGCAGCAGAGGTAACTCTGGGTCTTCCTTTCCTATGGCGGTCCTCATGAGAGACAGTTTTATCATAAAACTTGATGGTTTTTGCGACTGCACTTGAAGAAACTTTAAAAGTTCTTGAAATTTTACGTATTGACTGACCTTCATGCCTTAAAGTAATAATGGACTGTCGTTTCTCTTTCTTTGAGCTGTTCTTTCCATAATATGGACTTGTCTTTTGCCAAATAGGGCTATATTCTGTATACCACCCCTACCTTGTCACAACAGAACTGATTGTCCCAAACGTATTAATAAGGAAAGAAATTCCACAAATGAACTTTTAACATGGCACACTTGTTAACTGAAATGCAGTCAACACTTTTTTGGTTACTACATGATTCCATATGTGTTTTTCATAGTTTTGATGTTTTCGCTATTATTCTACAATGTAGATAAAGAAAAAGCTTGAATGAGTAGGTTTTGTAAAACTTTTAACCGATATTGTACATTTTTTAGATGAGACAGATAAAAATTGTAGTCGAGGAAGAGTAGTGGCAGCAAGGGTGTTAAAAAATTGGTGACATAAAGTGGTTTCTGTTAGAATTACACCACGTTACCCAATTTTATTTTTTGGGGGAAATGCTCTAAAATATGAATTATTTGCATAGGTGCATGTTAATTTGCAACAGAGCTAAATAGTATGTATTTTAGGATGATTATATATTATATTTGTGTTTTATGGTCTATAGGTTTAAATGTTTTAAAGCCTAAAACATGTTCACAAGCGGCATAAAGACTCTGAATGATATGGTACTTGGCTCTTGGGTGAGTTGAGCTCCTATAACAAAGGTATTATTAGTACTGCTCTTGCATGCTTTCATTATGTTGAGAGCTGCACAAAATCTGACATTGACAAAGCAAATAACCCTTGGACTCTCTGACCCTTCCTTCCTTTCGCCTATCTGCAATATTCACTGTGCCGTACACACGTAACTTACACTGTATACAGTAACACTTACTTAAAGCCCGTAGGTACCTACACTGTAAGCAGTAACACGTTGCTTAAAGCCTGTAGGTATAATGCATTATTATGACGTTCTAATCCATTGTAAGACTATAGGCACAAATGAGCCTCTTTACTGTCTTGTTATCCTATTATAATCATCCTGACTAAAATAACAGCCTATTTGAGTCACTTGAAAATCTCCTACATACAATAGAGAGGGACAAAACATAGCCTCATAACAAGGCATTGTAAATAAAGGCTCATACATGCTTATAACAAGTTATGATGCATTATACCTGCAGATTTTAAGTAAATGGTAACCTCTTATGCTTATGCATGTGCAGCGTATGCATGTGTATTGGCACTGGCAGTCAGTGAGTATGTACTGGTACTGTAAAGACATGTCTAATTAGTTCTCTGTCTGCCTCTACGACTACAGTCTCAGACCCCAGAAGAGCACAGTACTGGTGTCTTGGGCCGGATCGGGAGCTGGTTCTCCCCCTGGAAAGAAAGAGGGAGCCCCAGGAGTCCAAGTGACGATGCCTCTCAGTCCCCGTCGGAAGACCAGAGCCCCAGGCCACAAGGAGAGGGGGCCCAGGAGGAGCCTGTGAGGGGAGAAGAGGAGCAGCAGAAGGAGGGACAGAATTCCCAGCCTGCCCAGCGGCATCTCTCCAGGGTTTTTGAGGAGTGGAACACGGCGGACGCCAGAGCGTCTACCCACAGGGACAGCCCCCTCTCTGCAGCCAGCAACCACAGCGAGTGGGGAGAAGGAGGAGGTCCTAGGGAGGAGGAGTGGTGGATTGCCTCGCAGGGAGAGGAAACGGAGGAGGAGGGGGGAAGGAGCAGTGGAGCGAGCGGGAATCCTGCCCCGAAGAGGAATGCCAGCCATCTGACACGTGTTCTTTCATCTGCCCTTGAAGAGGGAGTGGCCTGGGAGGACTTTGACCGACAGGAACACACCCAGGCCCTGCCCCGAGCCCAAGTCCAGGCAGGCAAGAGGCTGCATGTGTACCTGGAGGAGACGAGCCTGAGCCTGAGCCAGAACGGAACGAACACCCACACAAAGCAGGAAGTGCCCCACGCCATCATCACCACCAGGGTGAAGAAAAGACTTCAGGTGGTTTCCAGAGCAAAATCATCCAAGAGTGTTGACTTGTCATCAGAGAACACCAATACAAAGGAGAGGACAGAGGAGAGCAAAAGGATTTGTCTCAAAGCTGCTATAGGGATCAAAGGTCATAGCAGTTACAGTGCCCTGGTGGGAGTGTCACTGAAGTCCCCCACAGAGACACAGACGAGCTCACAGACCATCCCTGAGCTCTCTGGTGAAGAGGAGTCAGACAGAGACACAGACACGATGGGCCGTAAGAACTCAGGCAAGAGGCGGTCCAGGAAGAACTCCTCCGGAGACGGAGGAGGAGCCAGTTCTCAGGAGAATACACCCACCAAAACCCAGCCTGGAGCCGAGAACTCACCTACATCATCAGAATATAACACACCTAAACCTGGAGACTCCACCCCCTCCTCTTCTAAAGACGAACATGCTTCAGTTCCCAAAAAAATACGCAGAGGGAAGGAGAGGGAGGAAGCCCAGGAGGACCTAGACGCACCAGTACACGCCACCCTGGTGGCCGTGGTGGACGTGGAAGGGAACATGGACATAGACATGGTCGACGACACGAGCCCATGTCGGGTGGAGAGGCGCACGGAGAGCGCCGAGTCCAAACGCCGGAGCATGAAGGTGTCACACAGCGAGGTGAAGTTCTTTGCGAAGAAAGTGATGGTGAACTCGGAGCAGCCACTGAGTCCAGAGGGAGATGGAGGACACATAGCCGTGAGCTTTGAGAAAGGAGGAATGGCTACAGGAAAGGTCACGGAGGGTCATGATACAGCTAAGGGAAAGGGCAAGGTGGAACCGAAGGTGACCAAGAGGTGAGTTGTGTTTATCTGACTACTAGATTACTGTATCGTTGGATAACCTACTTCCTTACTACGCAGTTTAGGAATCAGATGTTATTTAAACACTTTAAATATCTCTGTTTATAGCAAAAAAAGTTAAATAATGATATTCTACCTGTAAAGGGAAAACTATCTTTGTAGTGCATCAAAATATGTCCTACATTTGTTGGCATTTCAACCACTAACTCCACTTAGCTCAAAGTATTTTCAAAACACTAAATCCATTGAGATAGATTTTGTGTGTGATATAGAACAAATGTAGTGTATTTACAGCTAGATCAATTGAATATCAAGGTTTTTGTTCATATTGAGACAGAAAACATGCTTCTTTGTTTTCATTCGTCACAGACCACCTGATTTAAAGAAAGTGGACGAGGAATCCAAGACTCCTCAGCCTATTGGGCGGATCGCAGATAGGATCAGCCTTTTTGAGGGGAGAGCGATGGGGGTTGCCAGTCCCAGTAAGACTTACCCCAGGAGTGCAGATGTTTCTCCCACCAGGAAAGTCACAGAGCAGCTAAGAACAAATGTAAACAGAGAGCTCAGGTTGCCAGATCAGCGGGAGAAATCGGTGGAACGTGGCGATGCCAGGTCCAGCTCGGCCCCCCCTGTTCGGGAGAAATTAAAAACGATACGGGAGCGGGCGAGGAACTTTGCAGAGGCTCAGAAGGTGGATGATAAAACAATGGTACCCCAAAAGTCCTCTAGTATTGCAGGAATAGCTGAAAATTCTACAGATTCTGCTGCGTCAAAGACAACAAAACAGGACATTCAGGGAAAACTGGCCAGTGGGGAAAAGACTCCTACTCGGAGCACCCCAAAGGCAGAGATAACATTGAAACCAGCGGAGCCAGATACCACCCCAGTAGGGGTCATGCCAGTTCCTAAAGCAGATCAGACAGACTCCAAAACAAAGGACAAAGAGGCTACTGAAACAGTGGAGCTACCAAAGAGACCTACCAATATTGACCTAAATACTTCAGTTAAAGGGGGGAGTAGCTCAGACTCAAGCCAGCTGACACCTCAGGTGGACTCAACCAATGAGGTCAGCCCACAATCCAAAGCCAACAGCAGACAAAACTCCAGGTCAAAGAGACGGAAAAGCAAAGGAGGGGAGTCAGCCAATCACCTGAACCCGAGCTGTGACATGAAACAGGAAGTGACAAACACTGAGCAGGAAGTGGTCAACAGCAAACAGGAAGAGGCAGGCACCACAAAGAAAATGGGCACTGCATTTGAGCAGGACGTTAATACAGTTACATCGCCACAATACAGTCAATCTGTAGACGTAAAATCAGATGTTAAAAAAGAGTCTGTTAGTGAAAACAGCCAACAAGTAGTAATTAAAAAGCCAGCAGCCTCAGACAAGCAGATCAAGTCATTGTCAGATGAAAAGGAAAATTCTAACAAACCGTTAAAGGAAAAGATGCAATCACCCACACCTCCAAACGTCAACAAAGACAACAAAATGGCTACCTCTGATCCTATCAGTGTAAGAAAGGGGCCCAATGATAAAACTGTAGACATTCTACCCTCACAGAGTTCCAAGGGAGAGAAGGCAGAGGGGGGAAGCTCTGAGACGACCTCTACCATTAAGATAAATCAAAATGTTTCCAAGGACAACAGCAAAACATCCCTGTCTTCACATTTGCCTAAGAATAAACAGACTCTTGTTCAAGACCCCTCTCGTGTGGAGAAAGGCTCACCTGTCCCACACGCTAAAGTCGACAACAGACCAATGCAGCCTGAAAAGAAAGCGGTGGAAATGGTAAAACAGCCTGAGAAAAATACAGATACAAAGTCAGAGAAGGATTTGCCTTCAGGCAGTAGACAATACACCCCTGAGACAGCTGGTACTAAAGCTGTCCCAACCTCTGTAGCTCCTATTAAGCCTCCAGCCTCACTGACTCCTACACAGCCTTCTCAGTCAGATAAAATTGCCAGTGTTGTTACTCAGATTGATGAGACTGCGATGGGAAAAAAGAGTGATAAATGTGCAATCGAGCCTCCTAAGGAAGGGTCGTCTACACGTGTGCCTGAGCAGAAAACAAAATCGTATCATCAGGACCCTGTATTAGAAAAGCAGCAAACCAATGTCTCAAAGCAGACCCAGTCTGTAATGTCATCTGAGGCGAAGACAGATGAACCTAGCCACGACACACTGACACACAGAGTGAGGCCTACCCCAGAACCCACCCCCTCAATGCCTAGCACTACAGTGCCAGTAGTAGAGAAGAACACCTCTATAAAAACAGAAAGCAAGGCCTCAAAACCTACAGCAGTAGATTCTGCTCAGATTCCTTCGGAGACCAAAGCCCCAGAAAAGACAAAGGGTCAGGGGGAGAAAGAACTACCTGGGGCAAAGCCGAAGAGTGGTGAGGGGTCAAGTCTGGATGTTGGGAAGGAGAACTCCACTGCTGTAAAAACAGAAAGCAAGGCCTCAAAACCTACAGAGGTAGATTCTGCTCAGATTCCTTCGGAGACCAAAGCCCGAGAAAAGACAAAGGGTCAGGGGGAGAAAGAACTACCTGGGCCAAAGCCGAAGAGCAGTGAGGGGTCAAGTCTGGATGTTGGGAAGGAGAACTCCACTGCTGTAAAAACAGAAAGCAAGGCCTCAAAACCTACAGCGGTAGATTCTGCTCAGATTCCTTTGGAGACTAAAGCCCGAGAAAAGACAAAGGTTCAGGGAGAGAAAGAACTACCTGGGCCAAAGCCGAAGAGCAGTGAGGGGCCAAGGCTGGATGTTGGGAAGGAGAACTCCACTGTAAAGACTATAGCCCCAGAGGTAAAAAAGTCAGAGGATGTGAAGGAGGGGAACACTCTACCAAGCCAATCACAGAGTGAGGACAGAGAAAAGACAGTGATGTTGCCCAATGGAAAGCTAGAAGAGGGAAAATTGAATGCACTTGAACAAAAGTCATCTACTAGTAGTTGTACTACTACTGTGCAAGAAAGGACAACTGATGAAAATAAAGGAATTGTGGTAACAAATCCTACACTGGTTGGGAATGTCGAGATCCACCCTGTAACACAACTCAAGACAACCAATGAAAAATCAACATTTTTCCCCAGTCCAGGCAAAGTTCCGAAGATACTCTCTTCTACTGAAACCACCAAAAAACAGAGCCCAGTCTCTCCCCAACATCCATCCCTGAATAAGCTCCCCTTACTGGGGGGCGGTGGCAGTGGCTTGCCCCTCCAACGCGACACCCCCTCCAGCTGGCTAGACGTGGACCATCGCTTTCCCAAGCCGAAGCTCCTCCGCCCCGCTGAACCCAAGCTCAGCTCATCGGTCAGTGAGAGCAACCTCTTGGACACATCCGGAGAACTGGATGACGATGACTTCATTGAGAACATAAAACGCCTTGGCGTGCCTTTCTCGTTGCCACCGCGGCAGAACCACCACCACCATCCTCCCAAGCCACCGTTCGCAATGCCCGCCATCCGGGAGGACCGCTTCGAGAAGACCTTTGACCCAGAGGAGTTCCAGTTCGGCCTGAGGAGGAAGAGGGAGTTTTCTGTGGAGACGACCCAGAGTCTTCTGCCTAAGCTCCAGAGGAACCAGGTCAAAGGGGAGCTGAAGCCGGCCAGGGCCAGCATCACAGACCGGGACAGGGGCAGCATCCTACTCAAGAGCCTCGACACCCGTTCCAGGCTCATCTTGGAGAGGGAGAAGACCACCACGGAGGAGGGCGAGGGGAAGAGGAAGGAAGGGGGTGAGGGGGAGGAGAAGGAAGAGGAGGAGGCGAAGGTGGTGAAATCTCGTATGTCACGCTTGGAGGGGAGCTGTATCCTTAGTAGCCTGAACAGCTCCTCCACCCGGGGCAAGAGGCCCAGAGTTCAACTCCAGATGGACACCACTCCGGGTGGGGAGGTGTCTCCCACTGAGGCCCCTCACCTCCAGCCCAGCCCTTCACCAGTCACTAAGCCACCACCACCAGTCCCCCAGACTTCCCCCACTTCCTCTGGGGAGGCTACCATCCAAAGTCGTAACCTGGGGAACAGGCCCACTGCCCAGACTGCTGTGGTCAGTGACTCAGCTTCTCCGTTCCCGTCCTTTAACGACATCAAGCTGCCGGAGTATTTAGAGAAGTACCTTCCTCTCCGAGAGCCTGCTGGGAAACTAGAGCTGAGCACAGGGCAGGAACTGCTCAACTCAGAGGTAGGTTTTCGACAACTCTCAATTCTATTGAGTAGTGCTTGCATCCCACACCACATGTTGAATCTAGCAGTTTTGAACATCTCAATGGTAGTGTTTCTCAAACCTCTTTTTGAGAATCCCAAGTCATGTTACGTATTTGTTCTAGTTCCAGTACCAACACACCTGATACTCTAATCCAATGCTTAACGATTAGATGACCATTCAGATGTGCGGGTACTGGCAGGTGTTTTGGGTAACACTGCCATTGAGATGTTTGAAAGCTATAGAGTGTGTGATCAATCTTGATTGAATGGTGTGAAATGCAAGCAGTGTACTCCCGAGTGGCGCAGCAGTCTAAGGCTCTGCATCTCAGTGCAAGAAGCGTCACTGCAGTCTCTGGTTCGAATCCAGGCTGCAGCACATCCGGCTGTGCTTGGGAGTCCCATAGGGTGGCACACAATTGGCCCAACGTCGTCCGGGTTTGGCTTTCCTGTTGGATTTCCTGTTGATTAGAAGAACATTATCATAGAACGCAGACACTCTGTTCTGTGTTTAAACATGTTATCCTATTTCAGTAATTGTTTTTGTATTTCCGTAGGTTTTTACGGGGAGGGATGCGTGTCTTACTGCCTCACACACGGATCCTTATCTGATGGGTATTTAATGGTTATTGTTTGGTTATATCAGGTTATTGGAGGGATGAAGTCACTTGAAGGAGGTGGTAGAGGAGACTTGAATATCAGGCCTGGACTCCTAATGCTGGATGGAAGACCGAATCTTCCTCTGGTTCCTCCATCCTCCCTACTCGAGGCCATGGCCCCTCTGGCTGGCCCACTAGGGACTCGTACTGACCATGTAAGTGTGTGTGGGAGAAGGGGATGGATGGATGGATGGGTGGGTTGGGGGGTTACACGTGTGTAATATTCATTAAGTATTATGTATAAAACAGTTATATTAATTGACTTAAACATGTATCATAATAGTCAATAAAACAAACCATAGTCAAACCATGAGTCAGAAAGGCCTGACCCACAAACAAGTACACAGTACGCAGAACACAGTCTTAGAAAATAAAACTATCTAGAGCCTTAAAGGGTTCTTGGCTGTCCCCATAGGAGAACCCTTTAAAGAATACTTTTGGGTTCCATGTAGAACCCTTTGTACTGGAAGCAAAAACGGTTCTACCTGGAACCAAAAATGTCTCTACTCTGGGGACAGCTGAAGAACCCGTTTGGAACCCTTTTTTCTAAGAGTGGACAGTACACAGTACACATCATTAACTTAAACACTGATAAGCAGCTCTGGAACCTGGATTTTATGAAATTGAAGATAACCATCTAGAATGTCATGATAATTGCACTATTCATGTGATTTTGGTGTTACAGAGAGAGGATGTGAATGGATTCCATAGGAGACCAGGAAAGGTAGGCACAGCTTCAAACAGATATTTTCAAAGAACCAGGATAGAATTGAAAGAATTAGCAGGATAGAATTGAAACTGAATGGAAGGAGAAGCTATTATTTGTGTCCCAAATGGCACCCTATGCCCTATGTAGTGCAGTACTTTTGACCAGGACCCATAGGACTATACAGAGTAGGGTGCCATTTGGGACTCTACCATTGTGTTATTGAAGACATCTGTTTCATATGGTTTCGCATCAAGGGAAAATGGGGTTGTTTGAGAAAGGAGCAGATCTACAGCTGGATATGTTTAAGAACAAGCTATTCTGTACTGCCAAGAGTCATTTAAACTCTGTGGTAAAAGCATTGCATTGTGGAATCTCAGGGGTGGGGATGGAAGGCAGGCAGTTAAACATGTACTTTATTTTCTTTATGCTGTTTCAGTAACTGTAGGTTTGCATGCAAGAGTGATAAGGTGGCATCCCAAATGACACTTTGTTCCATATACAGTGCACTGCTTTTGACAAGAGCTCGATGGCCAAAAGCAGTCACTATAAAGGGAATAGGCTGCCTTTTGGGATGTTATATCGTGAGGTTATATAATGCTTGAAGATGAGAATTACAAGTGAATGGAATGAAACATCCTAACAAGCTCTCATGGTAGCTCTGCCAAATTAGTCATATGATGAGTCACCCGATGAGTCATACAATGTGATGGAATATCGACATCAGATTCAGAGCGAGGGAGAGTTAATGTACTTCCTTTTCTTAATGTCTTGATTAAAAGACAGTTCGTTTTGGTAGTCGGATAAATGGAAGTTTGCTTCTTCAAAAACATATACATTCTTTTTTTAAACCAACACGTTTCAAAATGAGGCAGTGACAGCATTTATTTTTCTGTTGATATTTTGAAATGACACATGGTGTTTCCATGGTGATGTTTGAGCATTTCCTTCTCTCTTTATGCTTTCTTCAAGAAAATAAAACCCACAGTGCACCTTGCCAGTATCACTTTAGTTTATTAAGCTTACGTTCTCTCTGCCTTCATCAGAGCTGCTCATGACATCCTTTTGTTTTGATGTTTTGAAATGACAAAATGGCTTCCCTGTTCCTATGATTTAGATGGTGTTGTTTGAGCATGATCAGTTTAGCGGCCAGACTTATGAAGTCTTCAGAGACGTGGTGGATGCCACCCAGCTCCAACTGTCTCCTAGGATTTCTGTGAAGGTGTTGAGAGGATGGTGAGTCACACAGCCAAACTGTCTCTTATATCCTACAGAGTAAATGTTCTGTTTTCAAAGTTCAAGCAAGGTCTGGAATAGGAATATCCAGTTAACAGAAAAAACACAAGTTTGGATGCTCTGTCTGGCGTCTGTAGAAAGCATATTTACATAACATGTAGCGTAGTGCTTCCTTGGCAGAGAATATCTGGCATGCCAAGCTGAGTTATTCGATGGTTTCAAATACCATCCCATCCTATGACTCATGTCAGGAAATACCAATGTGTGATAACAATTATATTGGACTGTTTATCATTCATATTACTTCATTTTATTGAATCAACCACCCAAAGTTATTGTCCTACATGATAATGGGACATGCACAAACAATAAACTAGTCCAAAGTCAAGTGGCCTGGGTACCAGTCTTTACACTCCTTGTCATGCAAAACATGGGGTACAAGGAGTGGAATGTTAGCCAAGCAGGTTCAGGATTTCAGGCGACAGAAAGAGTTAAACGTGAAGTGTAAAAGAGAATTTCCAGGTGAAATTAAGATGAGCGGTCTCTGATAGTCAATAAAAAATGCATCTGGATTAATTCAAGTTGCAACAGAAAGACATCCAGCAAGAGCACAGAAAAAGTCTAATGGCCGCCAAATACAACAGGTGTAGACTTTACAGTGAAATGCTTACGAACCATTCCCAACAATGCAGAGTTTTAAAAAAAATGTATACAAAATAAAATAACTAACACGAGGAATAAAATAAAATAGACAAGAATGGAGTTATATACAGGGAGTAACAGTACCAGATCAATGTGTAGAGGTACGAGGTACAGTGCCTTCGGAAACTATTCAGACCCCTTGATTTTTTCCACATTTTGTTAGGTTACAGCCTTATTCTAAAATGGATTAAATTGTTGTTGTTTTTCTCATCTATCTACACACAATACCCCATAATGACAAAGCAAAACTGTTTTTTTAATATATTTGATAATTTATTTAAAATAAAGAACTGAAATATCACATTTACATAAGTATTCAGACACTTTACTCCGTACTTTGTTTAAGCACCTTTGACAGCGATTACAGCCCTGTGTCTTCTTGGGTATGACGCTACAAGCTTGGCACACCTGTATTTGGGGAGTTTCTCCCATTCTCTGCAGATCCTCTCAAGCTCTGTCAGGTTGGACCCTCCCGGTCGCTGCACAGCTATTTTCAAGTCTCATCAAGGATCTCTCTGTACTTTACGCTGTTCATCTTTGCCTCGATCTTGACTAGTCTTACAGTCCCTGCCGCTGAAAAAAACTCCTCACAGCATGATGCTGCCACCACCATGCTTCACCGTAGGGATGGTGTCAGGTTTCCTCCAGACGTGACACTTGGCATTCAGGCCAAAGAGTTCAATCTTGGTTTCATCAGACCAGAGAACCTTTTGTCAAACTCCAAGCGGGCTGTCATGTGCCTTTTACTGAAGAGGGGCTTCCATCTGGCCACTCTACCATAAAGGCCTGATTGGTGGAGTGCTGCAGAAATGATGGAGTTAAGAATGATGGAGGCCACTGTGTTCTTGGGGACCTGCAATGCTGCAGAAATGTTTTGGTACCCTTCCCCAGATCTGTGCCTCACAACAATCCTGTCTCAGACCTCTACGGACAATTCCTTTGATCTCATGGCTTGGTTTTTGCTCTGACATGCACTGTTAACTGTAGGACCTTATATAGACAGGTGTGTGCCTTTGCAAATCATGTCCAATCAAATTAATTTACCACAGGTGGACTCCAATCAAGATGTAGAAACAATTAAGGATGATCAATGGAAACAGGACACACCTGAGCTCAATTTTGAGTCTCACAGCAAAGGGTCTGAAAACATATGTAAATAAGGTATTTCTGGTTTTTAGTTTGAATAAATTTGCAAACATTTCTGAAAACCTGTTTCTGCTTTGTCATTATGCGGTATTGTGTGTAGATTGCTGAGGATTTATTTATTTATTTAATCTACTTTAGAGTAAGGCTGTAACGTAACAAAATGTGGAAAAAATAAATGGGTCTGAATACTTTCCGAAGGCACTGTATGTGCGCTCCCGAGTGGCGCAGTGATCGAAGACACTGCATCTCAGTGCAAGAGAGTCACTGCAGTACCTGGTTTGAATCCAGGCTGCATCACATCCAGCTGTGATTGGGAGTCCCATAGGGTGGCGCACAATTGACCCAGCGTCATCCAGGGTAGGCCATCTTTGTAAATAAGAATGTGTTCTTAATTAACTGACTTGCCTAGTTAAATAAAGGTTAAAGAAATAAAAAAAATATATACATGAAGGCAGGGTAAAGTGACCTAGATATCAGGATAGATAATAATAATAAGAGTCAAATTTAGAAAAGAACAGAGTAGCAGTGCCAAAGTGTGGGAGTGCCAATGTAGTGTGTGTGAATGATATGGTGTGTATATATAGTCTAGTGAGTGTGTGTAGGATCAGCGCATTAGTTTACTATTTAGCAGTGGCTTGGGGGAAGAAGCTGTCGATGCTGCCGATGCTCCGGTACCATTTGCTGGAAGGTAGCAGAGTGAACAGTCTGGCTTGTGTAGCTGGAGTCTTTGGCAATTTTTCGGCCATTCCTCTAACATCGCCTGATATAAAGATCCTGGGTGGCACGGAGCTCGGCCGCAGTGATGTACTGGGCTGTCCGCATCACCCTTTGTAGTGCTCTGCGGTCAAGGGCGGTGCAATTGCCATACCAACCGGTGATGCAGCCAGTCAAGATGCTCTCGATGGTGCAGCTGTAGAACCTTTTGAGGATCTGAGGGCCCATTCCAAATCTTTTCAGCCTCCTGAGGGGGAAGAGGCGCTGCCGTCTCCTCTTTACGACTTTGCAGGTGTGTGTGGACCCTGTTAAGTCCTTAGTGATGTTGACGCCAAGGAACTTAAAGCTCTTGACCTGCCCCACAACAGCCCTGTTTAAAAAAATAATAATTTAACCTTTCTTTTTCTTTTTACCTTTATTTAACTAGGCAAGTCAGTTAAGAACACATTCTTATTTACAATGACTGCCAATCAAAAAGCAAAATTGCCTAGTTGTGGATTGTGTGTAGCCCAATCACGAGGCATGCCTACAGTCAGGAACATGCTGCAAACCTGTCAGTGAACAGCATAAAGCCAAAACAAGCCTTTCACAATATTTCAAATACAATTGCTGGAAAACAAAGGGATCCCACTGAAAAAAATACTAATCTGTCTGTAGGCTACCAAGTTATCAGCTTCCATATAGGCCTATTGAGCGAACAGCATTGTTTTACCAAGTGAATTAAGAGAGAGAAGCTTTTGGCACGAGCGTATCGGCCGTCGCCGGTGAGTGAGCTGAGCATCATTGGGTGAGTCATTGAGTGAAACTAGAAAGCTTTTTTTAGGACTAGAATTTCCTCCTTCCCCCTTTCCTCCATCCATTTACACACACCTAGGCCTAGGCCAATGATGGATTGAAGTCAAGGTCGTTTTTATTCATCTCAGTTTGTCAGTGTCAAAGTAGCCTATCATTTCGATCATTTGTGAGGTATTCTAAAATGAAATAGAATTGCATGAAATGCGTTTATAAGGGCCACTTAGGCTATTAAAAAAAATCCCCATTGTGTGCAACTCCTGCAGGCGCCTCTACTGATCTATGCCAGTACACAAAAGCAAGATAATGCATGCAATGCTTTGTTACAAAGGAGGTTTTTTAACCCCCTTCTCTGGCTCACTTTTTGTTCCGGCACCTCCAAATGTACAATTAAGCACTGGTTAGGATTCACTCTTATAGTCACTGTGGGGACGACATTGTCTATGTACTTATTGATGAAGCCTGTGACTGTTGTGGTATCCTCAATGCTATCGGGTGAATCCCGGAACATATCCCAGTCTGTACTAGCAAAACAGTCTTGTAGCCTCGCGTCTGCTTCATCCCACCACTTCCGTAATGAGCATATCACTGGTACTTCCCATTTGAGCTATCGTTTGTAAACAGGAAGCTGGAGAATTGAGTCATGGTCAGATTTGCCAAAGGGAGGACGAGAGAGTGAATTGTATGCATTTCTGCAGTTAGAATAAAGGAGGTCTACATAGCCACTATCAGGAACAACTGTTCTGTCGACAATGTCACTAAATCTTGTATGAACCTCCAAATAAGGCACAGTGGTCTTGGTAACTAGCCGTACAGATTAGAGGTCGACCGATTACGATTTTTCAACACCGATACCGATTATTGGAGGACCAAAAAAGACGATACCGATTAATCAGTCGAGAGGCAGGTCGTTATTGCTTGGACTAGTTAACTGTAAGGTTGCAAGATTTGATCCCCCGAGCTGACAAGGTGAAAATCTGTCTTCCTGCCCGTGAACGAGGCAGTCTCAGCGTCTCCCCACTCACACGAATATGTTTAATGCAGATCATCTATAATCAATGCAACAGTGATCAAATAAATGTAAAATAATACATCAATTAAGAGAAAGAGATAATCATTTGTTCAAATTATTCTATTTCTATTATTCATATTTTATGTGTTTGTTTACCTGCTCCTATCTGTCTTTGCAGCTGGGTGCTTTACGAGAGGCCTGGGTTTGAGGGACGTTCCATTGCCCTAGAGGAGGGGCCTATTGAGCTAACCAATGTCTGGGCAGATGCAGGGCCACCAGGATCACACCCCCATGTCGACATACCAATGGTCATCGGCTCCATCCGACTGGCTGTATGGGTGAGTGTCCACTCTGCTGTAAATGTTGCTACATAGAGAGACACAGCGTAACATATCATGAGCCTTATAATAAGACATAATAAAGGCTAATACTACATAAGGGATAATCAACGAGGGGCAGGGTTGCCATGTTTGCTGATTTCCCACCAGTTGGGTTACTTTGAAAACGTTGTCGCTGGTGAAAATGTATTGGTCGCGGGTGGCAGGTTTTTGGGCTACTTCTAATTGCACTGCGGCCGCCATGGCATTTCTCTCAAAGAAATGTACAGTATATTTCACTGCATTTTACTCATGCTCAGTTCTAGGGTCTGGAGCACAGCGTGGGTGTACATTTGAATTGGAAGTTATGGAACTCCCTGGTGGGCTTCTGTTATGGGAAAACGTGTGGAGAATGATAGGGTACATCTGCATCTGTTGGCCATCAAGTAGGCTATTCATTTCTATGCCATTCTAGGCTACTGTAGCCTACCATTTGATTCAATAAATATGTTGAACCTACGATATCGCTGGAGTCGTTGCAAATCAATTTGCGCCACTTGTGCAGCCTACCTGGAGCTGGCAAACAGATTTAATAAATAGCCTATAACTCTGTAGTTGTAGCCTTGTGTTATTATGAAATGATTAATGGCCATGTCAGTTAATTCAATTTGAAGTCATCAATTGTGATCATGGTCACAGCCTATCACAAATGTATCATTCTCCTGATTTAATGTCAGCTTCATTGTGGACTTTTCCCTGAAATTAGATGTTGGACTATCAGGGGCAATATATAGGCTACCTACATCTAGCTCAGCAAAACATGGCAAAGTTGATTTGCAATTATAAACACATAGCAGTCAAAACAAGTTAAATCGACATACATTGATGGAAAATGATCTGGAAAGTTTGATACGGACTATTTATATTTTCTCTTGTGACATATTCTTAAACTGGCAATAAGTAATATTTTGATGGAAACCAAATTTTGCTTCGTAGCCTACATCCTTATAAATTACTTCTATATTCCTTCTTAATTCACTTGATAACGTTATGGGTAAAAGGTTTATTGGATAAATGTGGCAACTCCTCTCTTGCTGCATGGCTAGTTTTCAGGCCTTGTGGACGGGTTTTCCGAGGTCATTGGTTAGAAATGTAGCTAGACCTGGCAACCCTGACGAGGGGCTTTGAGTTCTGTTAAAAATAATGCACGATATGAAAGGTGTGCCACAACGCACAGCAGAATGCCACTGACCGTCGACTGAGTTGCATTATTTTCCACAGAACGCATAAAGGCCTGAGTTGATTATTCTGCTTATCCCACGGTTATAATATAACCCATTTGCAGCTAGAAATGTGTTAATTTGCTTATAGAAATGTGTTAAACATCCATTGAAGTACCTAGCAAGTTTAACTTTGCTAGATAGCTACATTAGTTGTTTTGGTAACCAAACAAATAGACTTAGCTTAGCTAACCAAAACGTTAGTCCTTGCTATTATGAAAATCGAATTCAACAATGCCAATGATCTTTTCAATTCAAATTTTATTTCAAAAGCAACTCAAACATAGAACATATTAGAATGAACCTCATAGCTGTTGGTTATTGCCGTGCATTACTTAAGTGATAATGCTGGAAAAGACGGTGTTTGGAGTGTTATTAAGTCGACGGCCGGCAAACCGTGCCAATATATCCTCCAAACCCCGGCTTAGAGGGCATTATCACTTTTATACAACGGGTTACCAACATATTCAAATAATGATTGATTCATTTATTCATACTATTTCATTCTTCCAAGAGATATAGTGTCGACACAAATCTAAGGTTGCTACCAAAATCGGCTGATCAGAGACTTGACCCAGTTGTTAAGTCTTGCAATCTTCTTATCACTTGCTTGCTAGCTAGCCAACTACGGCTAACTTACTGTCACGTCAAACAGTGCAGACAGAATAACAGAAAAATAGCTGCATTTGTTTAAGCTGTTTTCTGGTGACATTTATTTGGATACATCCATAACAATGAGATAATGATGCACAATTTTGCCTGGCATAGGAAATGTGGTCTCTTGTCAGGACACTGTTGTTCAAGGGAGCTAGCCGTGTGGCTCAGTGGGTAGAGCATGGCACAGGCAATGCCAGAGGTGTGAGTTTGGGTCCAAAGGGGGAACAGTAGGAATGGAGATGTATGCACTCACTACTTGTAAGTTGCGATAAGTGCGTCTGCTAAATGTACACACAGCTAACACAATCACTTCAAACTGCAGCTGAAAACACAGCAAACTAGCTGTGTTTAATTTGACCTGTTTTCTATTGACATTACTTTGTATGTATCCATAAAAATGATGCCAGTTGATTGATGATTTTGACTGGCTGAGAAAAGCTGCCTGCCTGCCTGTCTGTCTCATCCCGACTCCCAACACACTCATTACTATGGGACAGCTGGAGACCAAATTTCAATATTGAAACAATGTTGCAAATTTCAGAGAGACAGGCAGCAAGGTTTATACAAATCACCGCTGTGGAAATGGGAGATAATGTCTAGATGCTTTTTATAGCGGAGATCAAGTTTATAAATTGCCTGGCTGGGCTGATGAGACAGTGGATTGCGCAGTGAGATTAGAACAGAGTAAACAGTCATTTCAACGTCTTTTGCCGGTGGTAATTTGGGGAATAGACACCTTCTGGAATGCGGTTTTAACCAATCAGTATCCAGGATTAGACCCACCCATTGTATAAAGAGAAACATAATGCACACCCTAGAATGCCCTGTAAAGGTAATTAGAAACGTGTATTCAACAATGCTGTGGTATAAATGCTTATATAAAGCATTATATCTGTCAGTTTTAAATAAAGTGTTACCACAATGCAATCAATCACAATTCTCCCTCCACAGTATGGTGACTGTTCCTGGGTTTGTGTTCCCCTCTGTAGGACTACAGCATTCCCCATATTGACTTGTTCACTGAGCCAGAGGGCCACGGCAGGCTAGCACCGTACCATGACGACACAGTAGAGATCAGCTCCTTCGGTATCCCACAGAACACAGCTTCCATCAAAGTCAACTCTGGAGTGTAAGTGTATCTAATGGCTGTTGTATTTACATGGTACCTCTTCAGTCCACTCTAGGGCAGGGTATTCCAAGCCCTTTCCTGTGACCCGTCCTGGGTGCCCGTTGTGGTTTTTGCCCTAGCACTACACAGATAACCAAATCATAATCGAGCTTTGATTATTTGAATCAACTGTGTACTGCTAGGTCAAAAAACCACAACGTGGGGGCCTCAGGACCGAGCTTTTGGAAACCCTGCTCTTGGGTGTAGGTGCATCTTTGCTCTTCCTAAAATGCTACATATAAATGTCTATGGTGTAGTGGTTCAGTGGATCAGTCCACTCTGTGTAAGTGCATATTTGCTCCTCATAAATCAGGGGTGGTCAAACTATGGCCCACGGGACGGACAGTTTTTGGTCTAAAGCAGTGCACTAAATAGGGAATAGGGTGTAATTTGGTACGCTACCTTATTACTCTTGCGTGCAGATATGTAGTTACTGAAACATCCGGCATACATCTTTGATTTATTTTTATGTATTATTTGAAAGAAGAAAAAAAATCCAGGACACGCGTGAACGTCTGAAACTAGATTAAAAAGTATGTCAAAATTATAATGGACCTTTATATTTTAAAACAACTGCCCTTTTCCTAGCCCCCAAATAGATTTTCACAAACAAATTGGTAGAAATAAATCTACGGCCCTGTTGATTTTCGAAATCCTGATGTGGCTCTCAAGACAAAAAGTTAGCCCACCCCTGTCCTAAATGTCTATGGTACCTTTTTGATCCACTGTGGGTTGTCAGTGTGTGTAGTCCTCCTGAACGGTACCTCTAGATGTCTATGGTACCTCTTTAGTTTGTTTAGTATGCTGCTTGGCTCTTGTTGTAAACCTCCTCAGCAACAAGGCATTCTCCTCATGGTTCTTCTAATGAGATCTGGGTAGGCAGCGGGGGATCAGCATTACATACTGCCGTGCAATACAACTCTTGCCATTGTAGAGAATTCAATTACTGTTTCAGTTGGAGATAATGACATTTCGGAGCCTTGAGCGACCAGGCAATCCTAATTCTCTACGTTAATTATTTCATCGCTTCTGGCTGCTACTGAACCAAACCTGGGTCATGTTCATTAGGTTCCAATGGGAATAAAACTGATTGAACCAGGGAGGGACAACAAGAAATGCTGATTTTTGTTTTCCTTTCTGGGGTGTGCCCTAATGAACCTGATCCTGAGTTCAAATATAATTTGTTTACTCTTAAAACTAAGCCTGCTCAGAGTGCCAGATCAGATAAGCTTTTTTTTTTTTTTTTTTAAGTATTTCAAAGAATTTGGATTGAAGAAGAGTCAGGAAATTATTAAATCTGTGTTTCCCAAACCTGGTCCTGGGAACCCAGGTACACATTTTTGTTTTTGTCCCAGCACTAACACATGATTCTAATCAAAGGCGTAAGTTGATTAGTTGAATCATGTGTGTTAGTGCAGGATTGGGAAATACTGGATTAAATAATGATGGGCATGTTGATGTTTTTCAATGAGGCGTTCGTTTTAATGTGGCTTGCATGTGGTATGCTGTCATGGTGTTGTTGTTGCAGATTCACATGCTCAAAGTGATTGCCCCTCAGGGATAAATAATGTTTTAATGCAATTGATTTGCAGGCTGAGGAGAGCGAGAAAGCACTGACAGATAATGATTACTACTGCCGCCCCCCCCCCCCCCCCCCCCCCCCTCCCCAGAATGTCCCATATGCAACCTGCTCCTGCATGCTATAGAGAGAAAGGTAAAAGTGGGGAGGGAGAGAGAGAGAGAGAGAGAGGTGGGTTAGGAGACTGGTAAAGGTGGGGGATATATAGAGGTAGAAAAATGGGGGGGTGAGGGAAGAAACTGGTAAAAGCAGAGAGAGAAAGAGAGGTATAGAGAGAAAAAAGGAAAGAAAGAATCTGGCAAAGATTTCAAAGGTTATTTTTCCCACGTGAGAGGTACGTTTCAGAACATTGTGTGCCCTGGCTTCTAGCTGAAGTACACCACAATAGACAATAGACCATTTCCCTCTTCGTTGCCAAACTGCGACTAAAGACGGTTTACTTAGGCACGTGAGATCGAAAAGTCCCCTATCAGGAATAATTTATTTTCTGTGCCCGACCATCCCGGAAATTCTTACTGGAGGCAGTTAAAATTAGAGTTGAATACTTGTGGCTGTCAAAGAAGTGATCATCTAGCCTCAGACCAATGATACAGTACATCATGGCACCAGACTGAATGGTGAGCACAGCGTTCAGTCTAGTTGAACCAGGCTAGTAATCAACTCAACACCAATGTTATTCCCTGAATACTTTCGCCTGTGTTTCCTTAGCAACTCTCCCTGCGGTTCTTTTTCTGACTCACACACGGAATATCTGAGTACTGTACAGTCTTTCTTTCCTTAGCCTCACTCAAGGTAATCTAGCATTGTACAGAACTGGGGGTAAAAGAAGCTGGCACAGCATTGGATGGAGAATAGAGTTTATCTGTAAATCTATCACTGATGTTTTATGTGTGATACACAGGCATAATATGAACCAGGATTGGCATCAATAACTTAACATTTCAGTTTAATCAATTCAGGCGATGAATGGAAATTGAATCCATTATTTCAAAATTGCCCATTATTTGAATCTAATCTCAGTTCACCTGTGGACCGATTTAAATTTAAGACAATTTGGACATTCATGTAAATCATTTATTGATTTGGGGCGGCAGGGTAGCCTAGTGGTTAGAGCGTTGGACTAGTAACCGGAAAGTTGCAAGTTCAGCTGACAACGTACAAGGTACAAATATGTCATTCTGCCTCTGAACAGGCACTGTTCCTAGGCCGTCATTGAAAATAAGAATTTATTCTTAACTGACTTGCCTAGTTAAATAAAGGTAAAATAAATTGATGTAAACACTGATCTCAAGTCTGGATTAGCCCGCTGCTGAATTGGAATGGGAGGTACCCTGCTTGGAAGAACAGATCCATTTGTGTGTACATAATGTTTAGGGATTCCTGTTCCTCCCCAACACAGGTGGTTGGTGTTTAGTGACCCAGGGTTCCAGGGCCTCCTGGCGGTGTTGGAGAAAGGGGAGTACCCCTATCCCGAGGCCTGGGGGTTCAACACACCCTTCATCGGATCCCTCAGACCCCTCAAAATGGTGGGTGCTACAGTATCTCGCAATAACAGATGTAGGATCTTAATTTGATTACTCTTTTGTTGCCGAGAATGCAGTAGGAAATGCAAACTTGTAGTATATTCAAGGTTTCAAAAGGTTTCTAAAGTTTGTAATTTGATTTTCTTTAACGAAAAAAGATATCAACCCCTACAACAAATGGCCATGAATTATAATCCACATTCTGTATCCTTTTACTGCAGGATTCATTTCCTGCTGTAACAAACTGGCTCAAATTAATATCCTACATATGTACTGCACATTAAATACATGGCTTGTGTTCATTTACAATTTATCTTTTTGTTTTATTCTTTCTCCTAACCTTTGTTTGACCTTTTTTTCTGTTTTCAATGTTTAATTACCTTTTGAAATTAATTTAATAATTTCCAAGGCAGAAGAACAGTACATGCAAAGGATGAACTAATCTATAAAAGTATATCTTTATTTTTGGAATAATCTTCTCGTTTAGCCACATTTGAGCTTTTATTGAATTGTGGAAATGTGTCTAAAGCTACAGTATATATATCTTTATGAACATGTATCTTCATGGACATGTAGTTTAACCCATGTATTTTATGGACATGTGATAAGATTAATGTGCAAATAGTCATGACTGACTAGTGAGTGAGCTGTTGGCCAACAAGCATTCAAAATTGGATAGTGACTAGTGAGCAATTGTCAAGTGTTCTAATGACATTTTGCCTTGTCTTTCTATGTCCTATACCCTTCTACATGAAGGTTATTAAGTTCACTGTTGTACCAAATTACTGAAATTACTCATTCAATCTGAATGAGGCTTGTCCAGTCTCTGGGCAATGCAATCTCTCACTATATCTCCTATCTGTCCCCATCAGCGTCGCAGTTCGTAATGCTATGTGCGTAAATGGAAGAATTTGCATACTGCTGACTCCCACCTCAATGTTGTGTGCTTTTTTAATTAGTGGACTATAGTGCGGTTGTGATTGATTATCTCTGTTTGTTACAGGGTGCCTTCAAGGTGGAGAATCCTAATGAAGTCAAGGTATGCCATTACTTTACCATTACATTCTGTTTCACTGTCGTCCTCAAGTTGCCCCGGGTTCAAATAGTATTTGTGTTCATTCAAATACTTTAGCTTCGTTTGATTGAGTTTTCCTGGCACAATGGAGCCAATACAATAGTCCCAAAAGGACAAACCCTTATGGCACCCCAGACAGGCTCAATCAAATGTTTAAATCATTTAAAACCTTTTTTATAATTTCACATACTATTTTAGCATGTTGTCAACTAACGTATTGTTGGTCTGACTATGGAAACACATTGAAAAACAACCAATCACAAATCATTACGATCAGGTCTTGGGGTCAATCAGGGGTCAAACACCCTTTGAACCGCTCCCTCCTACATTTGACCTTTGTCTCCTCAGGCTGTGGTGTATGAGCGGCCTGGCTTTGAGGGATCCTGTCTGGAGATCGATGGGGAAGTGTTCTGTTTTGGAGATGAAGGAGATGAAGAGGCATCAAACCTGGAGTCAAACAGACTGAAGTCAGTGGGCTCTGTGAAGATCCTCAGAGGACTGTAAGTTCATATAGCTCTTAAAACATTCATGTGTATTTATGTGGGAGAATACTTTATTCCTGGTTATTAAGAAACACAATACACAATCAAGGTGTCGTGTTGTGATAGAGTGTTACAAAATGGTACTGTCAGTGATGCAACATACAGTGGGGCAAAAAAGTATTTAGTCAGCCACCAATTGTGAAAATTCTCCCACATAGAGGAGCCTCATAAAGAAGAAGTTACAGGTCTGTGAGAGCCAGAAATCTTGCTTGTTTGTAGGTGACCAAATACTTATTTCCCACCATAATTTGCAAATAAATTCATTAAAAATCCTACAATGTGATTTTCTGGATTTTTTTTTCTCATTTTGTCTGTCATAGTTGAAGTGTACCTATAATAAATTACAGGCCTCTCATCTTTTTAAGTGGGAGAACTTGCACAATTGGTGGCTGACTAAATACTTTTTTGCCCCACTGTACATATGAAGTAATATACTATACAGTGCTTACAATGTAGCTATTGTCTAATTCCCTTTTATTTACTGTCCCAGCTGGGTGGGGTATGACCAACTAGGGTTTGAGGGTCACCAGCATGTCCTGGAGGAAGGCGAGTACCTGGACTGGAGGGACTGGGGAGGAATGACTGATCAGCTGCTATCTATACGACCTGTACTGGCTGTAGGTATCATGCTATGACCAAGAACTGAATGTTGTACGATTTGGTATGAAATTATGAATTACAGTATGGATGAACCCCTGCTATAAATGAGCATCAGCCCTCCTCTTGGAGAGGTTTTGCTCTACACTCTTATTTTGTGCTCTACAGTCTTTCCAAAGGGGTTCTTCGGCTGTCCCCGTAGGAGAACCCATTTTAGTTCTAGGTAGAACACTTTTTGGTTTCAGGTAGAACCCTTTTGGGTTCCATGTATAACCCTCTGTGGAAAGGTTTCTTCATGGAACCCAAAGGGGTTCTACCAGGAACCAAAATGGTTCTACCTGGAACCAAAAAGGGTTCTTCAAAGGATTCTCATATGGGGACAGCCGGGCACCTTTTTCTTCTAAGAGTGTATTGTAGCCCTACACAAACACACCTGATTCATCTAATCAATAGAGTCAGGTATGCTATATTAGAGTTGGAACAAAAGCATGCAGGGGAGCTCTCGCCAATGAGGAGGGTTGGGCACCTAATGTTTGATGTTGTTTGGTATGCCATGCCAATGATGTAAAGGGAAGTCATGATAGGATATTGTTTGTTATGGTATGCCATGACCATACAATTAGTTATGCAGTACTAAAACAGACTTTCCCCATTCAGGTCAATGTTCTGTGATTAATGGACCAGCGGTCATATTGGGTGTACCTATGAGTGTACCAGTCAAATTGCTGTGAACTGAGGGTTTTGTACATTCTAGTAGTTCTACTTCTATGGGCAGGACCAAGGATGTTCTTTGTTTCATTTCCCCATGACAGGATTTCATGTCACCACACCTCAAGATGTTCAGTGAGAGAGACTTTGGCGAGCTGGGTGCCAACATCGACATCTTAGAGCCTATCATCAATATAGAGGACACCGGCTATGGGCTGAAAACGCAGTCTGTTGACGTTATGGGCGGAGTGTAAGTATAAGATCTCTTTCTTTCTCTGTTTCTACCTCTGATGTGCACAGTTAAAGTTACAATCTGCCATTTCAACAGCCTGACCCTGTCACTTTGTTTGGTAAGCTTGGGGATGGGACTGGGGAAATGTAACCACTTTCAAATTCATACAGACCTATGGAATCATGGATAATTAATTGAAATGACCATTGAACCACAGGAAATGTTACAGATTGTGGCTTTAAATCTACCTTGCCCAGTCTTGTGTGTTTTATATGAAAATGACCAGTTAGTCGATTACAGGAATTCCGGGCTGTGCTCTGCTATTCAGTGTGAATGTAATGAGAAGTCTACATACTGTTAACCACTCATTTACTGTCCTGATTTAAATACTCCAGTGATCTGTAGTAACTCAGGTCAGGTGTCTTGTAAGTTTCATTATTATCACTGTGTCCTGTGGCCTGGCGGACTACATAGTTAAAAATGAACACTACAAAGATGGAAATGTAGAGTTCTAATAAACAGAGGCAAAGTTACAATGCAACTTCTAAAAGCATGTTTGATTCTGTATAGTTAAAGGTAGACTCAGCGAGATGACGTTGCAACGAGCAGTACCGCAGATAGTGAGATGACCGTGATGCAAGACTTTGCTCTCACACAGTCACACAGAGGATCTACACCAGTGGAGGCTGGTGGGAGGAGCTATAGGAGGATGGGCTCATTGTAATGGCTGGAATGGAGTACATGGAACGGTAACAAACACATTAAACATATGGAAACCACATGTTGGACTACATTCATTTAATTCCAGTAAATTACAATGAACCCGTCTTCTTATAGCTCCTCCCACCAGCCCCCATTGATCTAAACATGTGCATGTGTGTGCTTCACGCTGCTACATCGTGTTAGCTACGGGGCCAAAACAGCGAAGAAGTTGTTGCAGAAATGAACCCACTATGTGTAGACGTGCATTCAACCTCCCCTCGCTGAGTCTACCTTGAGAGTTTCAGCAAAGCACCAAGTAAACAGCAATATTGGGCCGATTTCCTCTACAACTAAGAGCGTTGAAGCCCCTGTTTAAACTTCCCTGCTGGTTTTAGTCCCGCATGTTGGAGCTATTGAAACATGCACAGATACCCTGCGCTACTCTGGGAGTGCATCTTCTGGCATCGCACTCATCTGCAACATCTGGTGTGCTGCTCGTGGCAACATCATATCTCAGTCTCAGATGTTTAACTTATAAGTGAACCTTGACACATACTATCCTACAGCATGTGTAGCCCTCTAATCGTTGTTACTAATGTGTCTGTGCAAGCTAATTGTTTCTCACTTTGGCTGAAATATCTTCCTGTATTGCCTGCAGAGCTAGGTCTAACGCGTGTTCATTCATGTACAGTATGTTATCTTAAGTTCCTTCTCTCCGGATAAGGGTCTTGTTCATTAGGGCACACCGTACCAAAACATTAAAAACGGAATACAAAAACAAGCATTTCAAGATCAGGTTGTTCATACACGTTTCACTTCGTTTTTGGAACCTAATGAACAGTTGACTGTAGGCTGGCTGCCTCTCCCCGGCTGGCACGTTCAGACGGGACCAAAATTCCTCCGAGACGTTCAGTTCAGTCCACGCCTCATTTCCTGGGTCTCTCTGTCAGTTGGGAACAGGGTGGAGTACACTATGTGCAGCAGAGCACTTCCACTTGCTTTTGGAGGAACGTCTCTGGTTCTGTTACAGTGTTGTGAACCCTTATTATAGTGTACTACATAGCCTCGCCCCGTCGTCCCTCTCCCCCATCGTCCTTCTCCCTTGTCGTGCTGACTAAACTCTGTTACTCAACCTGTTGACTCAACCCAGCAGACTCTCTCTCCCTTATCTCTCTCTCCCTCTTTCCCTTTCTCTCTTTGCCTTTCTATCTCCTCCTATCTCTCTCCCCATCTCTCATATCATTCTCTCTCTCCCCTATCTTTCTCTTTCTCGTCAGCTTCTGCTGTGGTCTTTTCTATGCTGTGTGATACACACACACACACACACAGGCACAGTCATCAGATACACACTAATCAAAGTCAATATTGAGTAGGAGCGTAAGAGCTAATTAACCACTATCTGTATCTTATCTACATGTTTGATCTGAAATGTCAACATTTAATATTAACCTTGGTTTTAATTACTTTGATTCCATCTATCTATTCGTTGTTATAGATTTTGCCTTTGGCGTCATCCATCATAGGAGCACAAAAAATACCGTAAAACTCATTATAATGTGCAGCACAGTTTAATTTCCCCCTTTCCCTAATGATGTGCGTTTAGGGTTGCCAAATTACAGTATCTTTCCCTAAATTCCCACAGAGGATTTCCTGCTTACTCAACCCTGATTCCGGGAAATCTCCAACCGGGATTTCTGGAAAACCTGGGAATTCTGGAAAGTTACTAAAAAAATGTCAACCTTAACCTGAGTTTAGTCAAGTGTGGACGCAACTGCGAGTTGCAGTCTTTGACACTTCTGTTTGAAATGTTGTTATTTTGCAAACTGCCAACTGTTCACGCAAAATGTTGGCCCTCGGACTGACACATCAAGGCACTACCTTGATAGCCTGGTTCCTCTCTAGGTTTCTTCCTAGGTTTTGGCCTTTCTAGGGAGTTTTTCCTAGCCACTGTGCTTCTACACCTGCATTGCTTGCTGTTTGGGGTTTTAGGCTGGGTTTCTGTACAGCACTTTGAGATATCAGCTGATGTACGAAGGGCTATATAAATAAATTTGATTTGATTTGACTACCTGAACTTGAGCAATAAGAAACAGTCCTGAATACGGTCCTCATGTGTCCCTCCTAGATGGGTGGCATTTGAGGAGGCAGGGTTCTCTGGAAAGGCGTATGTGTTGGAGAAAGGCCTCTACGGAAGCCCAGAAGACTGGGGGGCCCTCAGCTCCAAGATCGCATCAGTCATGCCCGTCATTCTGGTAAGATCAACACAATATTAAATTACAAATTATTATAATGATAAACTAATCATATAATATAGTATTCATGTTGCAACAATAAATGATTAACATGATAAAATATTAAATAATTGAAATATTCTGTAATCAGTTACATCCGTTTGGAAAGGGGGCAAGGTCGGGGGAATGACATGAGCCATACAGTATGGGATAATGATGATCTAAAGAGACTTGATAGTGCACTATATAGGGAAGAGGGTGCCAATTTGAGATGCATCCAATGATGATAACAAAGTCATCAATGACCAATACACTGATCCAAGAATTGTTGAATTATTTCCTCAGTTCTCTCAATAATGCCCTCATTTGTGGTCTCTTCTAGGATAATCTGGGAAATTCCTCCAAGTTTAAGGTATGTCAACCAAATGCAACAGGACCAACCTACATTTCTTTGTCCGAGATTTTGTAAACCACTCCATGACAGCCCCATATTTGACAGAATCTGACAGTGTATCCGTTATGTGTCTCAGATGCAGTTGTTCTCGGAGCCGGGGTTCCAGGGTTCTGTCCACGTTGTGGAGGACAGTGTTTCTGCCCTGCCACACAGCTTTTCCCTGGGCTCCTGCAAGGTGCTGGCTGGCAGGTGAGTGTCGTACTTGTTATTCATCCAACGTAATCTGCAGATTGTAACACGTACAGTATCTTTCCCGTACCATTAGCTACATCATTTGCAAGACGAAGTTACTGTTGGCAACAGTCATTTATATCTACAGTTTTATAATGATGCCTATACTTTTATACATTCGCTGTTAAAATGGTGGAGAAAAATATTGATAATCGCCATGTCTGTGCGTGTCTGTGTTCCAGCTGGCTGGCGTTTGAGGGCCAGGGCTTCACTGAGAGGATGTATGTGTTAGAGGAGGGGGACTACCCTGATCTGAGGGCCATGGGGTGCGTGGAGCCCAACTCCTCTGTCCTGTCCCTGCAGACTACTGGCTTTGTGAGTACTCTGTCTATTAGCTCTCTTTCTGTGTTGTAAATGGCACCCTATTCCCTACATAGTGCACTACTTTTGACCAGGGCCATAGGATATATAGTAGTGCACTATATAGGGAATAGGATGCCATTTGAGATGAACAGGGATGTCTATGTCAGGGATGGGCATAGGCATGTCTATGTCAGGGATGGGCATAGGCATGTCTATGTCAGGGATAGGCATAGGCATGTCTATGTCAGGGATGGGCATAGGCATGTCTATGTCAGGGATGGGCATAGACATGTCTATGTCAGGGATGGGCATAGACATGTCTATGTCAGGGATGGGCATAGACATGTCTATGTCAGGGATGGGCATAGACATCCCAAACATTCCCACACTGTTCCTGCAACTCACATCTCTCTGCTGGAGGTTAATGCATTGGAAGATGACGTTTTCTGATGTTGAGAATAGTAGACTACCCAAAGTGCAATTTTGAAATGTGGTTGTGCATCAGCAGATTTACTCTTGTTATGTCAGTCATTGATAGTCAGTCAATTAGCCCAAGGCTGCTAAAATTTTTCAGAATGCTAAATTTGTTTAGCGGCCAGCTATCTAAACTTGTTATCTTGGTCAAATTACCTGCCGGGGGTCCCCCATTGATTTTTTTGTTGTCAGTGTCACTTAGATATCATATTAAAAAATGCAAACATTTCTCTCCTCCCTCATGGCAAAATGTGTAGAATTGCAAAAAATGAACTCTAAAACATAAACAACTTATCTCTGCTGACAAGAGGTGGGCCACTAAGATGTTTTGCTCACATCACACATCAAAGTTGCCCATCCCTGGTCTATGTCAACCTTCTATGGCACAAAGAAAAACCTATTTCATCCAATACATTGGATCCACATAATCACGTGACTTCATCCAATGAAATAATTGTTTTTGGACAATTGTTTGGTATAAAGGGTTACAATAGGAATAGTGGCAATCTATATACAGTACAGTCGTGGCCAAAAGTTTTGAGAATGACACAAATATACATTTTCACAAAGTCTGCTGCCTCAGTTTGTATGATGGCAATTTGCATATACTTCAGAATGTTATGAAGAGTGATCAGATGAATTGCAATTCATTGCAAAGTCCCTCTTTGCCATGCAAATGAACTGAATCCCCCAAAAAACATTTCCACTGCATTTCAGTCCTGCCACAAAAGGAGCAACTGGGACCATCATGTCAGTGATTCTCTCGTCAACACAGGTGTGAGTGTTGACGAGGACGAGGCTGGAGATCACTATGTCATGCTGATTGAGTTCGAATAACAGACTGAAAGCTTCAAAAGGAGGGTGGTGCTTGGCATCATTGTTCTTCCTCTGTCAACCATGGTTACCTGCAAGGAAACACGTGCCGTCATCATTGTTTGCACAAAAATAGTTTCACAGGCAAGGATATTGCTGCCAGTAAGATTGCACCTGAAACAACCATTTATCGGATCATCAAGAACTTCAAGGAGAGCGGTTCAAATGTTGTGAAGAAGGCTTCAGGGCGCCCAAGAAAGTCCAGCAAGCACCAGGACCGTCTCCTAAAGTTTATTCAGCTGCAGGATCGGGGCACCACCAGTACAGAGCTAGCTCAGGAATGGCAGCAGGCAGGTGTGAGTGCATCTGCACGCACAGTGAGGCGAAGACTTTTTGAGGATGGACTGGTGTTAAGGGCAGCAAAGAAGCCACTTCTCTCCAGGAAAAACATCAGGGACAGACTGATATTCTGCAAAAGGTACAGGGATTGGACTGCTGAGGACTGGGGTAAAGTCATTTTCTCTGATGAATCCCCTTTCCGATTGTTTGGGGCATCTGGAAAAAAGCTTGTCCGGAGAAGACAAGGTGATCGCTACCATCAGTCCTATGTCATGCCAACAGTAAATCATTCTGAGACCATTCAGGCGTGGGGTTGCTTCTCTGCCAAGGTAGTGGGCTCACTCACAATTTTGCCTAAGAACACAGCCATGAATAAAGAATGGTACCAACACAGCCTCCGAGAGCAACTTTTCCCAACCATCCAGGAACAGTTTGGTGATGAACAATGCCTTTTCCAGCATGATGGAGCTCCTTGCCATAAGGCAAAAGTGATAACTAAGTGGCTCGGTGAACAAAACATCGATATTTTGAGTCCATGGCCAGGAAACTCCCCAGACCTTAATCCCATTGAGAACTTGTGGTCAATCCTCAAGAGGCGGGTGGACAAACAAAACCCCACAAATTCTGACAAACTCCAAGCGTTGATTATGCAAGAATGGGCTGCCATCAGTCAGGATGTGGCCCAGAAGTTAATTGACAGCATGCCAGGGCGGATTGCATAGGTCTTGAAAAAGAAGGGTCAACACTGCAAATATTGACTCTTTGCATCAACTTCATGTAATTGTCAATAAAAAGCCTTTGACACTTATGAAATGCTTGTAATTATACTTCACTATTCCATAGTAACATCTGACAAAAAATATCTAAAGACACTGAAGCAGCAAACTTTGTGGAAATTAATATTTGTGGCATTCTCAAAACTTTTGGCCACGACTGTATATGTGGGCTCAGGAGACGTTTAAGTAGCTTGACGGTCGGTATCAAACAAAGAAGGTCACTATTTAAATGTATTAATATGTTTAGTCATTCAAACAATAAAACGGTCACCAGTAATGGTAAGAGTTGGTGTTCTCATACCATTGTCAGGTCTATAAATAACCTCTCTCTCTCTTTCCCACTCCGTCTCTCCCCATCCCTCTCTCTCCATCCTTCTCTTTCTCTCCCCCTTCTCTTTCTCTCTCCCTCTCCTATTCTCTCTCCCTCCCTCTCTCCATCCCTGTCTTCCTCTCCCTCCCTCTCTCCATCCCGGTCTTCCTCTCTCCCCCTACCTCTCTCCATCCTTCTCTTCCTCTCTCCACCCCCCTCACTCTCCAATTCTCTCTTCCTCTCTATATATCCCCTCCCTCTCCTATTCTCTCTCCCTCCCTCTCTCTATCCTTGTCTTCCTCTCTCCCCCTCCCTCCATCCTTCTCTTCCTCTCCATCCCCCTCCCTCTCGTTCTTCCTCTCTCCATCCCCCTCCCTCTCCTATTCACTCTCTCCCCATAGGAGTTCTCAATGCCCTCTGTCACCCTGTTTGAGAGGTCAGGTCTGCGGGGGAAGAGGGTGGTTCTGACCGAAAGCTCAGTTAACCTGCAGCTTGCCGGAGGCTGCAGCCTGGTCCAGTCTGTCCTGGTGGAGGGAGGCATGTGAGTACATACAGCACAGCCTTTCTGTCCTCATGTCTCTTGTCTGTTGTCTGCCTGCCTGCTTGTCTCTCTGTCGAAGGTCATATATTTGTATATATGGGCCTCCTAGTCTCATGCACCAGATAGTCCTCCCCAGATTGTGCACAATAGCCTGTGGACAAGGTTTTGGGGCCCTTCCTATCCACAGACAGAGCTCTATGTTCTTTGTGTGGGTGTGTCAATGGGTAGTGATATTTTTTTTTTTGTGTGTGTGTGTGTCTCTGTGTGTGTCTCTAAGAGAATCCTACTGACGGTTCTCCAGGAAGCTATCTGTTATGTTTCTATCCTTACAGTGCATACTATATAAAGGAACACCAAACTGGAAAGATCATTTTTCTATGGAGCTGTTAGAAACGACACCGTCGTGTGACACAAAAGCTGATCCTTTATCCACTGACACAGCCATTTGTAGCCCTTTATCCACTGACACAGCCATTTGTAGTCCTTTATCCACTGACACGGACATTTGTAGTCCTTTATCCACTGACACAGACATTTGTAGTCCTTTATCCACTGACACAGACATTTGTAGTCCTTTATCCACTGACACAGACATTTGTAGTCCTTTATCCACTGACACAGCCCTTTGTATTCCTTTATCCACTGACACAGCCCATGTGTAGTCCTTAATCCAACTGACAAAGCCATTTGTAGTCCTTTATCCACTGACACAGCCCTTTGTAGTCCTTTATCCACTGACACAGCCCTTTGTAGTCCTTTATCCACTGACACAGCCCTTTGTATTCCTTTATCCACTGACACAGCCCATGTGTAGTCCTTAATCCAACTGACACAGCCCTTTGTAGTCCTTTATCCACTGACACAGCCCTTTGTAGTCCTTTATCCACTGACACAGCCCATGTGTAGTCCTTTATCCACTGACACAGCCCATGTATAGTCCTTAATCCAACTGACACAGCCCTTTGTAGTCCTTTATCCACTGACACAGCCCTTTGTATTCCTTTATCCACTGACACAGCCCATGTGTAGTCCTTAATCCAACTGACACAGCCCTTTGTAGTCCTTTATCCACTGACACAGCCCATGTGTAGTCCTTTATCCACTGACACAGCCCATGTATAGTCCTTAATCCAACTGACACAGCCCTTTGTAGTCCTTTATCTACTGACACAGCCCTTTGTATTCCTTTATCCACTGACACAGCCCATGTGTAGTCCTTAATCCAACTGACACAGCCCTTTGTAGTCCTTTATCCACTGACACAGCCCTTTGTATTCCTTTATCCACTGACACAGCCCATGTGTAGTCCTTTATCCACTGACACAGCCCATGTGTAGTCCTTAATCCAACTGACACAGCCCTTTGTATTCCTTTATCCACTGACACAGCCCATGTGTAGTCCTTAATCCAACTGACACAGCCCTTTGTAGTCCTTTATCCACTGACACAGCCCTTTGTATTCCTTTATCCACTGACACAGCCCATGTGTAGTCCTTAATCCAACTGACAAAGCCATTTGTAGTCTTTCTTTCAACGCTTAATACAAGCAGTTCACACACTGCGCCAATTAATCACAGTATTTAAAAATGCCAAAAGGTTGCTCATGAGTCATAGCACTACTTCACACCCCCAGACCAGTTAATCAACCTTTTGTAAACACAGAGTGAAGTACACTTCACACAAGTCACCTGCGTGGGTAGTAGATCAGGTGACTATAGTTGGAGCTATTATTGCACAGTTCACAGTTGTGGAAATGTTGCATTGAGTTTAGTCTGGTGTAGAACGCACAGTCAGCAGGAAGAAGGAGTTTAGTCTAGTGTAGAACAGACTAGATCAGGTGACTATAGTTGGAGCTACTATTGCACAGTTCACAGTTGTGGAAATGTTGCATTGAGTTTAGTCTAGTGTAGAACGCACAGTCAGCAGGAAGGAGGAGTTGAGTCTATTGTAGAACATACTGTCAGCAGGAAGAAAGAGTTTAGTCTAGTGTAGAACAGACTAGATCAGGTGCCTATAGTTGGAGCTACTATTGCACAGTTCACAGTTTTGGAAATGTTGCATCAAGTTTAGTGTAGTGTAGAACGCTCGGTCAGCAGGAAGTAGAAGTTTAATATAGTGTAGAACATACGGTCAGAAGGAAGTAGGAGTTTTGTCTAGTGTCGAACGCATGGTCAGCAGGAAGTAGGAGTCTAGTGTAGAACGCATGGTCAGCAGGAAGTAGGAGTTTAGTGTAGTCTAGTGTAGAACGCATGGTCAGCAGGAAGTAGGAGTTTAGTGTAGTCTAGTGTAGAACGCATGGTCAGCAGGAAGTAGGAGTCTAGTGTAGAACGCATGGTCAGCAGGAAGTAGGAGTCTAGTGTAGAACGCGGGTCAGCAGGAAATAGGAGTTTAGTCTAGTGTAGAACACACGGTCAGTAATTGTTTGTAAGCTTGTGTAGTCAAATTAATTTATGATCGTATGCTATCCATTTGTTGTTTGTATGCTGTTCTTTGTATGACATTTTAGTATTTGATTATTAACCAATGATATTAGGCCACTCTTGGCCAAGATTACAGACACCTGTGTCTTTTGACACTATATAAACGAGTCATCCCGCAGTGTTTGTGATTATACCCTGATGAAGACAGCTTGGCTGTGGAAACATTGGTAATTCAGTTTTTGCATCTGAGCTCCGAGAGTGTGCGGCTCTCTTTTATTTTCAAGTTTTCTACTCCGCTAGCCAGCACCTCGTCTTAATAGGTGTGCGTTTCTTTTTCTTCTAGAAAATTCAATTGATTGGACATGATTTGGAAAGGCACACACCTGTTTATATAAGGGCCCATTGTTGACATTTGTAACGGTTTTGACTTGAGGTTATTGTTTGTAGAGGTGCCAGGTAGGTTGTGCCTACCAGAGAACATTTTGTGAGGTTTGTGAGGGAATGAGTCCTGTCTGGTCCGTCAAGTCTACACCAATACAAAGGACTCATGTAAAAGTTAGTATGGATATACACTTTTCATAAACCCTTAAAACATTGGAAATAACTGCAAAACAACTGTGTTCTTTTGCATTGGTTGTCTTACCAAAATAAATGATCACACACATAATAATATAACAAACAATGAGCTCTGGTTCCTCAAGAAAAGTCACGTACCTCGGGCCTAAAAGAGTCCAGCCCGGTAAAGGAATTCAGTGAACTCAAGTGACTTCAGTCACTCAATTGTCATTTAATAAAGTGATACGTAAACTTGGTTTCATTAATACAAATCAGATTGCAATCAACTCTTTTACCACAAAACTATAAAGTGTGTCATCTCTGTAGTGTTCACTACAACTAAACACATAAATCATCATGGTATACATCACACCAAAACAACTAAAATACCTTATGCAAAAAGTTGTAGTCAGTCGGTCAGTCAGACAATCCAATCCACCAACAGATCTCCAGCAGAGAAAGGCCACGAAGAAACAGCGGAGACCAACTGAGATGTGTAGTCCAAGGGAAGAAATGAGTGGATCCGATCCTGGTTAAACTTGAGACAAGGCTACAAAGCACACTTTTAAATACAACAAAACAAATGAGGGACGAAGATTCGGAACGGAGGTTTGAACACATCCTCATTCGTACCACCATCACAACCCCCTTTTGCACAGCTGATGCTGGCTATATAATTAGGAATTAACTTCTTTGGGACTGGGGGGGCAGTATTGAGTAGCTTGGATAAAAAGGTGCCCAGAGTAAACTGCCTGCTACTCATGCCTAAAAGCTAGAATATGCATATAATTATTAGATTTGGATAGAAAACACTCTGAAGTTTCTAAAACTGTATGAATGTTGTCTGTGAGTATAACATAACTCATATGACAGGCAAAAACCTGAGAAAAAAATCCAACCAGGAAGTGGGAAATCTGATGTTTGTAATTTTTCAAGTCATTGCCTATCGAATATAAAGTGTCTATGGGGTCATGTTGCACTTCCTAAGGCTTCCACTAGATGTCAAGTCTTTAGAACCTTGTTCGAGGCTTCTACTGTGAAGGAGGGGGGAATGAGAGCTGATTGAGCCAGGTGTCTGGCAGTGCCATGAGCTCAGTCTCGCGGGCTCCCGTGAGAGTTAGCGGCGTTCCATTGCATTTCTACAGACAAAGGAATTCTCCGGTTGAAACATTATTGAAGATTTATGATAAAAACATCCTAAATATTGATTCTATACTGCGTTTGACATGTTTCTACGAACTGTAATGTGACTTTTCGTCTGAACTTTCGCCTGGACTTGCCCGCGCCTCGCGATTTTGTCGTAAAGCCTTTTTGAAATCGTACACTGTGGCTGGATTTACAAGTTTATCTTTAAAATGGTGTAAAATACTTGTATGTTGGAGGAATTTTAATTATGGGATTTCTGTTGTTTTGAATTTGGCGGCCTGCAATTTCACTGGCTGTTGGCGAGGTGGGACGCTACCATCCCAGAGAGGTTAAAAGGGAAGCACCCTATTGGAAGGAGAAGCACCAAAACGGTTCAAACAAATTCAGGGCCGTCCCACAGTGCATGTCAGAGCAAAAACCAAGCCATGAGGTCAAAGGAATTGTTCGTAGAGCTCAGATACAAGATTGTGTCGAGGCACAGATCTGGGGAAGAGTACCAAAACATTTCTGCAGCATTGGAGGTTCCCAAAAACCCAGTGGCCTCCATCATTCTTAAATGGAAGAAGTTTGGAAGCACCAAGATCCTTCATAGAGATGGCCAAACTGAGCAATCAGGGGTTGAGTGCCTTGGACAGGGAGGTGACCAAGAACCCGATGGTCACTCTGACAGAGCTCCAGAGTCCCTCTGTGGAGATGGGAGAACCTTCCAGAAGGACAACCATCTCTGCAGCACTCCACCAATCAGGCATTTATGGTATAGTGGCCAGACCGAAGCCACTCCTCAGTAAAGGGCACATGGAGTTTGCCAAAAGGCACCTAAAGACTCAGACCATGAGAAACAAGATTCTCTGATCTGATGAAACCAAGATTGAACTCTTTGGCCTGAATGTCAAGTGTCACGTCTGGAGGAAACCTGGCACCATCCCGACAGTGAAGCATGGTGGTGGCAGCATGCTGTGGGGATGTTTTTCAGTGAATGGGGCTGGGAGACTAGTCAGGATCGAGGGAAAGATGAATGGAGCAAAGTACAGAGAGATCCTTCATGAAAACCTGCTCCAGAGTGCTCAGGACCTCAAACTGGGGCAAACAGGACAATGACCCTAAGCACACAGCCAAGACAACACAGGAGTGGCTTCAGGACAAGTCTCTGAATGTTCTTGAGGTGCCTAACCAGAGCCCGGACTTAAACCCGATCGAACATCTCTGGAGAGACTTGAAAATAGATATGCAGCGACACTCCCCATCCAACCTGACAGAGCTTGAGAAGATCTGCAGAGAAGAATGGGAGAAACTCCCCAAATACAGGTGTGCCAAGCTTGTAGCATCATATCCAAGAAGACTTGAGGCTGTAATCGCTGCCAAAGGTCCTTCAACAAAGTAGTGAGTGAAGGGTCTGAATACTTGTGATATTTCCGTTTTCTATTTGAATACATTTGCAAAATTTCTACAAACCTGGATTTGCTTTGTCATTATGGGGTAGTGTGTGAATTGATGAGGGGGAAAAAAACGATTGAATACATTTTTGCTTAAGGCTGTAATGTAACAAGATGTGGAAAAAGTCAAGGGGTCTGAATAGTTTCTGAATGACTGTATAACAAGGCAATTAGAAATGCCAGACGGGCTCATTTTTCTAACTTTGATCATTAATAATCAGTTTAATTAGAGAGTGCTCTTCTCAACCATTGATGGCCTGATAAATCCTACCCCCGCAGACCTATGTGAACTTTCCTCCACATCTAAATGTGATGAGCTTGTAGCATGTTTCAGAGATAAGATACCCTGCCTTATGTTGGCTATCAGACAAGCAAGACCTGATGAGAAGTTTGATATGTCCGCTAACCTAACACGCAAAGCACTATGGATTTAATTTCCGTGGTTTACACAGACATGCTCAGGAAAGTTATATTATAACTTAAGTATTCTACCTGCCTTGTCGATCCTATCCACACCACCTTTTCAAAACTGTTTTTAATTGCATTTCTGAAGAAATGCAAGCTATTGTTAATCACTCCCTGTTTACAGGCATTTTCCCCACTGCACTAAAAACTGCTATGGTGAAACCCCTTCTGAAGAAAGTAATGTAGATTCTTCAGCTCTTAGCAAATTAGCATGTGGCGTTCGATTTTGGGTCCGGTACTGTTCAGTTTTAATGTGTTACCCCTTGGCAGCGTTATCAGAAAGCACAGCACTGATTTTCCCACGTACACAGACTATACACAACTTTACATTTGTGTCATCAGAGGATTTTTAGCTCCATGGATAAATTATTAGGGATTTAAATACTTGGATGGCTGACAACTTCCTATAGCTAAATCAAGACTGAGGTAATTATTGCTTGAGCCAAAGCACAGAGAGAGAATCTGGCCACAAATGTTAATTCACAGGCAATAAAAGATCAAAAACTAACTAAAAAATCTAGGTGTTATTTTAGATTCTGAACTTCAAATCACACATTAGAAATGTGACCAAAATAGTTTTTTACCACCTGAGGAACATTGCCACGGTGTGGCTGTTTCGCTCTCAGGCTGATACAAAAATACTCACTCATGCTTTTATTACAAGCAGGCTGTACTACTGTAATGCTCTCCTGTCTAGTCTACCCAAAAAAGCCATTGGTCAACTGCAAAACATACAGAATGCTGCAGCACGGATACTGACCAAGACCAGACGAACAGCACACATTACACTGGGTTTAAGGTCTCTGCACTGGCTGCCTGTGAGTTTCAGAATTTATTTGAAGATTATTCGATTGGTTTTTAAATCAATCCACGACTGTGCACCCCAATACATGTCAGACATGCTTTTAAGTTGTACCCAGTAAGTCCCTCAGGTCCTCTGACAATGGCCTTTTAACTATCCCAAAGCCCAGGACCAAGAAGCATGGAGAGGCAGCCTTTAGTTACTATACCCCCAGCCTCTGGAATAGCCTGCCAGACAACCTGATGGGGACCAAGAGGCATGGAGAGACAGCCTTTAGTTACTATGCCCCCAGCCTCTGGAATAGCCTGCCAGAGAACCTGAGGGGGACCAAGAGGCATGGAGAGACAGCCTTTAGTTACTATGCCCCCAGCCTCTGGAATAACCTGCCAGAGAACCTGAGGGGGACCAAGAAGCATGGAGAGGCAGCCTTTAGTTACTATGCCCCCAGCCTCTGGAACAGCCTGCCAGAGAACCTGAGGGGGACCAAGAAGCATGGAGAGGCAGCCTTTAGTTACTATGCCCCCAGCCTCTGGAATAACCTGCCAGAGAACCTGAGGGGGACCAAGAAGCATGGAGAGGCAGCCTTTAGTTACTATGCCCCCAGCCTCTGGAATAACCTGCCAGAGAACCTGAGGGGGACCAAGAAGCATGGAGAGGCAGCCTTTAGTTACTATGCCCCCAGCCTCTGGAACAGCCTGCCAGAGAACCTGAGGGGGGCTGAAACTGTGGATATATTTAAAAGACATCTTAAAACACACCTTTTTAGCTTTGTTTTTCTTAAGGGTGCTTTTCAGTTATTGTTATTATTTTGTTTTTTTTATCCTCTTATGTTTGTTGTGTAGTAAATATTCAAGTTTTTTAAAGCAATTTGCATTGCATTCCATGTCTGAAAAGTGCTGTATAAATAAAGCTTGATTTGGAAGGGAAGAGTCTTGGGATCATGGGATATTATGAGGTAGTGAGGCTTGGTCCAGACCAGTGGAAAGTTCCCAATGGTGTGTGACATTCAGACTGGAGATGTGGACTCAGCTCTGCAACACACAGAAAAACAAGGAGACACGGCAGGGTCAGACCTATAACTCATGAGTGGGACTTTCTTGCAGGGAGAGACATGGGACAAGGCCAAATGAATGGAGCTTTTGATCCAGATAAAGTGATGACATCAGCACAGACAGGATGTTCCTGTGTTGATGTGTTCCAGTTTCTATGGGGGTTGAGTGGGTGAAAAGGCAAAGCAATCATTCCTCACTAATTGATATGTGAGATGCTTAGTTTGGTAACTGTGTTTTGACCTCGTCTTTGATTGACACCGTGTGAAAAGTTCAAGGAATAATTTGTCTGATATGTGAGACACTAAGCTTTGCTAGTGTGTATTGATACTTTTCGATTGACACTTGGTTACTTCTGATTGACAGGTGGGTGCTGTATGAGGGGATCAACTACCGCGGAGCTCAGATTCTGCTGAAGCCCGGCGAGGTGCTCGATTGGCGAACATTCAGTAGCTGGCAGCGAATCGGATCCCTGCGCCCACTGATCCAGGTAAGAAGCCATCTCAAATGTGATAACATGATTATATGGGCACACGGAGATTAAGGCCAGGATTCAATCCTAGTTTCGTTATAGAGCTACGCACTATAACAGATTTTTAAAGGTAATTTACACTTGCGTACCGTTAATCTGATCTCTGCAAAAGTCAGGGAAAATACCTATTAAAGGGTGCGCTGTTGGCTTCTATAGTGCACTGCTCTGTAACGGCCCCATCAATGGAGCTTTGCATAATATTCTGTGTGAGCACAGGGGCTGCATGGCACACAGGAATACATTGACAGCATGTTGAACTGAGAACTACTTATGGTTCATAGACAGTGAACCCTAATCCAGTGTGTGTGTGTGTGTGTGTGTGTGTGGGGGGGGGGGGGGGGGGGTGTTTGTTACCTGAGCAGCGACAGGTGCACTTCCGGTTGAGGAGCCAGGAGGGCCTTCTAATGTCTGTAACTGGGGAGATGGATGACATCAAGCTGATGCGTATCCAGGCAACGGATGAGATGGGCGGAGTCGAACAGATATGGTTCTATCGGGACGGACATCTCCACTGCAAGGTAGCATCGTCATGGCAACAGTGTGTTTAGAGTAAAGCCCTGCAGGGGCATGAATTTTTAAGCCTTGCCCATGCCCGTGACATTCAGACCCTACCCAGGCCCGATTGCTTCTGACCAATGTAAGGCCCTGGAGGATGAATGGAGGATGAATGGAGGAACGTATAACGCCCCACCCAGCAGACTGTCAACCAATCTCGTTCACGTTCTCATGCTGCGTCATGTGGTTGCTAAGCTAATCGTCACACAATCCCTTCTCAAAATCAGGGTGCGAGTCCAGAAATGTGCCTATTTTCCTCAATAAGTACATAATGTCACAATTCCAAAGCTATACAGATAGCAAGTTAATTATCTCACATCTCCCAAGATTTGTAATGTTGTACTTCTTGTTGACAAAATTCATGCTAATGTTGGGTTTTTTAGCTAGCACCCAATTGATTCCCATTCACGCCTTGAGAGAAAGCTCTCCTTGTCCCAGAATCACCCAGAATGGGTCATGTGTCCCATTGATGTAGCATGGGCAATGTACACAATGGCCGTTAATAGGATTCCAATGGAGTTTTCCATCTCCTTAAAAGTATCTCTGGCTCTGCTCAACAAACGAATAGACATGAGAGAGCAGTTAGCTGTTAGCTACTTTTGGTCACTAAACTCAAGGAACATGAGACGTTATTTTAAATAATCTTTGTTTTATATTTGACGAGGTTGAAGCACTTCTGACACTTGTAACTTCACATAAATTGAATGCCATCCATTTCATTGTTCATGGACTATCGACGAGGATCCTGCACCCAACTATTTTTGGGAGTAGAACTTTTTGAGTAAGCATGTTGATTATTATTTCATGAACTTTAAATTTCCAACCCATGACTTCAATTAGTGAGTTTATGACAGCCTTTGTGCTCCAGCTCTGGACTCCCTGCCACGTCTCACAGCATCATGCTCTATGTTGCACTTATATGGTTTATTACAACACTCAACTAGTTGATGCAGGCACATTCTTTATTTAAAGTGTGTGATTGAATGTCGGTACAAATGATTTCCTCTTTAACAGGATAATAAAGTTTTCTACTCTTGTCTGGCCAGGTGCAGGAGGATTGCTGTGTGGCTCCGTGCAGCGTGGCCATGCCAGGCAGTCGTATGGGCCTCTCACCTGAGCCTGGCAAACAACCCTCCTGCTGGAGCATCACGCCTGATGGCCTCATCCGCTACACCGCCAGCCCTGACCTGCTCCTGGAGGTCAAAGGTGAGGCAAAAACAACAACAAATATGGGATGCCACTCCTGTAGATCTGAGAAGATTTGATAGGTAGGAGCAATATGACGACATCGCCACCCAGCCAATCAGAAGGAAAGAGAAACCGATTGCAATAATGCTTCTACCTCTCAGTTCTACATGAACTAGTCTGTGTATTGTATTGTTCACTGGTTTCACTTCATTCAGATCTGGGGTTTTATTTATATTAGATAACTTGACTAGAATAATTGTGAATTAGTGACACCTTGTGGATGGACAGAGACATGACAATGGGTTGCAGTTGGATTCAGTATCAAGTAGGCTTGTGACAAGTTCAGACAGACAGGCTGAATCTCAAATCACTCCCTTCTCCTCGTTCCTCCATTTGCGCGCGCCTCCGCCATATGCACAAGTCCCAAGGAAGGGCCTTCCAAGAGAGTTGGTAGGGACCACGGGGTGTTTTGGGATTCACCGATAGGCTATGAAAACCCCCCTCAAATTTGCCCCTCCTTTGAGGTATTCACTAATCAGTAAGTTATTAGATAAGGCAATGTTGTCTGGATAAGTTAAGGCAACGTTTCCATTGTGCTTTCACTGATCCAACCTTGGCAGATCAGTGATTGGCCCAAGGAAGGAAGGGACACATTGTATTTAAACAAGGCACAACTCAAATAATTTTGTCTGTCCTTGCAGGTGGTCAACACTATGACAGAAACCAGGTGATTCTCAACGCGTTTGATCCAAACAAACCCAACCAAAGATGGACAGTGGAGATTCTCTGAGGTCTTGTTTTGAGAGGGAAGAACTAGGTGTAGTCTTTGAGGTGCAGTATGGTGAGGGGCCTCAGCGCTCTGTGGCGCAGCTGCAGCGTGGGCCCCACACAAGTCTCAAGGACAAGATGCCCCAGGAACAGAACATTTGCTGCTGGAAGAGAAGCTTATATACAGTATAATCTTTCCTCTGAGGTCAAGATGAAAAATATATACAATTTCCTGGATAATCTATAATATCGCATTACTTCTTCACGAACAAACAGGGACAAAACAATAGTATTCATTACTACATTATGGGAAAATGGACTCAGACTAAACTTGAAATACTTTACCTACCCTTTAATATCTGATAATATACGAGTTTGATGAATAATATTTTTTGATGAATATGTATTTTTTTGACATTTTATTCCCTTCTGCCATTAACGTCCTTATGTAAATAAATATGCAATGTGATTATATTTTGTTATCTAGAATATTTGGAATAACAAATTGCCTAACAAAACATGTCATAAAAGAATGAATCAATTGCGCAGGCCAAAATGTATATATTTGACTTTTCCGTAAAGAATTCTCAACACACAAGACAAACTATAAGATAAATAAATGTTGCCTTTCTCAAACAAGCAGTTTATCTGCAAAAGCGCAAACAATGCATACCAACCAGTGTTTTGCAGTAGAGCTCAAGAGTTCAGCATTCTACAGGATGGACATGGACAAACCATATCCAGGTTTGTACATATTAGGCAAATGTAAGAAAACTGACAAACAGGGTGGGACTATCGGGACCAAACAACTAAAATGATTGAAGTTGCCCGTTGCAAAGCGTTTAAAAAAACAAAACAGTTGCGTGCCTTAATGCCCCAATGCTTAGTGTTGACATCACAGCGGTTTAGCTCTTTGGCGCTGCTTGCCTGACTTCCTCCCTGACTTGCTCTGGGGTGTCACTAGTCACCCCCTCCTCTTCAGTCACTCCGGTCCCCTCCTCCTCTTGGGCCACGGTGACCACAGTCTTCCCCCTGGCGTGACCACGCTCTACTTTCTGGAAGGCCAGGGGCACCTGGGAGAACAGGAACGTGTCCTCCACCACTGGAAGGATCTAAGGAATGACAACGCTGAGTGTCTGTACACACATGAACAGTAAAAACACAATCCACCAATGAACAACCACCTCAAGGAAATGCCCTAGGACTATGTGTAACTAGAACCAATGAAATGACTTGCTTGTTTTTGCAGTGAGCTGTGTGTATGGACCTCAACCAACCAAACTAATATATACGGCAGGAGAACCCTAAACACATTTGTAATCTATGAATACATTCAACCGCCCATGCGCAAATCGTCTCCAAATGAATGCACAACGAGGGAGGGGCTAGTGTTAAAAATGTGATGAGGAAATGACAATCCTGTGCCACCGCCCCTCCCACCACCCAACATGTTATTCTCGTCTGCGTCTCGTCATTAACAATGAATCGACCGGCTACTGGAGTCACAGTGAGAGACGGTGGAGATATATATTTTTAACGTTTTATTAGAAAACTAAGTAGTGAGTCACAAATATGTCAAATGAAGGTCATAAATGCAATCTGTGGAGTAACAAATGTTGTCAAATTCACAAAAGAATATTTGACCACTTTTGTTTGCAAAGAAAGAAATATGTTTGTAAAATGTTCTGTTTTAACCAGAAAAAACCTGTCTTGCATTTATTTGTTATTTATTGTTGTTGTTGATGACTCATTTGCTTTTGGATCATGACATATGTTCGTGAAACTATATGGGCATATTTACAGTCTGATATTTAAAAGTTGCATCTTCTATTCATGACTCACAACTAATATATTTTAAACATTTTGATAGAAATCTATCTCCATACTGACAGCGATTGGGATGTGTGTGTGTGTGTGTGTGAGGTATGTCTGTGTGAATGGATTCCTGCCACCAGCACGGCACCCCCGCACCCCAAAATGCCATGCTGTCCCTATAATCCCTGGGACAAAGGGGTATGGATTACACCCGTGACTGAGGGGGGGGGGGGGCACTTTAGCTAATGGCTGCTCAGCACTGTTGGAAACCCATTCACTGTTCAAATCTGACTCGCAGCCATCGACAAGGGGAACGCCCACACACAAAGACAGAGGGACTCTGAATATAGGACAATGCTTGGAATCTGTGGCATGTATAGACCCACCTACCTGGCTAGTTTCCATCTGTAGAAATGAGTTACTGTAGGATGTTATAGACTAGAGAATGCAGTAGCAGTACCTTTCCGGCATCCACCAGCTGGCTGACCTCGTCCAGCGCCGGGCCGTCTGGAGCGTAGAACCCCCAGCGGTAGAACACCCCGTTACACATGTTCTGACAGGGAAAGATCTGAACGTCAAGATACTATCCGACTTCAATTCAATACATCTTTATTGTCCCCAAAGGCCATAAACATACAGAAAACCGACCAGGGACTAAATATGAACAGCAAGCAAACGCTGGTAAATGACCTTGATAATGACTGTTTGGTAGCACCATCTACTGCAGTGGACACATCCTATACAACACTGCATAGTCACATAATAATGCTAAGTTAACATGGTGGCATTATATTATGTGTCTCCAGAAATAAGTGAATGTGCTAGCCTGGTCCCAGGTCTGCGTTATTATGTCAACACCTTGTTATGCCAAACATGTCAAGTTATCGTCATGACAAGGATACGACATGATGATGGCACAAACAGATCTCAGAACAGGCTATGAAAGTGCCACTTGTGTGCCTGACTAGTAAGGCTATGTTGGCCCACTAGAGGTCCCCATTTGGCTGTGCTCTCTCAGGTACTGTGTCCAGCTCCAGCCCTAGTTTGTCTGTCTGTCCAGTGTGACTCATGCTTTAGCCCCGCAGTCGCCCGATATGGCCAGCCAGCTGCTCACCCAGACAATAGGGCCCTGAGCCAGAGGCTTGGCAGGAAACATACACACACAAACATACACATACAGGCATTTAGGGATTTGACTGCCTAAAAACTACCGTTTCAGCAGCCCCCCACCCCGGTGTGTGTAACTCACAGACAGACAGTCTTGTGACTATTATAACTCCCTGCCAGAGTCATTGTCCTTGCCTACCAGGCTTGTTACATAGCTTGTTACATTTGCTACATAGCAAAGTCCCCAAAGCAGTAAACTGTCGTGGGCAGACTACTTAAACATGAATGGTGCCATAGATCAGTCTTTATACTATGGGCACTGATAGCCAACAAACAGCAATAGTTCCCGTGCTTAAGCTTATTTGAACCAATCATGATTTCACATCTTTAGAATTCGGGACATTCGGGACATTCGGCCCATAGATTTGCCCGCAAAGAGAGAAAGAGAGGGTGGAGCTCCTCGTTCTAACATCTCTTCATCTCTTCTCTTAACATGTCTGGACCTTGAACTTAATCTAGCAGCTGACCAATTACACACACTCACAGAGAGAGACACACACTCACAGAGAGAGACACACACTCACAGAGAGAGACACACACTCACAGAGACACACACACTCACAGAGACACCCACACTCACAGAGACACACACACTCACAGAGAGACACACACTCACAGAGAGACACACACTCACAGAGAGACACACACTCACAGAGAGACACACACTCACAGAGAGACACACACTCACAGAGAGACACACACAGACACACACACACACCCACTCAGAGAGACACCCACACACACTACCCCAAAGAGACACCCACACAAACACTCACAGAGAGACACACGCACACACACTCACAGAGAAACACGCACACACACACACTCACAGAGAAACACGCACACACACACACACTCACAGAGAGACACACACACACTCACAGAGAGACACACACACACTCACAGAGAGACACACTCACAGAGAGACACCCACACACACTCACAGAGAGACACCCGCACAAACCCTCACAGAGAGACACACGCACAAACCCTCAGAGCGACACACGCACAAACACTCACAGAGACACACACACACACTCACAGAGACACACAGAGACACACACACACACAGAGACACACACACACACAGAGACACACACACACACACTCACAGAGACACACACACACACACTCACAGAGAGACACACACACACACACTCACAGAGACACACACACACACACACTCACAGAGAGACACACACACACACTCACAGAGAGAGACACACGCACAAACACTCACAGAGAGATACACACACACACAGAGATACACACACACACACAGAGATATACACACACACAGAGAGATACACACACACACACTCACAGAGAGATACACACACACACACACACTCACAGAGAGATACACACACACACACACACAGAGAGATACACACACACACACACAAACACACACAAAGAAGAAGTGGTGATCTCTCATATTTGTTGTTGTGTGTGGTAGGGGCTTGGGAGAAAGAGGCGAAGCGAGAGGTGCCACTCTCGCCAAAATCTGTCCAAAAAAAGCCCAATGCGGTTTTATGAACTTAAGCTTTGTCTGCCTTGGGACAAGGGGGACAACGACTCCCATTGTTAGGGCGGAGACATGAGCATCTAGTCATTACAGTGGGGCAAAAAAGTATTTAGTCAGCCACCAATTGTGCAAGTTCTCCCACTTAAAAAGATGAGAGGCCTGTAATTTTCATCATAGGTACACTTCAACTATGACAGACAAAATGAGGGGACAAAATCCAGAAAGTCACATTGTAGGATTTTTAATGAATTTATTTGCAAATTATGGTGGAAAATAAGTATTTGGTCACCTACAAACAAGCAAGATTTCTGATTCTCACAGACCTGTAACTTCTTCTTTAAGAGGCTCCTCTGTCCTCCAATCGTTACCTGTATTGATGGCACCTGTTTGAACTTGTTATCAGTATAAAAGACACCTGTCCACAACCTCAAACAGTCACACTCCAAACTCCACTATGGCCAAGACCAAAGAGCTGTCAAAGGACACCAGAAACAAAATTGTAGACCTGCACCAGGCTGGGAAGACTGAATCTGCAATAGGTAAGCAGCTTGGTTTGAAGAAATCAACTGTGGGAGCAATTATTAGGAAATGGAAGACATACAAGACCACTGATAATCTCCCTCGATCTGGGGATACTCGCAAGATCTCACCCCGTGGGGTCAAAATGATCACAAGAACGGTGAGCAAAAATCCCAGAACCACACGGGGGGACCTAGTGAATGACCTGCAGAGAGCTGGGACCAAAGTAACAAAGCCTACCATCAGTAACACACTACGCCGCCAGGGACTCAAATCCTGCAGTGCCAGACGTGTCCCCCTGCTTAAGCCAGTACATGTCCAGGCCCGTCTGAAGTTTGCTAGAGAGCATTTGGATGATCCAGAAGAAGATTGGGAGAATGTCATATGGTCAGATGAAACCAAAATATAACTTTTTGGTAAAAACTCAACTCGTCGTGTTTGGAGGACAAAGAATGCTGAGTTGCATCCAAAGAACACCATACCTACTGTGAAGCATGGGGGTGGAAACATCATGCTTTGGTGTTGTTTTTCTGCAAAGGGACCAGGACGACTGATCCGTGTAAAGGAAAGAATGAATGGGGCCATGTATCGTGAGATTTTGAGTGAAAACCTCCTTCCATCAGCAAGGGCATTGAAGATGAAACGTGGCTGGGTCTTTCAGCATGACAATGATCCCAAACACACCGCCCGGGCAACGAAGGAGTGGCTTCGTAAGAAGCATTTCAAGGTCCTGGAGTGGCCTAGCCAGTCTCCAGATCTCAACCCCATAGAAAATCTTTGGAGGGAGTTGAAAGTCTGTGTTGCCCAGCAATAGCCCCAAAACATCACTGCTCTAGAGGAGTTCTGCATGGAGGAATGGGCCAAAATACCAGCAACAGTGTGTGAAAACCTTGTGAAGACAGAAAACGTTTGACCTCTGTCATTGCCAACAAAGGGCATATAGCAAAGTATTGAGATAACAAAAGTTTATTGACCAAATACTTATTTTCCACCATAATTTGCAAATAAATTAATTTAAAATCCTACAATGTGATTTTCTGGATTTTTTTTCTCTCATTTTGTCTGTGATAGTTGACGTGTACCTATGATAAAAATTACAGGCCTCTCTCATCTTTTTAAGTGGGAGAACTTGCACAATTGGTGGCTGACTAAATACTTTTTTTGCCCCACTGTATATACAGATCTCTGGTGTAAATGGGAAGGTGCACAGCACAGAAGGAGCGAACAAGACCAAAAAGACAACATGAGAACAAGCAGACAAACGCTCATAAAAACAAAAATATAAGTCATACAGGCCATGGTTGAATCAGTCACATGGTGCCAACTGCCCCACCCTGGCCAAACTAAGGGGTTTCACTTATCTATTTTTCACACTATTGTAAAGCATTGGCACAGATTTTATTTTTTACATGGTCTTTTCCAGCATGGTTCTAGCAACTATGTTTGATGTGTAACCTGGCCAGCGCAACTCAGCGGTGTGAAACCCCCACCCCTGTAACCCCCACCCTGACAGAGGGGCGGGGTCGGTTGGTTTCGTCAAGTTACAATAAAGGCTTTTTAAACTTTTACATGAGAGTGCATTGATATTTTAGGAAGTTTTGCCATACGTATGTAACAGAGGTGAATCGGACTCAAGCCCTACCAGCGACTTGGTCTAATGGTTAAGGCGTTTGTTTCCCGAGCGTAAGACCGGAGTTCAGACCTCATCCGTGACACGTATGCAATGTTCACACTGCCGGCATCAACTTGTTTTGCTAGCTTACCGTGATGGCCTTCTGGTGCAGGTTGAGTCCTGAGTGGACGGCTCCCTCCAGCAAGCCCATGGAGTCGATGTTAAGCAGGAAGGGGGTGACCAGGGTCACGTATTTGGCCCCTGACCAGGACTTTAGCAGGCCCAGGGCCCACTGCTCCGAGTCCCCGCCCACATTGTCCAGGATCACGTCGAACCTGAGGGGGAACACAGGGAGACAGTGGTTATAATGAAAAAGTCTAACACACGATCCTGAGACTCTGTATTGACTCGGGTTCTTTCTCTTTGTTCAGTCCAGCACGGTTCCAACTAAGATGGAGGATGTGTAACCAGCTCAGCGCAGTAGAATTCTGCTTGATTCACTAGTGTAAACATGGTAAGAGAGAGGAAGAGAAAGAGAGAGAATCCGATCCACAACAACACAACACTCAAGATGGTCTTAAGTACTATACCTTCATGCTATTCAATAGACAAATATAGAAGTCGACCTGACGATAAACTGAGATGTCTAGCCAAGCCTAAGGGATTGAAGTGTGTCTTCACTCAGGACCACTGAGACAAGGTTATCAGCCACCCAACCCTCCCCCAATGGAGAGCATTTAGTCTCCCACTCTAGTCCTTGAGCCACGTTGCCATGGAAACCAGGAAGTGAATCAGTGAGCAGGTATGCCAAATCAACCATGCTCAGCTGCGTGGGTGGGTAATGTTGTTTATGACGTTGGCCAGGGAGAGAGTCGGTGGGGAAAGTGGTATTCAAGTGGGAACGTGACTATGTAGTATGTCATTAGATTGGACCTTGCCAGCTAGCTACTCTCATGTCTTAGAAATATGTTAACAGATCAAAACTAGAGGAAAATCTCAATGGATAAAATAGGGTTTATTTACGATACATGATCTCTTTGAGGCACTCATTACCTTCTAGTGTTGTGGCCCTGTCTCAGTCGACACATCACAGGGTTGTAAAAAGTGTTTTAAACATTCCTTGATACACACACTTTTACATTATTCCAACTAATAAAACACACTTTTCCAGCAGTCCCAGCTCCGTGGCCACGTCTCCCGCCGTGTAGTCCACCACTTCATCCGCCCCCAGACCCCTCACCAGTCCCTCGGCATTGTGGGAGCAGGTCACTGTCACGTGGGCGCCCCAGGCCTTCAGCAGCTACAGAAGAAACAGACACTTAGTGAGCGAGACACACCTCTGTGTGTGGTTGTGTGTTGATGTGTGTATACTCTTTATGATTGCACAAGGTCAACCAACCACTGGTGCTGGTGTGAGGTGAGTCTTTAGTGTTGGTGCTATGAGCTGCTGGCCATATCTGAAAGGTCCTTACCTGGATGGAGAACGTTCCAACACCACCTGAGCCTCCGGTGATAAGAACTCTGAGAGAGAGAATGGGGGGGGGGGGGGGGGGGGGCAGAGGGAGAGAGAGAGACAGGGTGGGAGAGAGAGAGAGAGACAGGGTGGGAGAGAGAGAGATCAGACATGGAGGTCAGGATTCAAAGAGAGAAGATGATCCATCTATGTTCAGTGTAACACATATATCAGACATAGTATCGCTGGCTGCTTAGCCGAGCGCCAGAGTGAGCATCATGCAGCAGTGATGTCATTCTACGTGACACTTAAAGTAAAGCTACTCTTGCTCAAACCAAGACCATGGTTTTTGGTATAGTGATTGGTTAGAACGCTGCTTCAGAAGTGCAAAGTGTTGGTCGAGGGTTTGTGGCCAAAGTGGAACACGGTGGGGACCTACTGTCACAGAGCAGGAGCGATGTCTTGGAGAGGGAGAAATTTGGTCACGTATGGATGTGTGTGTACTTGCCGTTTGTTAGTGCAGTTGTTTCTGCACAGGCCGCCCGCGTTGACCAGGGCAGACAGGGCCGTGGCAGCCACGTAGGGGATGGACGCCGCCTCCCTGTGACTCAGCGACCTTGGTTTGTGGGAGACCTGAGGTGGGAGGGCACACAAATACCATTTTTCATTCATACAAGGACACACATACACACAGGGTAACTACTAGAAGGACATACAGTAGGCACAAACTAGGCACAAACACACATCTGTCCGTGCTTAACTGTTACTCCTCCCTCCCATTACCCTTTCTTTTGTTTCAGGCAACGATGGGAAAGCAGAACGACTGGAGTTGCTGCAAGGACAGGACAACAGGACAGGACAGCAGGACAGGACAGCAGGACAGGACAGCAGGACAGGACAACAGGACAGGACAACAGGACAGGACAACAGGACAACAGAGAGCAGGACATGACAACAGAGGACAGGACAGCAGGACAGGAGAGCAGGACACCAGGATAGCATGCTGATAAGTGCCAAACAAATGATGCACCCCACAACTCAGTTTGTCTGGCTAGCCTAATTGCTGCTTTCACTGGCTCATGGGACCAGTTGTACTGTGAGTCTTAATTAATTATGCACACTTCGTTGCAATATGATTACATAATAATAGACTTGCACCTCATCCAAGTTTGTTTTCCACGTTTTCTCAGTTGAAGGGTTCATAGAAAGCGATGCCCCCTGGTACTTCCATTTGTTTGAAAACAGAGCCATTAAAATAAGCTAATATTCTCCTCTATAACAGCCCATGTTCTTTTCTATTCAGCAGATGACTGAACACCAAGAGGGTGGTCTGTCTTACAAAGACTAAGATATATTTCATGAAACAATTCAGTTTCTACATGTATAATGGGATAACACAATGAATGAAAACCTGTTTGGAAAACAATTCATAATAACAATTACATGCCATTTAGCAGACGCTTTTATCCAAACAAACAAACAAACAAACAAGCATGCATGCATGCACAAACAAACATGCATGCTTGTTTGTTTGTATAAAAGCGTCTGCTAAATTAAATGTATTGTTACACACACACACACACTTATTTTATGGACGGTTGGTCCCGGGAATCAAACCCACTATCCTGGCATCGGAGGGGACATGCTCTACTAGCTGAGAACCACCCTATGTCATTGCATTAATAAAATGTACACGTAGCATACACAGTCATAGTAGAATTACCTCATACTCTGTCAGATTCACCATCTCTGCTAGGCTGCCCTGCTTCCATGGAGGGATGGCCGCCCACACCTGTGAAGAAAAAACACACACAAAACACACACAAAAAAAAACACATGCAAAATAATATATATATTATTTCAAACATTTTATATTTTCAACACATCAGTTATTTACAATAACATCGTAATGCATACGAAAAACACAAAACAACGCCGAAGTCCTCTAAAAACAAAATTAAACTTGTTACAATAAGCAGACAGGCAACCACCAGACAGTTGGAACGTTTGGACTAGATGAGTTTCTGCACACCACCTGCAGCCCGGCGGAGGCTCAGCAGAGGAGCCCAGACGGGGCCCTGCTGAGGGGGCCAGCCAAGCCACAACCACTAGGGATGGAAAAATACATTCTAAGGGTATCTCTGTAATCCTACTTGATTAACAAGGTACCAGATAATGAGTGTGACAAGTGTGGAAGAAAAAACAACACCTGTTTCATTCCTGCCAACAATGCAAATAATTTACCAGTAGGTAAAAAGTATGGCCAGGTGCGTTTTCATTCGATCAGCAAAACGACTGTTCTCTTGAATGTCACAAGAAGGCACTGTGCATGCCATCCCGACTCAGCATGGTTGTGTTCAGTAAACACCAAATGAAGGAACCCGAGTAAAAACTGGAGAGACAACTTGGACTTGTTCAATAACAAATGTCCATTTTCATTTTCCGTTGCAAAACGTTTTGCTACGGTCGGACCTAATGACTGTTACTAGGCCACATCACATCAGAGCTGCTCAACTACGTACCTCATCTCCTGGTTTGAAATGGGTCACTCCCGACCCACAATCCAACACCATGCCAGAGACATCCCGACCCAGTATGATGGGAAACTCGCCGCCGTTCTGACCCAAAGACACCGGGTCCCGTCTCAGCTTCAGAAGATTTGACCCATACCCTCCTGAGAAATATAAACAGACAGATTAGTAAAACAATCGTGGTTTTGATGCAAAATTATTCCCGTGACAGCTAATGCAACTGCCTGAAAGGAGATATGACAATGAGCATATTGACATTATAGACTTATAGATACTTACTCCTCATGGATATGTCGAGAGGGTTGAGGCTTGCAGCGTGGACCTGGATTAAGACCTCACTTGCTGAGTTGACACTGGGAGCTGTGGCATCTTCAGTGAACCGCAGTACCCCATTGTTGCCATACTCGTCAATCACCCAAGCTGGCATGCTGGACCGCAATCTCGAAGAGGAGCTGAGATTTCTTCGGAGGGAGCATATGATGTTCCCAGAACTAGCCATCTTTGTAGTTAAAGCAAGTGCTCTTGCATGGGGCAAAAATAGCTGCCTGCAGCACGCCGTGACTTTGACAGAGCCCATATCGAATGTTATTATCCACTTCCTGAAATGTCTATCAAATCAACTGTGTATAAAAGTAGAAATGGCTTCATGCACTGTCTAATGTAAGGGCTACATGTCAATAGTACGATAATTATGAATGTCAGCGTTGAGGTGACATGTAGCATTCATTAAACATACACGCTCATAGAAATACCTTAAAGGTTTAATTAATTACCATGAAGCTACGAGAGTGTTACCCGAAATTATGCACGAACGAAAATCCCAAAATATCTTTATCTTGATAACTAAAATTAATAAGTTACATGACGTGCCTCTGGTACATAACTTACACAACATTCGCTTCCTACTCTGTGCTCTCAATTACCGCTGACCTCATTCTTCTTCGTGTAGTTTTCCGGCAGACTATATGCTTTTCGTGTATTGCTGCCGTTAACAGGTCGGAGTGTGAATTGCACATTTCCTTCACAGAGCCGAAAACGAACTATACATTTAGTATGCAAAGAGAGAAAAAAGAAGAAGAAGAAGAAAAAGACGTGAGGCTCCACCCCAACCTCCCACTCCCTTCTCAACCCCATCCACCTAACATGTCTCCCTCCAGCCACCACTGAACTAGGCTAATAGAACTCGCCAGCTTGTCGTCCTAAATCCCTATGGGGAAAATAAATGGGGGAAGATTAGGGTTTTGGGAAAAATGCAGAAAACAAGGTCCAAGGTTAACACAGGTTTAGGATATCTTATATGTTTTGTTCTAGGATGATATCAGCCAGTTAACACGACCTTTATGAATTATGAAGCCTTTATGTGCCTTCTGCACTTTTTGATAACATAAAAAAAGGTGACGTTAGCTGATGAAGATTATGTCATAAAACAAAACGCATAAGATCTCCTAAACCTGTATTTATCACATACCTTATTTTCAACAGTTATCCAAAAAACCCTACAAAAAACGATTATTTCCCTATAGGCTTTGTCCACCGAATCAATGCTGGAGTTATTGCCTACAAAAAGGCTCCATTACTGTTTCTCTCTAGTGTGCCAAATCTTTGTGTCAGCCAGGAATAATCTGCTTGATAAAATGGTGTGAGGGACAGATCAGTAACTTTGGCTTGCTGTAATGATTTGTTTGTAGTGTTTCTCTTAGCATCTGTTTGCATAATCGATCACCTGAGACTCTGGAGCTTTATACCAGGGTTAGAGTCAATTCTAAATCGAGTTGAGAAATTGCTCTTTAATTCCAATTAAATTATTGAATTTGAATTGACTTAAAATTGGCCACAGAATGTGAATTGAATTTGAATGAAAGGAAGTAGAATTGAATCCAATGCAACTCAAATGGCTTGTTTACTCTACACATCACCATGATCATGTTTATTTGACCATCCTCTATGGTTAACACTACTATGTAGTTCATTTTTAAAACTCATTCTCCTAAAACAATTTTCAATAATTACAGTGGTCTGGAAATATTCTAAGATTATGTTGTGGGTTGTCTATAATAATTCATAATCCTCTTAATGTTTTTTTAATATCAGAAAAATACATTTCCGATAATGTATTAGATTCATTGTTTGAATTGAATTACATTCTGAAATTCTGAATTGACCCCAACCCTGCTTTATACAGTACAGTATGTGTTCAGGGAAAGAACAACAGGGGTTTATTTACTCTAGGAACCAAACGGAAGCAAACAGGACGAAAAGGGGAGGCATTATTAACTGAATTTGTCCAATAAGAAACCCTTGTTTCAGTTGCAAAACATTTTTCTACGGTGTGCATTAATGAATATACTCCTGCTTTTGGTTCCCTAGGATTGACCTCCGGCCACACCATAGATTCTAATGTAGGTTAATTTATTTAACAGGTTGCACAGACATGGTGACATGCAATTCCAGGATCTTGGGACCAAATTATATGAATAAAGATGCCTTGGGTCCCCTGAGGCCAGAGAGGACAGTTCAACAGAGATTGGCTCACATTCATTTGGAATAGTTTGTGTCAAATCAAATCAAATGAAATTGTATTTGTCACATGTGTCGAATACAACAATTGTAGAACTTACAGTGAAATGCTTACTTAAAAGCCCTTAACCAATAATGCCGTTTTTAGAAAAATACCCCTCAAAAAAACAAAAAAATTTTTTTTTATTAAAGAGCAGCAGTAAAATAACAATAGCGAGACTATATACAGGGGGTATCAGTTGATGGTTTGGGTTTTCGGATGATAATGACATGGGGATCATTTGAATGAGCTTAGCCTATCCTGGTTTATCTTGATTGCAGTATCTCTGCCTTGATTCTACTACAGTTATACTACATGTGCAGCCTATTTCACTACTGCTTCCCTGTTTGTAATGAAAAGACACTAGTCAGAAATATACAGTAGCCCAACTTGTATCACTTTATCTATTTTTTTCCTTTGGTTTATTTAGTCAATATTTTCTTAACTCTATTTTCTCAAAACTGCTTTGTTGGTTAAGGGCTTGTAAGAAAGAATTTCACCGGAATGTCTAAACCTGTTAATATTCAGCGCATGTGACAAATAACATTTGATTTAATTTGATTAATGAGCTCACGAGCAGTAGTCTACAGAGCATTGGTTCAACTTCAAACAGTAGAAGATGAACCCATAGAGTTTCACAGAAATACTCTGCCTCAAATGAGTGCTAGTTGAGATTGGAGCAAAAGATTGTACCCAGAGCCTCTGAAGCGGAATAACCATGGTCCTCGTCCAAATGGCACCATATTCCCTATGAAGTGCACTACTTTTGACCAGATCCCTATGGGCCCTGGTCAAAAATAGTGCACTACATATGGAATAAGGTGCCGTTTGGGATATAGCCCATGACTCAGCATGCCAATAAACTGAGCTGGTATTAAAATCACACAGATCTCTTGGGGGATAGGAAGGAGGACGCACATATTGGATACTTTGTTTCAGACCACCTCATTACAGTAGAGGCTGCCTAATGAAGTGTGAGGGGCCATTCTCATTATAACAAGGAGTGAGTCCCAATTATCGCTCCTTTCTCCCAAAGTGTGCAGCTGTTCATGTCCCTTCACTGATTTGAAAGAAAATTGCTGGTATAATTAATATGGTGGAATTTCGCCTAGCCAGCACCTTACCTAAAATGGTGTGTGTTTCCAATGCTTTTGGATATGTGGGGAACAAGTAAACAAGTGCAAACTTTGGGAGAAAGGAGATATTATTGCAGGGATCATCAACTAGATTAAGCCGCAGGCTGATTTCTTCTTGAGCGGACGGTCGGGGGGCCAGAACGTAATTACAAATCATTTGTAGACTGCAAATTGACTGCAAGAAGCCCAAACAGATATAATATTTGACTAAAACATAATTACTTCAAATCTTGCTTACATTTGTATATAAACCCTGTATTATTGGGACACACCCTGAGGAACCTGGCTGCAGTTCTGTGTTCTGAGTGTCCTTACGATTTCACGCTGTATGAAAAGGTTTAGAGATGGCTAGCGCTTTCCCTCAGAGACTTATGAGGACACAAATGGATCAGACTCTCACTAGCATCCCTTTTAAAATGTGTTTGTGTGTGGGGCTGTGGAGGGGCGTCCTGATTCTCAGTCTTATAACAGCCTGGTATAGCTTCTTATCTGGGTCTCTTTTGCCATCCTGGGACTGATAGCCTACATCACATGGTCGAGGCAGACTACAGTCTAAATAGACATGTGTTTAATTGATCACATTTAGTGTGTTAATTTTTTTAATAAAAAATAAAATAAAAATTGGGAGTAGATCAGCTTCAATATTGCAGATAGAATCTGGCTTCCATCAATGTAATTGTCTGCATCATTTCCAATGGCCATATATATATTTGACAAATATCTATATCTTATATATCCTACCTTTCAAAATTTTGGTACTCCCTGTATATAGCTCCACATTGATCTGGTACTGGTACTCCCTGTATATAGCTCCACATCGATCTGGTACTGGTACTCCCTGTATATAGCTCCACAGTGATCTGGTACTGGTACTCCCTGTATATAGCTCCACAGTGATCTGGTACTGGTACTCCCTGTATATAGCTCCACATTGATCTGGTACTGGTACTCCCTGTACATAGCTCCACATTGATCTGGTACTGGTACTCCCTGTATATAGCTCCACATTGATCTGGTACTGGTACTCCCTGTATATAGCTCCACAGTGATCTGGTACTGGTACTCCCTGTATATAGCTCCACATTGATCTGGTACTGGTACTCCCTGTACATAGCTCCACATTGATCTGGTACTGGTACTCCCTGTATATAGCTCCACATTCATCTGGTACTGGTACTCCCTGTATATAGCTCCACATTGATCTGGTACTGGTACTCCCTGTATATAGCTCCACATTGATCTGGTACTGGTACTCCCTGTACATAGCTCCACATTGATCTGGTACTGGTACTCCCTGTATATAGCTCCACATTGATCTGGTACAGGTACTCCCTGTATATAGCTCTACATTGATCTGGTACTGGTACTTCCTGTATATAGCTCTACATTGATCTGGTACTGGTACTCCCTGTATATAGCTCCACATTGATCTGGTACTGTTACTTCCTATATATAGCTCCACATGGATCTGGTACAGGTACTCCCTGTATATAGCTCCACATTGATCTGGTACTGGTACTTCCTGTATATAGCTCCACATTGATCTGGTACTGGTACTTCCTGTATATAGTTCCACATTGATCTGGTACTGGTACTCCCTGTATATAGCTCCACATTGATCTGGTACTGGTACTCCCTGTACATAGCTCCACATTGATCTGGTACTGGTACTTCCTGTATATAGTTCCACATTGATCTGGTACAGGTACTCCCTGTATATAGCTCCACATTGATCTGGTACTGTTACTTCCTGTATATAGCTCCACATTGATCTGGTACTGGTACTCCCTGTATATAGCTCCACATTGATCTGGTACTGTTACTTCCTGTATATAGCTCCATTCTTGCATATTTTATTTTATTTGTTGTGCTATTATTTCATTTGAATTATTATTTTGAAAATCTGCATTGTTGAGTAGGACTCGTAAGCAAGCATTTCACAGTAAAGTCTACACCAGCTGTATTCGGCACGTGAAAAATAACACGTGGTTTGATTTGATTTGATGTTGAATGGATGCCTTGATGCGGATGCGTTAATAAAGACTGAGAGGTGCACAGGTTCCACGACAACCCATATGAAAGGGGCTGCGCTGAAGGAGGATATTTTTAGAACGGTCAAGTGGTTTGTTCTCCCTGGAAACCAGCCTGCTGCTGCTTCAGTGATTGGGTACTTGACGTCAGCCAAGCCAAGCCGTGGACCAAGGAATAGAGGCCTAACTAGCTCCTGGAAGGCTTATCACTATGGATGGGCTGGAACCCAAAGCTTTTTTTCAAGGCAGAGGTGTTGTACGTAGTAAATGCCCCTTCTGTTTCAGAGTAACCTGGGTTGTGTTCATTAAGCACCAAATGGAGGAAACCAGCTGAAACACGGATGTTTTAGCTGGGCTTGTCGAATGAGAAATGCTTGTTTTCATTTGATTTATTTATTGTATTTTTTTTGTGCCGCAATGATCACAACCCAGGATGATGTTGTTCATCACAGCACAATCAACTCAGCATTATCCTAGTGTGTGGGGATGATTCACACTCATGAGACTTGTCTTTTCTTCGTGTCTGGTTGGTCAGTTGGAAATCCCTTTGGTTTGCGTCCCAATAATCTCTTCTTCCTCCTGAAGTGTGCACTCGTTCACTACTCCCCACAAGGCTAAAAGCATTGGACCGATGTAGGCCCGGGCTAGAAAGAAGGACTTTTCATATACCGGTCAAGTGAACAAGTGTATACTTCGGGAGAATGGAGAGGTTATTGGTATGCAACCATTGCTTCCCCTACCCCTCTGCTTCAAGCGCAGCGGTTGACAGACCATATTCAGTACAGTTTATCATGTGATAATCTTGGCTCTAAGAGGATATAAAACAACACCAATTACACGTCTGTATGATAACTTACACTACCACTACACTATTTGGGGTCACTTACAAATGTCCTTGTTTTTGAAAGGAAATCACATTTTTTGTCCATTAAAATAACATCAAATTGATCAGAAATACAGTGTAGACATTGTTAATGTTGTAAATGACTATTGTAGCTGGAAACAGCTGATTTATGGAATATATATGGAATATCTACATAGATCGTCGTAAGCATACTCGGACCAAAGCGCAGCGTGATCTGGGTTCCACATATTTATTTAATGAAACACACAAAAACAACAAAGGATAACCGAAACGTGACGTTCTGGAGTGCTCACAGGCAACTACACAAAAACAAGATCCCACAAAGCACAGTGGGGAAATGGCTGCCTAAATATGATCCCCAATCAGAGACAACGAGAAACAGCTGCCTCGGATTGGGAACCATACCAGGCAAACATAGAACTAAACAACCTAGATAGGAACACCACCCCAAGTCACATCCCGACCTAACCAAAATAGAGAATAAAATGCTTTATATGGTCAGGGCGTGACAGTACCAAAAAGGAAGGCTCCGGCACAAAGGAAGGCTCTGGCCTTGGAGTGAGACTGGACGCCGTGCCTGGACTGGACATCGGTGCAGAGGAAGGCTCCTGCCATGGAGCGGGACTGGACACCGTGTCTGGACTGGGCACAGGCGCAGAGGGAGGCTCCTGCCCTGGAGCTGGAGGTTCTGGACCATGGACCGTCGCAGGAGGGTCCGGACTGTGGACCGTCGTAGGAGGTCCCGGTCTGTGGACCGTCGCAGGAGGTTCTGGACTGTGGACCGTTGCAGGAGGTTCCGGACTGTGGACTGTCGTCGGAAGCTCTGGACTGGGGAACATCGCCGGAAGCCTGGTGAGTGGAGCCAGCACAGGTGGCACCGGACTGGTGACACGCACTTCAGGGAGAGTGCGGGGAGAAGGCACAGGACCTACCGGACTGAGAAGGCGCACTGGAGGACTGATGCGTGGATCCGGCAAAGGTGGCACGCACTTCAGGGCGAGTGCGGGGAACAGGCACATGAGGTACCGGACTGGGGAGACGTACTGGAGACCTGGTGCATGGAGCCGGCACAACTGGTACCGAACAGATGACAACCTCCGCACTGTGAGTGCGTGGAGCTAGCACAGGACGTAACTGGGCTGTGGAGGCGTACAGGAGACCTGGTGTGTAGAGCCGGCACAAATTGTAACGGAACGATGACACACGCCACACGGTGAGTGCGGGGAGCTGACACAGGACGTCCTGAGATGTGGAGGCACACTGGAGACCTGGTGCGTGGAGCCGGCACAGATTTCCCCAGACTGATCGCACGCTCCTCAGGACAAGTACGGGGAGCTGACTCCCTCTGTTCACTCTCATCCAATTTCTCCATCCTCTCCCAGACGGGCTCTGGATCACTCCCCGGCTCCGCCGACCACCCCGTGTGCCCCCCCCAAAAAAATATGGGCTGTCTTTTGGGCTTTCTATGTGGCCACGAACCCCGACGTCGTCGCTGTCCTCCCTTCTCTCCTTGCGTCTGCCGCCACGGAAAGTGATCCTGTCCTTCCAGGATTTCCTCCCAAGTCCAGGATCCCTTCCCATCCAATATCTCCTCCCAAGTCCAGGATACCCTCTCCTCCTGGGCACGCTGCTTGGTCCTGTTGTGGTGGGATCTTCTGTCACGATCGTCATAAACTCGGACCAAAGCGTAGCGTGATCTGGGTTCCACATATTCATTTAATGAAACACACAAAAACAATAACCGAAACGTGACGTTCTGGAGTGCTCAAAGGCACTTACACAAAAACAAGATCCCACAAAATACAGTGGGGAAATGGCTGCCTAAATATGATCCCCAATCAAAGACAACGATAAACAGCTGCCTCTGACTTGGAACCATACCAGACCAACATACTGTAGAACGAAACAACCTAGATAGGAACACCCCCCCAAGTCACACCCCGACCTAACCAAAATAGAGAATAAAAAATGCTTGTGAAAGGGCGTGACAGGCCCATTATCAGCAATCATCACTCCTGTGTTCCAATGGCATGTTGTGTTAGCTAATTTAGCTAGTTTGCGCCGTTCTGTGAAGGGATTAGTACACAGCATTGCACGAGATCTTCAGTTTCTTGGCAATTTCTCGCATGGAATAGCCTTCATTTCTGAGCACAAGAATAGTCTGACAAGTTTCAGAAGAAAGGAATTTGTTTCTGGCCATTTTGAGCCTGTAATCGAACCCACAAATGCTGATGTTCCAGATACTCAACGAGTCTAAAGAAGGCCAGTTTTATTGCTTCTTTAATCAGGACAACAGTTTTCAGCTGTGCTAACATAATTGCAAAAGGGTTTTCTAATGATCATTAGCCTTTTAAAATTATAAACTTGGATTAGCTAACACAACGTGCCATTGGAACACAGGAGTGATGGTTGCTGAAAATGGGTCTCTGTACAGCTATGTAGATATTCCATTAAAAAATCTGCAGTTTCCAGCTACAATAGTCATTTACAACATTAACAAAGTCTACTCTGTATTTCTAATCAATTTGATGTTATTTCAATGGACAAAAAATGTGCTTTTCTTTCATAAACAATGACATTTCTAAGCGACCCCAAACTTTTGAACGCGAGTGTACATTTCAACAAGGTTACTCGTAAATTTGATTTGAGACCTCACTTGCTGCAGTCTCAGTTGATTCAATCCAATACATTTACAGTAGAGTAGGCTATATGACATTTAATATCAGACAGACCTGCTTAATATCAGACAGACCCATTTAATATCAGACAGACCCATTTAATATCAAAAAGACCCATTTAATATCAGCCAGACCCATTTGATATCAGCCAGACCCATTTGATATCAGCCAGACCCATTTGATATCAGCCAGACCCATTTGATATCAGACAGACCCATTTGATATTAGACAGACCCGTTTAATATTAGACAGACCTGTTTAATATCAGACAGACCTGTTTAATATCAGACAGACCTGTTTAATATCAGACAGACCTGTTTAATATCAGACTGACCTGTTTAATATCAGCCAGACCTGTTTAATATCAGACAGACCTGTTTAATATCAGCCAGACCCATTTAATATCAGACAGACCCGTTTAATATCAGCCAGACCCATTTAATATCAGACAGACCTGTTTAATATCAGCCAGACCCATTTAATATCAGCCAGACCTGTTTAATACCAGCCAGACCTGTTTAATATCAGACAGTCCTGTTTAATATCAGCCAGACCTGTTTAATATCAGCCAGACCTGTTTAATATCAGCCAGACCTGTTTAATATCAGCCAGACCTGTTTAATATCAGCCAGACCTGTTTAATATCAGCCAGACCTGTTTAATACCAGACAGACCTGTTTAATACCAGACAGACCTGTTTAATATCAGACAGACCTGTTTAATATCAGACTGACCTGTTTAATATCAGACTGACCTGTTTAATATCAGCCAGACCTGTTTAATATCAGACAGACCTGTTTAATATCAGACAGTCCTGTTTAATATCAGCCAGACCTGTTTAATATCAGCCAGACCTGTTTAATATCAGCCAGACCTGTTTAATATCAGCCAGACCTGTTTAATATCAGCCAGACCTGTTTAATATCAGACAGACCTGTTTAATACCAGACAGACCTGTTTAATACCAGACAGACCTGTTTAATATCAGCCAGACCTGTTTAATACCAGACAGACCTGTTTAATATCAGCCAGACCTGTTTAATATCAGCCAGACCTGTTTAATATCAGCCAGACCTGTTTAATACCAGCCAGACCTGTTTAATATCAGCCAGACCTGTTTAATATCAGCCAGACCTGTTTAATATCAGCCAGACCTGTTTAATATCAGCCAGACCTGTTTAATATCAGACAGTCCTGTTTAATATCAGCCAGACCTGTTTAATATCAGCCAGACCTGTTTAATATCAGCCAGACCTGTTTAATATCAGCCAGACCTGTTTAATACCAGATAGACCTGTTTAATATCAGAAAGACCTGTTTAATACCAGCCAGACCTGCTTAATATCAGACAGACCCGTGAATCAACATGGGTGTCCCTGTCTAATAAAATGTGTAAAAATGTGTCACCACATTCCCCTGATACAACCACCCCCGTCCCAAACACACACAGGTCTCTCGCATCATTGGTCACTGTCTCTCAGAAAGGAGGCTCTAGCATATAGGAAACACAATGCAGTACGTCATTCATCGGAGGACAGATAGCATCTTATCTGCAGGCTTCCTCCACAGTGCAAGGACAGCATAGGAAATATAATACACGCTCCGGCCTCTGTTTATCCTGCAGATTAGCAGGCTTTTTATGCTGGTGGGGGAGTTATTGCCCTCTGTGTTGGAAAAGTAGCCTACAGAGAGAAGTCCTTCGGTCAGCACATTGATTTCAGAACGGACAGTACTAGTCGACCCACACACCACCAAACCTGGGCTCAAGTGGTGTTCATTGTCGATCAAATAGTTTAGCTGCTCTCGATTAAGCTTGCCTGGCTGGCAGTGCAATGGAACCAATTGAGCAGTTCCAAAAGTGCAAATCGGCTAAATGGAACCAATAGAGTAGTACCCAAAGTGGCAAACCCCACCCATCTGGCATCACTCCAGACATATTTGATTAAACACTTAAAGTATTTGGAAGACAACAAATACTACTTGAACCCAGGTTTGGAACACGTCACCCTGAGTTTGAGTTTCTATGAGAGTTGGAGGTTGTGTTTTGGTTGTGTTTTGGTTGAGGAGATCAGTGCTCATTCCTGCTCTGCCCTTGCCTGACGATTCAAACTGAATTCTTCCCCTGCTCTATGTTTGCTACATTCTTCAGTCTGAGACTGCCATCATTGAAGCCATTTGTGGTGACGTCAAAATGAGGGGTATTGTCCAAAACAAAGTTATCAGCGATAGGATCATCTCTAACCAATCAGAGTATCGAAGCCAATGAAGGATTTGCTAGCTACAGTAAATCACGCACGCACGCACATACGCACGCACACACATACACACACACACACACACACACACTCTCTCTCTCTCCAGACAAAATTGACTTGTATATTCCAGTCTAACACACATCATAACATCTGTCACCGGCAATGGCGTCTGCCACTTGATTGGGCACACATTCAAAAATACACCAAGTTCATTATACAAATGTCAGTGCCGTGCTGCCAGGGGATGGAGGGAGGGTGGAATGGAGGAGTGGGAGAGTGGAGCTTATGGACTCTAAATAGAGGAGTGGGAGAGTGGAGCTACTGGACTCTAAATAGAGGAGTGGGAGAGTGGAGCTGCTGGACTAAATAGAGGAGTGGGAGAGTGGAGCTGCTGGACTAAATAGAGGAGTGGGAGAGAGGAGCTGATGGACTAAATAGAGGAGTGGGAGAGTGGAGCTGCTGGACTCTAAATAGAGGAGTGGGAGAGTGGAGCTGATGGACTAAATAGAGGAGTGGGAAAGTGGAGCTGATGGACTAAATAGAGGAGTGGGAGAGTGGAGCTGATGGAATAAATAGAGGAGTGGGAGAGTGGAGCTGATGGACTAAATAGAGGAGTGGGAGAGTGGAGCTGATGGCCTAAATAGAGGAGTGGGAGAGTGGAGCTGCTGGACTCTAAATAGAGGAGTGGGAAAGTGGAGCTGCTGGACTCTAAATAGAGGAGTGGGAGAGTGGAGCTGCTGGACTCTAAATAGAGGAGTGGGAGAGTGGAGCTGATGGACTCTAAATAGAGGAGTGGGAGAGTGGAGCTGATGGACTCTAAATAGAGGAGTGGGGGAGTGGAGCTGATGGACTCTTAATAGAGGAGTGGGAGAGTGGAGCTGATGGCCTGAATAGAGGAGTGGGAGAGTGGAGCTGCTGGACTCTAAATAGAGGAGTGGGAAAGTGGAGCTGCTGGACTCTAAATAGAGGAGTGGGAGAGTGGAGCTGCTGGACTCTAAATAGAGGAGTTGGAGAGTGGAGCTGATGGACTCTAATAGAGGAGTGGGAGAGTGGAGCTGCTGGACTCTAAATAGAGGAGTGGGAGAGTGGAGCTGATGGACTCTAAATAGAGGAGTGGGGGAGTGGAGCTGATGGACTCTTAATAGAGGAGTGGGAGAGTGGAGCTGATGGACTAAATAGAGGAGTGGGAGAGTGGAGCTGCTGGACTCTAAATAGAGGAGTGGGAGAGTGGAGCTGATGGACTCTAAATAGAGGAGTGGGAGAGTGGAGCTGATGGACTTAATGACGGAGTGGGAGAGTGGAGCTGATGGACTTAATGAAGGAGTGGGAGAGTGGAGCTGCTAATGAGATTTCATCCAGCCGAAAGGTTTCTCAGTCAGACCTCACATCCAGTGTGTGTGTGTGTGTGTGTGTGTGTGTGTGTGTGTGTGTGTGTGTGTGTGTGTGCAGTGGCAGATTTAGGTACAGGTGACATGGGTGGCACCGGGTGCTCGCACAAAAGCAAAATGGAATGGTGACGTTTGCACGATCGGTTTTCTATCGCTCATATGTCCGTCACGTCAATGATATCATGTCACAGTGTGGGACTGTGGGTCAAGTAACCTTGTCGGTGTGGGCGCCCTGATTCTAGTTTGTGAGCTAGGCAGGCTCCCACTCTGAAGTATGGTATGGGGAGGGGGGCGGGGGTAGGTTGACCTCAGGTCTCCCCACTGGAAGCCCGAGGTAGGGGGAGTTGGGGAATCTATCAAACAGCGCACCTCTAACTTTGTACAGTACTAATGCAATTAGTTGTACAATTTAGTTTGTGTGTTACTTGTTGGAAGTTCAATAGTTTAATGATCAGGTTCTCTTCTTTATAAGTGTGTTATTCTATTTGTGTATTTGTGTGATATAGGATTTGTGCAATTTTGTTTTATTTGCATTGCGCGCTCAAAGCGTGGAGCTCTGAAAGAGCTCTGACAGAGTCGCCCTCCTGTCCAGAGCTGCCAGAGTCGCCCTGCTGTCCAGAGCCTGCAGTGCAGCCCTTCAGTCTAGTGGCACTCTTCAGTCCAGAGGCGCCCTTCACTACAGACTAGCCCTCCTGTCCGGAGCCTGCAGTGCAGCCCCTCAGTCCAGAGGTGCCCCTCAGTCCAGAGGCGCCCTTCACTCCAGTCTCGCCCTCCAGTCCGGAGCCTGCAGTGCAGCCCCTCAGTCCAGAGGCGCCCTTCACTCCAGACTCACCCTCCAGTCCGGAGCCTGCAGTGCAGGCAACAGTTTAGCCTACTGAACACAACTCAGTTTTTGATTTGAGGTCGATTTATCTATATATTGAGGGCCATCACTGTCCTCACTGATGTGACAATCCGCTCCTCAATGCGACATTTCCCATGGACTTAATTTCCCATGCAAATCCGCCTGAAACCTACTTCCTGTTTATAGGGGGATTGTAGGTGTGATCCGTAGGTGTGAACAGGAAATGACAGCTCTTGTTTGATTCCCCTGAGGCGAGAGGGAGACAGGGTAGCCTTTGGGCGCCTTCCAGCAGATCACTTTTGTCAAGATGTTGACCAATGTTGGTCACCGCCTTTCCAAGTGTGCTGCATTATGGATATAAAAATTGTCGACTGCATGACCTTTATAACAACCATGTGATCAAAGGTCATGAACTTTCAACTGCAGTAGACTGGACATTTCTGCAGTTGCTCCTCGCCAACTGAAACTTGAAGTCAGAAACAAAGCATTGTGGCAAAGATTTGTATAAATAAACCAAGATAGACCACAGCTAATCGTTTACAATGGGAATAAATGAGTCATAGTGGGCTGAACAAGCAAGGAGGTGGGCAGAGCCAAGCACAAGCTATCGAGATCCTATTGGCACATTCTAGTATACATCTGCATTTTTCCATCAGGGAACTCCATTTTTTTTTTTTTACGCAATGGGTAAAGTCGACAAAACTTAGTCCACTCTGTTCATAAAATATTATAGTTTTGGGAAGAGAAAATTGATTTGAGATCAAATATTTCATTGATGAGAAGATTTGCAGAATGTCTGCCAAAATCCATCTCGTTCCATCTTCTCCCAATGCCGGCTGTGGGCTTCCTCTCACTACCATATTTGGTAGTGAGTGGAAACGGCAAGCGGATGCTTCACATTTATACGTCCGGTGTAATGTCTGTCTCGTTGTTCTGTGATTGTGGGAGACGACCTTCTTCATTTTTTGGGGAATTAAAAGGCACAACTGTACATGCTCATAAATGGTTGATGTCGCCACCTATCATTGGTTATTATCAATGCATGTGTACTGTTTTGGATGGATGACTATTTAGAGCTTAAATACATCTTTATCCTGACACCCTTAAGATCGAATTACATAGGCCTACATGTGATCCAAATTTCTAACACAAATAAATGAAATATCCTACTTACGACAATATAGCTAATGTATTTATCCAGATGTTACTGTAATGTGGTGTCCCATGTTGTAGCCTACAATTAGTCTTGTCTGTAATATTGTTGTCAGCAAACAAACAAACATACATTTGTTGATTGTATTTTAAATGTGAATAAAATTTAAATCATATTGTAGACTACACATGGATTATTGTAGAAATTGTAGCTTAATCTGTGTCTGGAAAACCGTCCCTTAATGATCAAGTACCCTAGACACCAGTCGTGGGGTCAATACCAGGTCTATTTGACTGCCTGGCATATTTTGACATCATCTAATTATTTTCATATTGTTTATCCAATAACTTATTTGAACTGATGTACACGTGTAGGCTAATTATTTTCTAGAAAGTGAGTGTTTTGTCCTTCATGTGATTGAATAAAAAACAACATAAAGGTTCATGAACACTCTTTGTGGACTCCATTTAATCACATCTGTTACAATTCCATGTTGTACAGTCACAAATAATAATGAGGAAGGTACAAGGGCATGATGTAATGACCAACAACAGAGCTGCAAAAACACCTATGTGTTCTCATTCTAGAAGCCTCTGCGTTCACTACCTGGTAATATTTTGAGAAAACCATCGCAAAAATACAATACAAGTCTTGTGAATGCTAGGGAGAGCTTGGGCTGGTATTTCATTTCCTTATCATCAGGATATTCATTCCTTGGACCATGTTGATCCTGTTCTGCTTTGTGTAGGAGAAGTGGAATTTTGATTTACATCAACTTCCTTGGCAATAACAGAGGTGAATGCCATGTCTGCCATAGTTGTGATTCCTAGTAACAGCAGAAGTTGTCTGACTGCTGTCGGTGCATTTGTACTGTACCTCCCCGACATTACTCGTCGACTTTCGGCTGCTTTCGGCTTACCATTCAAACGCACCCAATGTGTGTCTGAAAGCAATGCCTCCTGGGTATGTGATTTGGGCAAACATTAGCCCTATTGTTTGCCATGAAACAATAAGGGGAAAAATGCTATGCCAGGTGCTATGCCAGGTGCTCTGCCAGGTGCTCTGCAAGGTGTTATGCCAGTCAGTTGTTGGAGGGTCTGTTAGTGTTGATATAGTGATGAGTGAGATATCTTTATCTCTGACGAAAGAAACCAGTGCCTCAATGGTTTCTGAGAAACTGCAGCTGCTGTAAAGAAGTGTTTTTGGTGAATACTAGAATGAGTCTTCGATACAACGGCAGCGGGTGACTTAAAACATCATCCATTTTTGAAGAGCGAGAACTTTGTTGTCAATGGTGTATACATCGTTTTAATTACATGGACGACATTTAGATATTTTAGTGTTTCATTGTTTGTATTGATTATAATTTTCCCTTCCTGGAGGAGCCTCCTATTCTTTGGTATCCAACAATTACATCAGGAAAAATACATTTGTACTCCAATGCTTGCTTGGTGGGTTCCGTGTGTATAAGGAGTGAGCAAGTGTCTCCTCTAGCCACAGGACCCTGCAGAATGTCACATGGACCAGCCAATGATGTAGGACAGCCTGTGTCATGGACATCTGGGATGAGAGCAGAGACTGAAGAAGGGAATGAAAAAAATCAATGATAGGAAGAGGGGGATGATGTGGATGATATAAGCCACTTCTGCACTTTATCACTCATTGTGGTTCTGCAAGAGTTTTCACATTCCCAAATACTTTTTATTCTGAGAACTGTAACTAAGGACAAGTGTTTTTATGACAATGTTGGACTGGGGCATTTCTGACGGAGTAGTAGGCTCTTGTTTGTGGAGTTTGACTTATCTGATCAGTATTTTAATATTCATTTGCTTTATCAACACCTAGTGGCAGATTGATGCAGGGAAAGAGGGCCACTTCCTTTTCCTCAACCCGACCCACAATCCCATGGGGCTGATGAATCACCATACTGACAAAAACACTGACTTAATTCTTGCTGTGTTTTTTGTTTATATACTGTAAATATTTGTTGCTATAGTTCAGAATAGTCAGGGTGCCATGCTGTTTTGTGAAAAATATATTTTCTGTCTAGAAACATAACATTTGTGACTTGGTATTTCAGTACTTGAAAATGTGGTTGACTGTTTATTCCAGGTCAGTAAATTTGTCATCTACAGTAATTAATTAATAATTGATTATATAATTATAATGAGGCGATATCATTTTCTACAGTATGAATGTACTGTATGTTTTATCCAAGTGTGCATGCCAGACTGTGTGAGTGTGCTGATTTGGGAGCTGTCAGATGTTCTTGACCAGTAAGGAGAGTTTCGGGAAGCTTGTGTCATGTTTATTTTTTTTATTTTACCTTTATTTAACTAGGCAATTCAGTTAAGAACAAATTCTTATTTTCAATGACGGCCTAGGAAAAGTGGGTTAACTGCCTTGTTCAGGCGTTGAACAACAAAGCTCGGCGATTCAATCTTTCGGTTACAAGTCCAACGCTCTAACCACTAGGCTACCTGCCGCCCCATGTGACAGAAAATATTTTGCTACAGAAAATGGGAATTAGTATTTCTTATTGGAAAAGTTCAGGTGTGCTCCGTGTTTCAGTCAGTTTTTTTCCATTTGGTGTTTAATGAACACAACCCTGATGCCTGCAGATGGCGTCTGGTTGTCAACAGTCATTGTATTGAACAGTCATTGTACTCAGGTATTATCCACATATACTTTGTGGGTTTCTGGCTGAGCCAGCTTAAATATATCCTGGTTAAACAAAACTGAATGCTTAGCTGGTCACCCACCATTGTTTCAAGAAGCCACAGCTTTCAGTCTGGTTTTGCCAGGCTATGGTAGCTCAAATGGCATCTTTCGCCACACTCCCCAGGCAGTAGACAGAGTAGGCAGTAGACAGAGTGGGTGGAAGCTATTCCCAGCAGCAAACAGGTGCCATCAGGTGGCATCAGGTGTCCTTTCCAAAGGTCAGGAATAGAAAAGAGATGAAGCCAGAGCTTGTCCTAGATATGCTGTTACTAGAACAGATGCTCTCAGAGGACAAGTGAGCAGTGGATCTGGGTTCAAATAGTATTCAAAATATTTAAAATACTTTGAGTGTTGGCTCTAGCCTGCCTTATGTGCCGTTTTGGAACTTTCATATTGGTCCATTAAGCCAGGAAAGCTCATTCAAGCACAGATAAAGTAATAGAAATGATTTCAAATAGTATTTGAAACCAGGTTTCATCAGCAGGTTATAGAGCCACTTCACACAAGGTGGTAGCCATGGTGTAAATCTGGGATGGAAGCTGATTTGTTCATAAGAAATTAGGTTAGACAAGTGGGTTTCATCACTCCTGTCATTTAAACAGGTCAGTGTGTGTGTGTGTGTGTGTGTGTGTGTGTGTGTGTGTGCGCGTGTTGGTTTATCCATCAGAACATTACAGCCTTGTTGAAGCTGTGCGTGCGTGCGTGCGTACGTGCGTGTTTGTGTTGGTTTATCCATCAGAACATTACAGCCTTGTTGAAGCTGTGTGTGTGTGTGTGTGTGTGTGTGTGTGCGTGTTGGTTTATCCATCAGAACATTACAGCCTTGTTGAAGCTGTGCGTGCGTGCGTACGTGCGTGTTTGTGTTGGTTTATCCATCAGAACATTACAGCCTTGTTGAAGCTGTGTGTGTGTGTGTGTGTGTGTGTGTGCGTGCGTGTTGGTTTATCCATCAGAACATTACAGCCTTGTTGAAGCTGTGCGTGCGTGCGTGCGTACGTGCGTGTTTGTGTTGGTTTATCCATCAGAACATTACAGCCTTGTTGAAGCTGTGTGTGTGTGTGTGTGTGTGCGTGCGTGCGTGTGTGTTTGTGTTGGTTTATCCATCAGAACATTACAGCCTTGTTGAAGCTGTGTGTGTGTGTGTGTGTGTGTGTGTGTGTGTGTGTGTGTGTGCGTGCGTACGTGCGTGTTTGTGTTGGTTTATCCATCAGAACATTACAGCCTTGTTGAAGCTGAAAGAGAAAGAGCAGGTAGAGAATTCAATATGGCGGTTAAGTTTAATCAGTAGTCCCTGACCGTATGTATCCAACCAAACCAAATTGACATTGGAAAAATCCAAATTAGTTTTTTTTTATTTGAGAAAAACATCTTCTGTAGTTACATGGAAGGATTATATGTTATGATATGTGAGATGCTCTGGTCAGAGCTGAGGTAAAATACCCAGAATCTCTCTGCTGTTTAACCCAGGGACACACACAGCCAATCGTGAGGCAGCTGTCTAGGATGGCCGCCTACAAAGATTTCTCCTGTTTTTGGTCTCCATGGTGATAGTGGTTGCATGATGTGAATGAGAAAAATTGTACCCAGGGGAGTTGGTGGTCGTAATGGAGCAGTTTAGAGTCATAGTTAGCAAAGAGTATGTGATTTTTGTGCGTTTTACAAGATTGAAAACTCTTATTCTCCATCAAAAGTGTCTAATCCAGGAATAGGCTTCATCTGATTTTTGGGAAACTGGCCCTAAATGTCTACAGAGCAAAATCTATTGACAAGTGCACATGTATTGACATAGAGAATAAGGGGAAGCTTAGTCTGTCCAACAACAACAAGAACAGTTTTCTTAACAGGAGAGCAGCTAAAACCAACCAAATCAGTGAAAAGGCTCCAGCCATTTGGCAAGACGTCCCCTTCAGCAATGCATTCTGGACCTTATCACTGAAAGATTTACTTGGCGTAAGTCGTTCCCTCAACTTTCGCTCAATGTTCCACCAACATTCAAGGAAGGCACCCATGAATCCTAGACTACTTCCTCCCAACGTAGCTCCACTCCCACTCCCCAGGTGCTCTCATTTGTTGACTTCTGTAACCGTAAAAGCCTTGGTTTCATGCAGGTTAACATTAGAAGCCTCCTCCCTAAGTTTGTTTTCTCACTGCTTTAGCACACTCTGCCAACCCGGATGTACGAGCCGTGTCTGAATCCTGGCTTAGGAAAACCACCAAAACCCCTGAAATCTCCATCGCTAACTAAAACATTTTCCGCCAAGATAGAACTGCCAAAGGGGGCGGTGTTGCAATCTACTGCAAAGACAGCCTGCAGAGTTCTGTATTACTATCCAAGTCTGTACCCAAATAATTTGAGCTTCTACTTCTAAAAATTCACCTTTCCAGAAACAAGTCTCTCACAGTTGCCGCTTGCTATAGACCTCCCTCTGCCCCCAGCTGTGCCCTCGATACCATATGTGAATTGATTGCACCCCATCTATCTTCTGAGCTCGTGCTACGAGGTGACCTAAACTGGGACATGCTTAACACCCCGGCCATCCTACAATCCAAGGTTGATGCCCTCAATCTCACACAAATTATCAATGAACCTACCAGATACAACTCCAAATCCGTTAACACGGGCACCCTCATAGATGTCATCCTAACTAACTCGCCCTCCAAATACACCTCTGCTGTTTTCAATCAAGATCTCAGCAATCACTGCCTCATTGCCTGCATCCGTACTGGGTCTGCGACCAAACGACCACCCCTCATCACTCTCAAACACTCCCTAAAACACTTCTGCGAGCAGGACTTTCTAATCGACCTGGCCGGGGTATCCTGGAATGACATTGACCTCATCCCATCAGTAGATGATTCCTGGCTATTCTTTAAAAGTGCCTTCCTCACCATCTTAAATAAGCATGACCCATTACAAAAATATTGAACTAGGAATAGATATAGTCCTTGGTTCACTCCAGACCTGTCTGCCCTTGACCAGCACAAAAACATCCTGTGGCGTTCTGCATTAGCATCGAATAGCCCCCGTGATATGCAACTTTTTAGGGAAGTTAGGAACAAATATACACAGGCAGTTAGGAAAGCTAAGGCTAGCTTTTTCAAACAGAAATTTGCATCCTGTAGTACTAACTCAAAAAAGTTCTGGGACACTTTAAAGTCCATGGAGAATAAGAGCACCTTCTCCCAGCTGCCCACTGCTCTGAGGCTAGGAAAACACTGTCACCACTGATAAATCCACTATAATTGATAATTTCAATAAGCATGTCTCTACGGCTGTCAACTGCCTGGCACCCTTCACAGCAACCAGCCAAAGCCCCCACCATTTCTCCTTTACCCAAATCCAGATAGCTGATGTTCTGAAAGAGATGCAAAATCTGGGCCCCTACAAATCATCCGGGCTAGACAATCTGGACCCTCTCTTTCTAAAATTATCTGCCGAAATTGTTGCAACCCCTATCCCTAGCCTGTTCAACCTCTCTTTCGTATCGTCTGAGATTCCCAAAGATTGGAAAGCTGCCGCGGTCATCCCCCTTTTCAAAGGGGGTGACACTCTAGACCCAAACTGCTACAGACCTATATCTATCCTACCCTGTCTTTCTAAGGTCTTCAAAAGCCAAGTTAACAAACAGAGTACCGACCATTTTGAATCCCACCGTACCTTCTCCGCTATGCAATCTGGTTTCAGAGCTGGTCATGGGTGCACCTCAGCCACGCTCAAGGTCCTAAACATCATAACCGCTATCGATAAGAGACATTACTGTGCAGTCGTCTTCATCGACCTGGCCAAGGCTTTCGACTCTGTCAATCACCAAATTCTAAATGGCAGACTCGACAGCCTTGGTTTCTCAAATGATTGCCTCGCCTGGTTTACCAACTACTTCTCTGAAAAAGTTCAGTGTGTCAAATCGGAGGGCCTGTTGTCCGGACCTCTGGCAGTCTCTATGGGGGTGCCACAGGGTTCAATCCTCGGGCCGACTCTCTTCTCTATATCCATCAATGATGTTGCTCTTGCTGCTGGTGATGCTCTGATACACCTCTACGCAGACGACACCATTCTGTATACTTCTGGCCCCTCTTTGGACACTGTGTTAACTAACCTCCAGACAAGCTTCAATGCCATGCAACTCTCCTTCCGGGGTCTCCAACTGCTCTTAAATGCAAGTAAAACTAAATGCATGCTCTTCAACCGATCACTGCCTGCACCTGCTCGCCCATCCAGCATCACTACTCTGAACGGCTCGGACTTAGAATACGTGAACAACTACAAATACCTAGGTGTCTGGTTAGACTGTAAACTCTCCTTCCAGACTCACATTAAGCATCTCCAATCCAAAATTAAATCTAGAATTGGTGTCCTATATTACAACAAAGCATCCTTCACTCATGTTGCCAAACATACCCTCGTAAAACTGACCATCCAACCGATCCTCGACTTCGGTGATGTCATCTATAAAATACTACTACTACTTATCAAATTAGATGCAGTCTATCACAGTGCCATCTGTTTTGTCACCAAAGCCCCATACACTACCCACCATTTTGACCTGAACGCTCTCGTTGGTTGGCCCTCGCTTCATACTCGTCGCCAAAAGCACTGGCTACAGGTTATCTACAAGTCTCTGCTAGGTAAAGCCCAGCCTTATTTCAGCTCACTGGTCAACATAGCAGCACCCACTCATAGCACGCTCTCCAGCAGGTATATCTCATTGGTCACCCACAAAGCCAATTCCTACTTTGGTCGTCTTTCCTTCCAGTTCTCTGCTGCCCATGACTGGAACGAACTGCAAAAATCTCTGAAGCTGGAGACTCATATCTCCCTCACTAGCTTCAAGCACCAGCTGTCAAAGCAGCTCACAGATCACTGCACCTGTATATAGCCCATCTGTAAACAGCCCATCTATCTACCTACCTCATCCCCATACTGTATTTATTTATTTATCTTGCTCCTTTGCACCCCAGTATCTCTACTTGCACATTCATCTTCTGCACATCTACCATTCCAGTGTTTAATTGCCATATTGTAATTACTTCGCCACCATGGCCTATTTATTGCCTTAACTCCCTTATCTTACCTCATTTGCACTCACTGTATATAGACTTTTTGTTTTCTTTTGTTCTACTGTATTATTGACTATGTTTTGTTTATTCCATGTGTAACTCTGTGTTGTTGTATGTGTCGAATTGCTATGCTTTATCTTGGCCAAGTCGCAGTTGCAAATGAGAACTTGTTCTCAACTAGCCTACCTGGTTAAATAAAGGTGAAATAAATAAAATACAATTATAAAAAAAAACATCCTACAATATTACAATTGTAAACCCACCAATCAGCCTGACCACTGAAGTTCATGTTTACATTTAGTCATAGGTCACCGTACAAAGAACAAGGGGGACCAGTACGTCTGGCTGCTAGTCAGAGAAGAGTGAAGTTGGCCCTAGATGCTGATCTTGGTTCAGTTTAGCATTTTAGGATTGGGGACAGGAAGCTGATCTTAGATTAGTATTGGGGACAGGAAGCTAGAGGAAACTCCCCCCTGGTAGCCCACAAAAAGGTAATCCTCACAATGGAAAGTTTGCAAACCTATTGAGATCCTTGGGGATCTTTGCAAATCTTGGTATCTGACATCTTGGAAATGTGTAAATCCATGCAAATCCAAAGTCCGCTGAGTCGGCTGTTGTGTACGCAGAAGAAAACGTGTTGTTTTTTCATCTTTATTTGAATAGCTTTGTTTTTCCTACAAACAAACCAAATTCAAACTGGGGCCTGGTCTACCATTTGTCATGTACATGTTTAGTCATTTAGCAGTCGCTCTTATCAGTGCATTCATCTTAAGGTAGCTAGTTGAGATAAGCACATATCACCATCATCTTAAGTACATTTTTCCTCAATAAAGCAGCACTGTCAGTTTCATATCGGACTATCAAATGATTGCTATCAGATGATTGGATTATATTTAATCTCATTGAAATGTTGAAATCATACCAGTACTTTTACAGTTGCAATACGATTCAAACAAAAACTCAACAATTATTACAGAAACAATGTCACATATTCTAAATACATTTTGACAAATTTTCTTTGGGAATAATAAATGACCAAAAATGTAATTGTGAAAAGTGATATATAATAAGACCAGAAGAAACCCTGTCCACACTAATAACCTCATTCAACAACTGATTCTGGCTATTTTTCACAATGTTCAGTACATCCAAGAATAAACCCTTGTAATGGTTAAAGATGGTTATGTGGACATGTCTAAAGAATATTGTAGTGAGGATGGTATCAATTGTTAGCATTTCCATTTTTTCCTTCCACTGTATCATTAACCAACATCAATAAAAAAAAAAATTGTAACACAATGCTATTGCTACATCACTGCCAGTGACCTCTATAATCACACACTGCACGGTGCATCGGTTACAGAGCAAACACAGGGATTCCTCTCTGCCCTCCCCACAGCCCACCTGTGACCAGCCCCTAGGCTCTAGTCCTGTTGTAATGTTTTTTGTTTGTTTAGGCAAATGAAGATAAGGATCTAAATGGCTGATACGTTTTTTTTTTTTTTGTTTTTTTTGTGCGGGCGGGGGGGGGGGGGGGGGGGGGGGGCCTTACCCAATGCTCTTATCTCCCCTGAATGGTACTTTTGCCATATTTCCGCTGAAGATTTACCCCACTGTTTTAATCCAAAAGGCTCAGACTTTACTGTTTCTATCGATGCGGACCTGCACTGTGGCATCAGTTGGCCTGCTCTGACTTGAAACCAAAGCCAGGCTACAGGTACTTTCAGCTGGCATTTACATAACAACGGCTGACTCTGGACTTTAACACCTTCTCACAAAGCAACTATTGAGGTTGTGTCACGGTTTACCTCTGTTGAAGAAATGGCGGACCAAAACGCGGCGTGGTTTGTGTTCATCTTGATATCTAATTAAAGAAAGTACTGAACACTGAATACAAAAACAATAAACAAATAACGACCGTGAAGCTAAATGAGAACTGTGATGACACAAGCAATCAACATAGACAATCACCCACCAACAAACAGTGCAACCCAGGCTACCTAAGTATGATTCTCAATCAGAGACAACTAATGACACCTGCCTCTGATTGAGAACCATACTAGGCCGAAACATACAAATCCCCAAATCATAGAAAAACAAACATAGACTGCCCACCCAACTCACGCCCTGACCATACTAAATAAATACAAAACAAAGGAAATAAAGGTCAGAACGTGACAGGTTGTTTATTCTGCTCATCTTAAGTCTTAAGTGTCACACTCCTGATGGAAATACAATAATACTACAATCTTAGAAAAAAGGCTTCCAAAGGGGTCCTTTGGCTGTCCCCATAAGACACAAGTGTCAAACACATTCCAAGGAGGGTCGAGTGTCTGTGGGTTTCCGCTCCTCCCTTGTACTTGAGTGTTGAATTAAGGTCACTAATTAGTAAGGAATTGGTTTTCTAGGCCTTAATTGAAAGGAAAAAACAAAACCTCACAGACACTAGGCCCTCCATGGCATGAGTTTGACACTCCTGCCATATGAGAACTATTTTTGGTTCCAGATAGAACACTTTCTTTTTGGTTCCAGGTAGAACCCTTTGAGTTCCATGTAGAACCAACCCTCTGTGGAAAGGGATCTAGCAAACTTTTGGGAAAAATCATGTTTGACCAAATACAAGTTTATTTTACAGAAAACTAGTTAACAACAGACTTTCAACATGCTTATAGAGAAGGGCACTCAACATGTACTGCACTGTAACAGATTACTGATGATTGGTTGAAATAAATAGATAATAAGAAGCTTGTGGGAGCTGTACTGTTAGATTTCAGTGCAGTCTTTGATATGATTGACCATATCCTAGTTGTGAAGAATGTATGTGTTACGGCTTTTCAACCTCTGCCATATTGTGGATGCAGAGCTACAGTATCTATCTAATAGAACTCCGTGGGTTTTCTTAAATGGAAGCTTATCTAATGTCAAATATGTAAAGTGTGGTGTCCCGCAGGGCAGCTCTCTCGACCTTCTGCTCTTTACTATTGACCTGCCACTGGTATTAAACAAAGCGTGTGTGTTCCTGTATGCTGATGATTCAACCATATACACAACAGCTAAGGAAGTCACTGAAACCCTCAACAAAGAGTTACAGTCTGTTTTGGAATATGTGGCCAGTCATAAACTGTTCCTGAACATTTCTAAAACTAAAAGCATTGTATTTGGTACAAATCATTGTGATAATGTTAAGTTAAGTTCTAGACCTGGCAATACAGTTTACAATACAGTTTACAACCTGGTAATGAATGGTGTGGCTGTTGAACAAGTTGAGGAGACTAAATTATCCTAGATTGTAATCTGTCATGGTCAAAACGTATAAATTCGGGCCTCCCGGGTGGCGCAGTGGTTAAGGGCGCTGTACTGCAGCGCCAGCTGTGCCACCAGAGACTCTGGGTTTGCGCCCAGGCTCTGTCGAAACCGGCCGCGACCGGGAGGTCCGTGTCCGGGTTAGGGAGGGTTTGGCTGGTAGGGATGTCCTTGTCTCATCGCGCACTAGCGACTCCTGTGGCGGGCCGGGCGCAGTGCGCGCTAACCAAGGTTGCCAGGTACACAGTGTTTCCTCCGACACATTGGTGCGGCTGGCTTCCGGGTTGTATGCGCGCTGTGTTAAGAAGCAGTGCGGCTTGGTTGGGTTGTGTATCGGAGGGCGCATGACTTTCAACCTTCGTCTCTCCCGAGCCCGTACGGGAGTTGTAGTGATGAGACAAGATAGTAGCTACTAAACAATTGGACAGCACAAAATTGGGGAGAGAAAAAAAAGGGGTACAAATTTAAATAAATAAAAAACTTATAATTCAATGGTTGTAAAGATGGGGAGATAAGAGATGCTCTGCTCACACTTAAAAAATCTGACACCATTGAAGACTGGTTCATTGGAACCTTAACTTCATCCCAAATGGCTCCCTATTCCCTACATAGTGCACTACTTTTGACCAGAGTCCCATAGGGAATATGCTATATGGGACGCACACCATAAATTAGTAGCTGTGCTTCACTGTAATTGTCAGATTTTTTGGAAACCTGTTAAAGCCTATTGGCCTCAGTATCCTTCAGCCTTGAGCCTTCCCTCCAATTCCTCCAACACAGAGGGGGCGCTTCCAGGCGCTAGGCAACAGACTATGCGTTGGGCAGGTGTGTGACACAGAGATACGTGGTAGACAAAGATATGTTCTGGATTATTCATGCGCCTAAACCCCACCTCATTACTGACTGACCTGCTGTTACCTGCTCATATCATAACTAAGTGCTTTGGTTACAAACCTACAAATGAACATATTTGTTGTGAAATTTTAAACAACTTTTGAAATACTATTTATGGGCTTACTTTTTTGATTGAACGTGATTCCAGTTTACTTGAAGGTGATATACCTGAAATAACGTTTCTGTTTCTATTCAGTGTACAGTACCAGTATACCAGTACCAAATGTTTGGACACACCTACTCATTCAAGGTTTTTCTTTATTTTTACTATTTTCTACAGTGTAGAATAATAGTGAAGTCATCAAAACTATGAAATAACACATATGGAATCATGTCGTAACCAAAAAAGTGTTAAACATATCCAAATATATTTGAGATTCTTCAAAATAGCCACCCTTTGCCTTGATGACAGCTTTGCACACTTGTAGCATTCTCTCAAACAGCTTCATGAGGTAGTCACCTGAAATGCATTTCATTTAACAGGTGTGCCTTGTTAAAAGTTCATTTGTGGAATTTCTTTCCTCCTTAATGCGTTTGAGCCAATTAGTTGTGTTGTGACAAGGTAGGGTGGGTATACAGAAGATAGCCCTATTTGGTAAAAGACCAAGTCCATATTATCACAAGAACAGTTCAAATAAGCAAAGAGAAACGACAGTCCATTGTTTCTTTAAGACATGGATCATTTCAAGAACTTTGAAAGTTTCTTCAATTACAGTCACAAAAACAATCAAGCACTATGATGAAACTGGCTCTCATGAGAACTACCACAGGAAGGGAAGACCCAGAGTTACCTCTGCTGCAGAGGATAAGTTCATTAGAGTTAACTGCACCTCAGCCTGCAGCGTAAATAAATGCTTCACAGCTCAAGTTACAGACACAACATCAATTGTTCAGAGGAGATTGCGTGAATCAGGATTTCATGGTCGAATTCTTGCAAAGAAACCACTACTAAAGAAGCCCCACCTGTTTTAAGGCCCATATTTTTTGGGGCATTAATATATGTCACATATCACTTTGCAAACAATGTAAAAAATATATATAATAATCATTGCGTCAATAAAGCCGCATACAAACATGGTCTCTTTTTGCGTTCTTGAGTAAGGAAGCTCCAAAATGTAGGTGTTTCAGCCTAGCTTAGTGCTTTCTGTGGTTGCTGTGGGGGTGCCAGTGGTAAATATACGGAGTGTAGGAGTTGGTAATGTTCTCTACTTGCGCCGTGATTGGCTCAGTGTTCTGTCACTCATGGGCACACTAAGTTACTGCCTTATCTAAAGGTAGAGCTTGAAAATTCAAGCCCCTTGGGTGCTGCCGTAGAGTTACATTAGAAGTGCCATCCAATAAATCTCAAGGTCATTGGCCACAGATAAAATGGCGTCAAATCACGTTATATCTACAGTAGCTTTGATTGGATTGAGGATGATCAGTCAAATCAGGATAATGACGCCGAAGGAAATGGCCGCCATTTTGCGATCCAGTAACAAATTGTGCTATTGTGTATATTTTTTCGTGTTATTTTAAACAAATTTTGTACATATTGTTTCTGCCACCGAGTCTTATGACCGAAAAGAGCTTCCTGATATCAGGGCAGCGATTACTCAACCCGTACTGGAGGAATTCTTCTTCATCAACGAGTCGGACAGGAAGGATTTACTCCAGACACCTGACAAGGCCCTCATCCCCATCATTCGCAGGAGGAAAAGACGGAGGTATTGTGGACGACGGTCTGGGTGCCATGTAAGGATTTGTCGCCAAGAGGGTAACTATTATCCTATTAGCCAATTCACAATCAATTGATAATAAAATTGACAAACTATGATCACTTATATCCTACCAACGGGACATTGAAAACTGTAATATCTTATGTTTCACAGAGTCGTGGCTGAATGACGACATGATTAACATACAGCTGGAGGGTTTTAAGCTTTTTCGGTGGAATAGAATAGCATCCTCTGGTAAGATAAGGGGCGGTGCACAAAATATGGTGCACAAAATCGAAGGAAGTCTCAAAGTTTTGCTCGCCTGAGGTAGAGTATCACATGATAGGCTGTAGACCACACTATTTACCAAGAGAGTTTGCATCTATATTTTTCATAGCTGTCTATATACCACCGCAGACCAATGCTGGCACTAAGACCACACTCAATGACCTGAAAACGTCCATAAGTAAACAGGAACAACTCCAACATCATCATCAAGTTTGCCGATGACACAACAGTGGTAGGCCTGATCACAGACAATGATGAGACAGCCTAGAGGGAGGGGGTCAGAGACCTCGTTGTGTGGTGCCAGAATAACAACCTATCCCTCAACGTAACCAAGACCAGTACCAGTACCAAAAGGAGATGATTGTGGACTACGGGAAAAGGAGCACCGAGCACATCCCCATTCTCATCGACGGGGCTGTAGTGGAGCAGGTTGAGAGCTTCAAATTCATTGGTGTCCACATCAACAACAAACTAGATTGGTCCAAACACACCAAGACAGTCGTGAAAAGGGCACAACAAAGCCTATTCCCCCTCAGGAAACTAAAAAGATTTGGCATGGGTCCTGAGATCCTCAAAAGGTTCTACAGCTGCAATATCAAGAGCATCCTGACCGGTTGCATCACTGCCTGGTATGGTAATTGCTTGGCCTCCAACCGCAAGGCACTACAGAGGGTAGTGCGTACGGCCAAGTACATCACTGGGGCAAAGCTGCCTGCCATCCAGGACCTCTACACCAGGCGGTGTCAGAGGAAGGCCCTAAAAATTGTCAAAGACCCCAGCCATCCCAGTCATAGACTGTTCTCTCTACTACCGCATGGCAAGCGTTACCGGAGTGCCAAGTCTAGGACAAAAAGGCTTCTCAACAGTTTTTACCCCCAAGCCATAAGACTCCTGAACAGGTAACCAAATGGTTACCCATACTATTTGCATTGTGTGCCCCCCACCAACCCCTCTTTTACACTGCTGCTACTCTCTGTTTATCTTATATGCATAGTCACTTTAACTATACATTCATGTACATACTACCTAAATTTGCCCGACCAACCAGTGCTCCCGCACATTGGCTAACAGAGCTATCTGCATTGTGTCCCACCACCCGCCAACTCCTCTTTTTACACTTCTGCTACTCTCTTACTCTCTGTTAATCATATATGCATAGTCACTTTAACAATACCTACATGTACATACTACCTCAGTAAGCATAACATGTGTCTGTATATGGCCTTGCTACTCTTTTTTCAAATGTCTTTTTACTGTTGTTTTAATTTATTGCTTACCTACACACACACACACACACACACACACACACAAACACACACACACACACACACACACACACACACACACACACACACACACATACATATACCTTTTTTTCTCGCACCATTGGTTAGAGCCTGTAAGTAAGCATTTCACTGTAAGGTCTACCTACACCTGTTGTATTCGGCGCACGTGACAAATAAACTTTGATTTGATTTGATTTGATTGTGGACTTCATCAAAAGAAGGACCGAGCACGCCCCCATTCTCATCGACGGGGCTGTAGTGGAACAGGTTGAGAGCCTTAAGTTCCTTGGCGTCCACATCCCCAACAAACTATCATGGTCTAAACACACTAAGACAGTCATGAAGAAGCCACGACAAAGCCTATTTCCCCCCATCGAGAGCATCCTGACGGGTTGCATCACTGCCTGGTATGGCCTCCGACCTCAAGGCACTACAGAGGGTAGTGCGAACGGCCCAGTACATCACTGGGGCCAAGCTTCCTGCCATCCAGGACCTCTATATCAGACGGTGTTAGAGGAAGGCCCTACAAATTGTCAAAGACTCCAGCCACCCGTGTCATAGACTGTTCTCTCTGCTACCGCACGGCAAGCGGTACCGGAGCGCCAAGTCGAGGTCCAAAAGGCTTCTTAATTAACAGCTTCTACCCACAAGCCATAACGCTCCTGAACAGCTAATCAAAGGGCTACCCAGACCCTTTTTTTACGCTGCTGCTACTCTCTGTTTATAATCCATGCATGGACACTTTAACTCTACCTACATGTACAAATGACCTCAATTTACTCTGTACCGGTACCCCTTGTATATGGCCTTGCTTGTTATTTTACTGCTGCTGTTGAATTATTTGTTACTTTTATTTTACATTTTTTACTTATCTATTTTTTTTACTTGACACTTATTTGTTCTTTTTTTCTTAACTTCTTAATGGATTGTTGGTTAAGGGCATGTAAGTAAGTATTTCAACACTACCTGTTGTGTTCGGCATATTTGACAAATAACATTTTATTTAATTTGATTTGATGTCAACATCATACTTTTAAAATCTTAGCTAGCAAGCTAGCAGTCATCATCATGAAACAAGTTGACAATCTACTGGCAAATGCTTTTTAATCTTTGTATATGAAGAGAAATTATAGATAAAACGTATTGGTGCTCATCGGCCATTGGACATAAACAACAACAACAACAACAAGTTGGAAATCGCAAATTCAGCAATGAGTGGTTCAGAAGGGATTAGTGGCTAACTACAAGCATTGCAAAGCAATCACTAGCCTGCTATTCAGTAGTGGCTGTGTGGTCCCAAATCTGGATTTAAGGGTCTCTTTTCCAAGCTTAAAATGATAAACATTCAACATTGGCCATGCTGTCAATCGAGCACGATTTCTGCTGCGCTAAAAACAACTGTTACCTCGGAACTGGGAAATCTGACTTCCAACTGGGAAAATACTTTTTCAACTGTCATCCAACTGGGAATTGTAAGTCGGGAACTCTGGCCTCTTTCTAGAGCTACGACCTGAAGATCGCTGACGGCATCATGATTTGACCTTGTTTTTTTTTCAGTTCCCAGTTGTCTTGAAAGCACCATGAATCCAGAGAATGCCAGACTTTGATGACAAAGTTTGATTACAAAATTTGCTCTTGAAGGACCGCCGTGCCACCTTCCTGTTCAAGTGAGCACAGCAAGGTAAGTCCAAAAATGTATTGTATGTTGCTGCATAAATGATGTAATATGCCAGGGAGTTATGTATACTGTAGCTAAGATAGTAATATTAAGTGTATGCTGTGTAGTAAGCTCATGTGCCTCAACCTAATAATTTGGTATATTTTCCCCTCTTAATTTCGCCTACTGTTCTGACTTGGTGGTTCACATGAAGCCTGTAACCTGTTTTAGAGAAATGTAATCATCGAATATTGTAAGAGCTTTCATTGTCTGCTTATATGCCCCCTTTATTTATCCTACGGTTCTGACTTGGTGTACAGGGAGAACATACTAAGACCTATGTCGCTGTACATTTCAAAAGTGCTGAACAAATAGTTGTTATATTAACTACATCCATCCGAGCTCGCTCATTAATGTCTTAATCGAAATTACGGATTGCCTCTTATCTACGTGTCGTCCCCTTATGTCATAGTTTGTACATCTCAATTGTCAGTAGAAACCATTTTGTTTAAGCAAGTTAGCCATTTCATGTGTTTTTTTAAAGACTGAATGAACTTTTTCGCTGCCAGACAAGGCTCCGCTGATAGGCATGTGTAGTAGTGGTAAGGTGTTAGGACTATTTTTCCCACCAAGATTTACATGTTAGGATTAGGGGAAGGCTTAGCTAACATGTTAAGTAGTTGCACCCTATTTTTGTTATTGCCTTAGGTAACCATCTGTAACCATACCAAACATATCATACCAAATTTAGGGTTTTGGATTAATTACAGAATAATATGAAATGCTCTGAGACCAGGTTGCATACACATATCCATTGTCCACACTTACACACACCCACACGTGTGTGTCCGTGTGTGTGTGTGTCTGCACGTATGTGTCTGTGCGTTTGTGTGTCTGACTACATGGTCACAGGCCCTGTAACAGGAACACAAGCAGTGGCATGAATAATTCATGGTGCCAATCAATGATTAAAGGTATTCATGTATCATACCTCACACCACACAGGGCTGGCTTTAGTGGCATTCAATGAAGACATGGGGGTGGAGGGTTAGGAAAAGGTGTGGTGCGGCGGGGTGGGTGGGGTAGGCGGTGGAGGAGATGGTGTGGGGGTGGGGTCGAGGTAGGAGGTGGAGGAGGTGAGGGTTGAGGTAGGAGTGGAGGAGTGGGGAGTTTGGTAGGGGTGGAGGAGTGGGGAGTGTGGTAGTGGTAGAGGTGTGGGGGGGTAATGTAAGGGGTGGAGTAGGTTAGGGATTAGGTAGAGGGTAGATGAGATGTGTGTGGGGAGGGGGTGAGGTAGAGGTGGAGGAGTGGAGGAATGGGGGAGAGTGGCAGTTGGGAAACAATGATCTATGTCTATTAAACTGTTTGCAATATAATCACCAAACATGGGGAGATTAAACTAAAATGAACTGAAATCAAATACACTATACTACACGAAACTACTCTAAACAACATTACACTACACTGTACTACACTACAACACTACACTACAATACTGCACTACACTATACTACACTACTACACCAATACACTACACTACATTACACTACACTACAGTTCTACACTACACCACACTACCTTAGACTGCAATATACAACACTACTACACAAAACTACACTACTAAGCAACACTACTACACTACACCATACTACACTACACTCTTGCTGCTGGTGATTCTCTGATCCATCTCTACGCAGAAGACACCATTCTGTATACTTCTGGCCCTTCGTTGGACACTGTGTTAAGTAACCTCCAGATGTGCTTCAATGCCATACAACTCTCCCTCCGTGGCCTCCAACTGCTCTTAAATGCAAGTAAAGCTAAATACATGCTCTTCAACCGATCACTGCCCGCACCTGCCCGCCCGTCCAGCATCACCACTCTGAACGGCTCTGACTTAGAATATGTGGACAACTACAACTACCTAGGTGTCTGGTTAGACGGTAAACTCTCCTTCCAGACTCACATTAAGCATATACAATCCAAAATTAAATCTAGATTCTGCGTCCTATTTCGCAACAAAGCATCCTTCACTCAAGCTGCCAAACATACCCTCGTAAAACTGACCATCCTACCGATCCTCGACTTTGGCGATGTCATTTATAAAATAGCCTCCAACACTCTACTCAACAAATTAGATGCAGTCTATCACAGTGCCATCCGTTTTGTCACCAAAGCCCCATACACTACCCACCACTGCAACCTGTACACTCTCGTTGGCTGGCCCTCGCTTCATTCTCGTCGCCAAACCCACTGGCTCCAGGTCATCTACAAGTCTCTGCTAGGTAAAGCCCTGCCTTATCTCAGCTCACTGGTCACCATAGCAGCACCCACTTGTAGCACGCGCTCCAGCAGGTATATCTCACTGGTCACCCCCAAAGCCAATTCCTCCTTTGGCCGTCTTTCCTTCCAGTTCTCTGCTGTCAATGACTGGAACGAACTGCAAAAAACACTGAAGCTGGAGACTCATATCTCCCTCACTAGCTTTAAGCACCAGCTGTCAGAGCAGCTCACAGATCACTGCACCTGTACATAGTCAATCTGTAAACAGCCCATCCAACTACCTCATCCCCATACTGTATTTATTTATCTTGCTCCTTTGCACTCCAGTATCTCTACTTGCACATTCATCTTCTGCACATCCTACCATTCCAGTATTTAAATGCTATATTGTAATTACTTCGCCACCATGGCCTATTTATTGCCTTACCTCCCTTATCTTACCTCATTTGCACTCACCCTATATAGACTTTTTTAAATATATTTTTTTCTAGTGAATTATTGACTGTATGTTTTGCTTATTCCATGTGTAACTCTGTGTTGTTGTATATTTATGCTTTATCTTGGCCAGGTCGCAGTTGCAAATGAGAACTTGTTCTCAACTAGCTTACCTGGTTAAATAAAGGTTAAATAAATAAAAAAAAATAAAAAATGCTACAACACCACAATGCAGTACTACACTACACTACACTACTACACCACACTACCACACTACACAACACTATACTACACTATACTACTACACTACAATATACTACACTACTACAATAAACTACACTACTAAACAACACTACTACACTACACTACTCAACACCCCTGCACTATACTACCCTACAATACACTACAACACTACACTGTACTACACTAACACACTACTACACCACACTACTACACTACACTATAATACACAACACGACACTACTACACGACACAATACTACATGACCACTACAAAATACTACACTAAACTACACTGCTACACTACACTATACTACACTACACTACACTATACTACACTGCTGCACTACACTCAACTAAATTACACTACACTATACTACACTACTACACTAACCTACACTTCACTACACTAAAACACTACAAAACACTACACTATTACACTAAACTACACTACTACGCTACACTATACTACACTACGGGATGGCAGGTAGCCTAGTGGATAGAGAGTTGGGCCAGTAACCGGAAGGTTGCTGGATAGAATCCCGAGCTGACAGTTGATGAAAAGAGTCAATATTTGCAGTGTTGACCCTTCTTTTTCAAGACCTCTGCAATCCGCCCTGGCATGCTGTCAATTAACTTCTAGGCCACATTCTGACTGATGGCAGCCCATTCTTTATAATCAATGCTTGGAGTTTGTCAGAATTTGTGGGGTTTTGTTTGTCCACCCGCCTCTTGAGGATTGACCACAAGTTCTCAATGGGATTAAGGTCTGGGGAGTTTCCTGGCCATGGACCCAAAATATCGATGTTTTGTTCCCTGAGCCACTTAGTTATCACTTTTGCCTTATGGCAAGGTGCTCCATCATGCTGGAAAAGGCATTGTTCGTCACCAAACTGTTCCAAGATGGTTGGGAGAAGTTGCTCTCGAAGGATGTGTTGGTACCATTCTTTATTCATGGCTGTGTTCTTTGGCAAAATTGTGAGTGAGCCCATACTACACTAAACTACGACTACGCTAGTTAGTGTACTACATTAATGTACTACGACTACACTAAACAACATCGCACTACACTATACTACACTACACGACATTACATCACCCTACACTACACAGCACTCAACTACTACACTACACAACACTACTCTTCTACACTACACTACACTACACTACATCACCCTACACTACACAACACTAAACTACTGCAATACACTAGACTACACTACACTACAATCCTACACTACACTACTACCCTGAACTACACTACACTACTCTACCACACTACACTACTACACTAAACTATACCACACTACTCTAAATTATACTACACTACACGACTGCACTACACGATACCACACTACACCACTACACTACACGGCTACACTAAACTATACCACACTACATTACACTATACTACTAGACTACACTATACCACACTACACTACTACACTACTACACTACACTATACCACACTACTACACTACACTAAACTAAACTGATAGACAGCTAGACAGAAAACAGGGGTCATATACAAGTGTTTGGTTTTATGGGTGAGTGGTAGTTGTTTTAGTGCTTACTGTATATTGATTCTGGGATGATTGCACTGAAGCTGGACTGCGCTGTTAAAGTCTTCAAAATTGCTCTCTGTGGGGATTATATAATTGAGGGTGGGGCAGTGTGGAGAGAGGGGTCAGAGGGATGCAGCATATACTGTATATGTAGGGTGAAGTTGCCCCTAAAGGCTGATTTTTGATAATTTTTGCATTTTCCCCACTAATTCTTAAGGTTAAGATTGGGGGAGGGGAGGGGAAGCTGATCTTAAGGCACAGACAGACCAGTAGTGTCGGCCATAATTTGCAAACCAAGTTTAAACCGATTCTACATGTACAGAAAAGTAAGATCATAATTTGAGCCAGTTTGCTACAGCAGGAAAACAATCCTGCAGCAACAGGAAATGGGAATAATTATGTGGATTATAATGATTGTAGGAGTTGATATATTTTTGATTTGGGCAAATCAAGTCTGAAATGGAAATTACAAACTTTAGATGCACTTTTAAAACTAAAAGACAGTACAAGGAAAATTCTCAGCAACAAAAGACTGATCAAATTAAGATCCTAGATCTGTAGAAATGGTCGAAAATGACAGCTGTCTGACACCCACTGGCAGGTGTTCCTTAAAACATACCGAGCCGTCAGCAAGTGAATGAACAGCAGACTGTCAATCGATGCAATGTCCCATCATACATGTCCACATTGGCATGATATATTGGGCCCATGTAGGCTGCCAACAATGCCCCCAAGGCATTTGCCCAGTGTGGCCCAGTGTGGGCAGCCCATATCTGGTGAAGGCAGCCCTCACTTTGCCTGAAATAGGCCCCTCTTTTCCCAGAAAACATGCCCATATTGCCACATCCACTTATTTTCGTTTTTTTTAAAGACTTCATCATTGGCAGTGTACTAGATTTTTAAAAAAAATGGAATCACATGGGACTCACACAACAGGGGAAAATGGGAATCACACAACAGGGGAAATGGGAATCACACAACAGAACATTTAAACTGGAGCAACACGCTCAGTAATGGTTGCACAAAAACTTCCTGTGTGCAACTACGCCCCAAACCACGCCTCTTGGCTTGGGGTGGGTTTGATGTGGTCTAGCCCGTACACACTTTGCCCAACGAATACCAACATGGGGTCAATGGGGTTGTGTTTGATGGGGTGTTTTCACCATTAGATCTGTACCTAGCGATACAGTAAGGGTTAGGGTTAGAGGAAACTTACCAATGGAGTGATACAGTAAGGGTTAGGGTTAGAGGAAACTTCCCCCTGGAGTGATACAGTTAGAGTTAGAGGAAACTTCCCAATGGAGTGATACAGTAAGGGTTAGGGTTAGAGGAAACTTCCCCCTGGAGTGATACAGTTAGAGTTAGAGGAAACTTCCCCCTGGAGTGATACAGTTAGAGTTAGAGGAAACTTCCCCCTGGAGTGATACAGTTAGGATTAGAGGAAACTTCCCCCTGGAGTGATACAGTTAGAGTTAGGGTTAGAGGAAACTTCCCCCTGGAGTGATACAGTTCGGGTTAGGGTTAGGGTTAGAAGAAACTTCTCAATGGAGTGATACAGTTAGGGTTAGGGTTAGAGGAAACTTCCTCCTGGAGTGATACAGTTAGGGTTAGAGGAAACTTCCTCCTGGAGTGATACAGTTAGAGTTAGGGTTAGAGGAAACTTCCCCCTGGAGTGATACAGTTAGAGTTAGGATTAGAGGAAACTTCCTCCTGGAGTGATACAGTTAGGGTTAGAGGAAACTTCCTCCTGGAGTGATACAGTTAGAGTTAGGGTTAGAGGAAACTTCCCCCTGGAGTGATACAGTTAGAGTTAGGATTAGAGGAAACTTCCTCCTGGAGTGATACAGTTAGGGTTAGGGTTAGGGTTAGAGGAAACTTCCCCCTGGAGTGATACAGTTAGAGTTAGGATTAGAGGAAACTTCCCCCTGGAGTGATAGAGTTAGAGTTAGGGTTAGAGGAAACTTCCCCCTAGAGTAATACAGTTAGAGTTAGGATTAGAGGAAACTTCCTCCTGGAGTGATACAGTTAGGGTTAGAGGAAACTTCCCAATGGAGTGATACAGTTAGAGTTAGGATTAGAGGAAACTTCCCCTTGGAGTGATACAGTTAGAGTTAGGGTTAGAGGAAGCTTCCCCCTGGAGTGATACAGTTAGGGTTAGGGTTAGAGGAAACGTCCCCCTGGAGTGATACAGGTAGAGTTGGGGTTAGAGGAAACTTCCTCCGGGAGTGATACAGGTAGAGTTGGGGTTAGAAGAAACTTCCCCTGGAGTGATACAGTTAGGGTTAGGGTTAGAGGAAACTTCCCCCTGGAGTGATAGAGTTAGAGTTAGGGTTAGGGAAACATCCCCCTGGAGTGATACAGTTAGGGTTAGAGGAAACTTCCTCCTGGAGTGATACAGTTAGAGTTAGGGTTAGAGGAAACTTCCCCCTGGAGTGATACAGTTAGAGTTAGGATTAGAGGAAACTTCCCCCTGGAGTGATAGAGTTAGAGTTAGGGTTAGGGAAACATCCCCCTGGAGTGATACAGTTAGAGTTAGGGTTAGGGAAACATCCCCCTGGAGTGATACAGTTAGGGTTAGAGGAAACTTCCTCCTGGAGTGATACAGTTAGGGTTAGAGGAAACTTCCCCTGGAGTGATACAGTTAGGGTTAGTGTTAGAGGAAACTTCCCCCTGGAGTGATACAGTTAGGGTTAGGATTAGAGGAAACATCCCCCTGGAGTGATACAGTTAGAGTTAGGGTTAGGGAAACATCCCCCTGGAGTGATACAGTTAGAGTTAGGGTTAGGGAAACATCCCCCTGGAGTGATACAGTTAGAGTTAGGGTTAGGGAAACATCCCCCTGGAGTGATACAGTTAGAGTTAGGGTTAGGGAAACATCCACCTGGAGTGATACAGTTAGAGTTAGGGTTAGGGAAACTTCCTCCTGGAGTGATACAGTTAGGGTTAGGATTAGAGGAAACATCCCCCTGGAGTGATACAATTAGAGTTAGGGTTAGGGAAACACCCCCCTGGAGTGATACAGTTAGGGTTAGGGTTAGGGTTAGGGAAACATCCCCCTGGAGTGATACAGTTAGAGTTAGGGTTAGAGGAAACATCCCCCTGGAGTGATACAGTTAGAGTTAGGGTTAGGGAAACATCCCCCTGGAGTGATACAGTTAGGGTTAGGGTTAGGGAAACATCCCCCTGGAGTGATACAGTTAGGGTTAGGGTTAGGGAAACATCCCCCTGGAGTGATACAGTTAGGGTTAGGATTAGAGGAAACACCCCCCTGGAGTGATACAGTTAGGGTTAGGGTTAGGGAAACATCCCCCTGGAGTGATACAGTTAGGGTTAGGGTTAGGGAAACATCCCCCTGGAGTGATACAGTTAGGGTTAGGGTTAGAGGAAACTTCCCCCTGGAGTGATACAGTTAGGGTTAGAGGAAACTTCCCCTGGAGTGATACAGTTAGGGTTAGGGTTAGGGAAACATCCCCCTGGAGTGATACAGTTAGGGTTAGGGTTAGGGAAACATCCCCCTGGAGTGATACAGTTAGGGTTAGGGTTAGAGGAAACTTCCCCCTGGAGTGATACAGTTAGGGTTAGAGGAAACTTCCCCTGGAGTGATACAGTTAGGGTTAGGGTTAGGGTTAGGGAAACATCCCCCTGGAGTGATACAGTTAGGGTTAGAGGAAACTTCCCCCTGGAGTGATACAGTTAGGGAAAGGTTTATATGTTAGGTGGTAGTGTCCTGAAAGCCTCCTTTCTGACATTGTATGTTATTTTTCTCAACAAAACCGCCACGAGAGAGTACAAAATTGATTGACGTGAAAAATTAATTTGTATAATTGTTACTAAAAGGTTGGACGTCTAGCAATTTCACATTTGTTACCAACAATTACAAACATCTATATTTGATGTCAATCTTCTTTGTGTGATGGAACAAAATTAGCCAAATTAAACTATTTGCTTTTCTGCGAGTGGTGTGGCTCTGCTCGTTAGCGACTAGTTTTTCAGGAAACTCACACCAGAGTGGTGCTGGGATAATGGAAAGGTTTGTTATGTTTGAAAGAAAGGAAGATTGAACTTAAAGTCAATCTGAGGGCTAGATGGAGGGAGAAGGGAAAATAAGTGAAGAGGTAGGGAAGAGAGGGACAGGAAGGGAGAGGGTTTTGGGATAAGTAGGAACAAATACTGTGTGTGGATGAGAGGGGGATGAGAGAAGCTGGGCAGGGAGAGGTTAATATGGTGCAGGGAGAACATGGGGGGACAATAGGCAGGTGTAATGGCTCGTAAAGCCTGGCTATAGTGTTGCAGAGAGGGACTTTCTCTCTCTCCACTGACTGAAGCATCACCCACGGCACTTACTGCTTACTCAGTGTATTAATCAGTTTCACAGCATCACCCACCGTGCTTCCTGCTTACTCAGTGTATTAATCAGTTTCACAGCATCGTCCACCGTGCTTCCTGCTTACTCAGTGTATTAATCAGTTTCACAGCATCGTCCACCGTGCTTCCTGCTTACTCAGTGTATTAATCAGTTTCACAGCATCGTCCACCGTGCTTCCTGCTTACTCACTGTATTAATCAGTTTCACAGCATCGTCCACCGTGCTTCCTGCTTACTCAGTGTATTAATCAGTTTCACAGCATCACCCACCGTGCTTCCTGCTTACTCAGTGTATTAATCAGTTTCACAGCATCGTCCACCGTGCTTCCTGCTTACACACTGTATTAATCAGTTTCACAGCATCGTCCACCGTGCTTCCTGCTTACTCACTGTATTAATCAGTTTCACAGCATCACCCACCGTGCTTCCTGCTTACTCAGTGTATTAATCAGTTTCACAGCATCACCCACCGTGCTTCCTGCTTACTCAGTGTATTAATCAGTTTCACAGCATCGTCCACCGTGCTTCCTGCTTACTCACTGTATTAATCAGTTTCACAGCATCACCCACCGTGCTTCCTGCTTACTCACTGTATTAATCAGTTTCACAGCATCACCCACCGTGCTTCCTGCTTACTCACTGTATTAATCAGTTTCACAGCATCGTCCACCGTGCTTCCTGCTTACTCAGTGTATTAATCAGTTTCACAGCATCGTCCACCGTGCTTCCTGCTTACTCAGTGTATTAATCAGTTTCACAGCATCGTCCACTGTGCTTCCTGCTTACTCACTGTATTAATCAGTTTCACAGCATCGTCCACCGTGCTTCCTGCTTACTCAGTGTATTAATCAGTTTCACAGCATCACCCACCGTGCTTCCTGCTTACTCAGTGTATTAATCAGTTTCACAGCATCGTCCACCGTGCTTCCTGCTTACTCAGTGTATTAATCAGTTTCACAGCATCATCCACCGTGCTTCCTGCTTACTCACTGTATTAATCAGTTTCACAGCATCACCCACCGTGCTTCCTGCTTACTCACTGTATTAATCAGTTTCACAGCATCGTCCACCGTGCTTCCTGCTTACTCAGTGTATTAATCAGTTTCACAGCATCGTCCACCGTGCTTCCTGCTTACTCAGTGTATTAATCAGTTTCACAGCATCGCCCACCGTGCTTCCTGCTTACTCAGTGTATTAATCAGTTTCACAGCATCGTCCACCGTGCTTCCTGCTTACTCAGTGTATTAATCAGTTTCACAGCATCGTCCACCGTGCTTCCTGCTTACTCAGTGTATTAATCAGTTTCACAGCATCGTCCACCGTGCTTCCTGCTTACTCACTGTATTAATCAGTTTCACAGCATCGTCCACCGTGCTTCCTGCTTACTCAGTGTATTAATCAGTTTCACAGCATCACCCACCGTGCTTCCTGCTTACTCACTGTATTAATCAGTTTCACAGCATCACCCACCGTGCTTCCTGCTTACTCAGTGTATGAGTCCATTTCACAGCTGATGTCATTCCACTGCATGCACAACAGGATGCACATTTACAACACATAGTGGTGGGAACTAACGTACTGTAGGTTTCAACATTTGTGTGCAATTTGTGTTTCCTGTTGAATTGTTGAAACGGATTGAATGTTGTGGATTTTAATGCTTCCTTATCTTGTTAAAGAGGGAATTTGACCTCATATTATCTCCATTCCAGCACCATGTCAGCGTCTAAACATGTTTAAACAAAGCCTTTCCACGTTCTGTAGTTACAAAGATGAGAAGAAAGGTCCTAAGAAATTACCATGTGAAGATGTCATCATGTTCAAACCATGGAAACGGAATTTCAGAAGATTGTGATCACATTTCCTCTTTAGTGTGGTGGGACTCCGACAAGGGCTGTCTGTATGACAAACAAACTCCGTGTTCATCTGAGGCTGTTGATCCCTTCATTTTGCATGACGCCTCTGAAAAACCCAAGTGAGATAAAAAATATTTGTTTGGCAAAGTTTTTGAAATTAACACAGCAAATCAATGGAAAAGACCAGGGTGATGAGGCTGGACAAGACCAGGGTGATGAGGCTGGACAAGAAGATCAAACCAAAATATAATTGAAATAAATAAAAAACGTTTTGAGTTTTTCTTGTCTTGGTGTGTCGGGTAATGAAACTTCATCAACATTTGAATCACGTTGCAACAACATAAATGGTTGATTGAATTTGCAGCATTTATTGGCTGTAATTTTAACCTAGATTTCAAGCAAAAATCAGTAATAGGGTTTTAAGGGTTGGTTCATTTCAAGTAGAATTCATATTTGTTGACAACTCATACAAATGGACGTTAGATGTTCGTCTGACATCTAACCATGAAGTGGCATCCTTTCTAGCATGAAATCAAAGACTAGACAGTGTTGGTTAGACAGAGCAGAGAGACAGGTCTAGTTACCTAAATATATATGAAATCATTCACCTTTAGGGGATCCTCCTCTCCAACTCTTGGCAAGTGGATAAAAAACATCAGTGCTTAGCGTTAAAAACTGAGAAATGCGGCATTTTTTTTTTCAAAGGAGAAAAAGTTTAGGACCTGAGTTTAAACCTCACATCTGTAGAACATGAAGGTCACAGCTTTGTTGTGTGTGTGTGTGTGTGTGTGTGTGTGACTGGACTAAAGCCAGAGGAGATCTAGGGGGCATCATGAAATGCTGAGTTCAGCTCGGGCCCATGCAGCAAGCTCAGCAGCTGCTGTACGTCTAGACTCTATGGCAGCTCAATACCAATTAATCTGTCTGCTGCACTCCTATAGCAAACTACATTAGGATTATGTTATGGACCGAGATCGATGTGGATTTCCAGGAGATGAGAGATCAAAGTACAGGTGACATTGACCAAGAAGGACGGTTTCAGAAGGCTGGATCAATAAACAACCAAGCTAGATTCTTAAAACAAGATTTGGTAGTTTGTCATTTCAAAGGTAGTGAAAGTAGTTAAGCCACCAAAAGAGAAACCTAAATAGTGAATCTTAAACCTACAAACTCATTGGGGCGGCAGGTAGTCTAGTTACAGCGTTAGGCCAGTAACTGAAAGGTTGCTGGTTCGAATTCCCGAACTGACAAGGTACAAATCTGTCGCTCTGCCCCTGAACAAGAGAACCCACTGTTTCCCGGTAGGCCGTCATTGTAAATAAGAATTTTTCTTAACTGACTTGCCTGGTTAAATAAAGGTTAAGTAAAAGTTCAATTAAAACAAAACAAAAAATGCATCCAGTGACAGTATAGTATCAACCAATGAAACACCTTTAAATCAGTAAGGAGAAAACATACAAAATAAACATTTTTAAGTATAATTTATTGTACATTGTCATTCCTTCCCATTATTTCAGAAGATTTAACAAAAACTAACATTGTAACATTGCCATTTATACAAAATATAAACTATAAGGGGGAATATAAATGTAACATCAACCCTTCCCACATGGTTACAGTACAGTCATTTTGTTAGGACCAACCAGGCATCGAAAGGGAGAGATGCCAGTTATACCCTCCTTGTAAAAGACCAGAAACTCTTTATAAATCACAAGGTATACCGACACAAGCCCAGTATCAATCTTATTATCTCTACATACAACACATCTTCTGGTACATTTCCAATAACAAAAAACTCAAAAAGTGCCAAATCGTGACCATTTAAAATAGTTTAATTAAAAGAGGCTTGAGTTTCTCTTTAATAATCTATGTGCAACCTTCACTTTGGGCAGGGCACATACAAAACAAATTTAGAATTATTTCCCAGGTGAAATTAAAACTACAATAAGAACTTCTGTACACACAAGTGGTCCATATTTTTTTCAAGAGACCTGACATGACAACCACTTCCCTGTAGGCCTACATACCCCAGAATACCCCAGACTGATAACCAGGATGTTGGTTGTGTTACTATGGAAATGCAGGTCTTGAGGGTTGGCAGAGCAAGAAGCCATGTTGAGGTTCCGTATGGGGTTTCGAAATAGGGGAGGGGTGCGAGGGGTTGATGGTGGCGGCTTCCTCTCCAACTAACATCCCCCCCCCCCAGAAAAAAAAGTCAGCACTAGGATTTTCTTTTTTCTGTGGGGGCGAACGAGTGGGTGTGGGTGATGTGGAGTCCATTTTGGCTGCTGGATGTTAGGATTGGGGTCTTGGTTCAGTGCGGTTGAGGGGAGTGGTGGTGGTTGAGGTGGTAACAGGAGGGTGGATCAAGGGTTATGGGTTCAACAAAAGCAGTGCAGGAGCCAGGTCGCCATGACGATGGGGAGCAGGAGGGAGAAGTGGCTGGACTGCAGTGACATGCCCACTCCGGTAGGGGAGGTGGAGTTGACCGAGCTGCTGTATGTGTCCGTGACCATGGTGGAGTTGACGCTGGAACCTACACCGGGCGTGTTGCCCGATGTGGTGTTCGGGGAGACCACCTGCAGGCAAACAGGAAGAGGCTTGGTTTAGCAACATCTCAAATTTAATTCCACTGAGTTCTTCATTTTTGAACAAACACATTCTAGCCAAAGCACACATTCACATTTTAGTCATTTAGCAGAGCTCTTATCCAGAGTGACTTTTTTAAATTATTTTTTTTACCTTTATTTAACTAGGCAAGTCAGTTAAGAACAAATTCTTATTTTCAATGACGGCCTAGGAACAGTGGGTTAACTGCCTGTTCAGGGGCAGAACGACAGATTTGTACCTTGTCAGCTAGGGGATTTGAACTTGCAACCTACAAGTCCAACACTCTAACCACTAGGCTACCCTGCCACCCATCAATACGATGTCATATCTAGAGGACTTTACATTTTAGGGTAGAAAAGGAAGGCTGTGAAGAACTAGCAAACAAATACTTCAGGGGGTTAAAAACCAGCTATCGTGGCATATGGGTATTCTAGGCCCAATCTGAAAAACAATCAATGGATTGAGATTTAGAATGGAGGGATGTTTTACAATTAAAATGGCCACCAATTTACTGAACACCATGTAGGGTAGTCCAATTTGTCATGCCATATCCAAAGAAAAATTATAGATTAGACCAAATCAGTAACCTAACTGAACCAAGCAAATTTCCACTGAATGTTCTTCCAACTGGTAGCCCCCCAAAGATGTAACCTGTTCTTGTCTCTGTTCGGGTCACACCCAGTTATCACGTTGGCCTGTACATGTAACACCACATAGAATGCTAGTCCAAACAGGCACGCGCAAACGGACGGTCTTCGCTATTCGTTACAGGTATCGTTTGTCGCGCAGCAATGAAAGGAACTTTATCCCTTTGGTAGACTCGGGTGTACGTGGCTTTAAATCATTCATTTACCGAGATGTTTTTAATAAATTAAAGAAACGTGCATCACAACTATTAGGATAATTGCCAACAAGACAAGATGGATAGATAGATGTTGAGGAACGGTCCCAAAATGTGCGCACACGTTAAAGTAAGTGATTGGCACCAATGTGAGGCTTATGACTTGGATCAGATCATATAATTGCATGATTTTACCTGATTACTACCCACTGGGCAAACACGGTTTGAATCAACGTTTCCACGTAATAAAAGAAAAGCAATGTGATGACATGAATCAACATAGAAAACGGATTGGATTTTTAAAAAGTAATCAACATAAGATTATTTGGCTTTTTTTTTTTTTACCCAACTTTTAACCTAAATCCAATGACATGATGACATGGTGAAATGTTTTGTTGAATTCAGGTTAGTTGACAAATCAACCAAATGTAAATAAAAACTGGACGAATTGACGTCTGTGCTCAGTGGGCTACTTTAAATCCTCTCTGCCATAGCCCTATAACGTTAAAACCATATCACGAACAATTAATTATAGACTATCGAAGAAATACCCTACAACAAAAACACCTCACGCAAATAAAATGCGAATTACTTTACAAAAAACATGATTTTTTTATAGGAAAAATACTTAATATTAATAATAAATGTCTTTGGCATACCTGTGTCGATAAACATATAGCGAACACAATCACTCCGAGATGAACAACCATCATTTTTGACATCCTTATGATGATTTGGCTAGAACTTCAAGCACAGACGCAACCAGCAGCCACAGTCCCTCTGAAAATGTGATCACTGAAATAGTTGGACCGACCTTCTTTATACCAGCATCATGACTGACGTGTGACGTGAGAATTGTCACATACCTACAGTAAACAACCAGGAAACAAAATAACCAATTAATGTAAAATCTTGCGCTAAACATATTTATTTTATGTTGAACATATTGGTCGTTAAAATCCATATGCATTTTGTATATCTTATAAGGGTGTGTCATCAGTGGAAAGCTACATTCAGAGCTACATTCGGAAGCTTTTTGTGGAATAAAACAAAATATGGCTTTGGGACGGCTCCCATTGAATGAAAAGGTCTGCTACAGGGGCAACTTCATCCAGGAATTATTAGGTTTCAACGTCCAAATAAGTCATTTGCAACGAGTTGCTTGGCCGGTATCTTCTGCCAACAGTTCGCAATGAACCTCTTCGTCGTCATTTTACTTGCGTCTTTGGTCTTTGGAAAGTTTCTTATTATATATATATTTACCATTGTAGGCTATGGGCTAAGGATAGGTTCCTATGACCAATACAGGAATCTCTAGATTTTCTGTCCAAGACCTATCTGTATAGAAATCTAATGGGCCAAATACAAAATGGGTATCATCGCCTGAGGTGGCCTAATTCCATATGCAAAAGCATCCAACAGGTGAGCCACCACTGCCTCAACCGAAAACAGGCTACTGTCGCCCTCTGGTGGCAAGTCAAAGTATCGCAAAATAAAATATATCTTGCACCAGCCCTTTACAAACGAATTGGCGAAACCTTCTGTTTGTACTGCACCAACGTTTTTAATCATTTTCAAAACTGCCAGGGGTATACCAAAATGCAATTTTTATGATTGGATCCAGATGTGGGATTGTACATTTTGGCCTATAAATACCGTCCCTAGTCTCCTCGCTTTCGGGTAAGTGGATTTCTGAGAGAATAGTGAGATGATCTGATCCCCTCCAGAGGATCCCAAAGAGACAGCGCTCCTTCGCTGCCTGCGCTCCCTGCAGAGGCACCAGATGTGCCTCTGTTATTGAGACGGGGAGAAAGTGGGGCCTTTAGTAAGGCATCAGATAAACCCGTTTCCCAAAGCTCAGGCTGATCGTGTATCACCAGCGGGTCTATGAGTGGAGCCAAACCCCAGCTAGCGAGTGCACCGGGATCGGGTTCCTGTTTACACGAGGGGGGCGGGGGCTGAGAGGCATAACATATAACATGATATAACATATAAGTTAACATATACTATAACATATAACAAAACATATAACATCACATATAACATAATATATAACATATAACAACATATAACATAACATATGTTATAATATATAACATATAACAACATATAACATAACATATACTATAATATATACAGTGGGGAGAACAAGTATTTGATATACTGCCGATTTTGCAGGTTTTCCTACTTACAAAGCATGTAGAGGTCTGTGAGAGGGAATCTAAACCAAAAATCCAGAAAATCACATTATATAATTTTTAAGTAATTAATTTGCATTTTATTGCATGACATAAGTATTTGATACATCAGAAAAGCATAACTTAATATTTGGTACGGAAACCTTTGTTTGCAATTACAGAGATCATATGTTTCCTGTAGTTCTTGAACAGCTTTGCACACACTGCAGCAGGGATTTTGGCACACTCCTCCATACAGACCTTCTCCAGATCCTTCAGGTTTTGGGGCTGTCGCTGGGCAATATGGACTTTCAGCTCCCTCCAAAGATTTTCTATTGGGTTCAGGTCTGGAGACTGGCTAGGCCACTCCAGGACCTTGAGATGCTTCTTATTTAGCCACTCCTTAGTTGCCCTGGCTGTGTGTTTCGGGTCGTTGTCATGCTGGAAGACCCATCCACGACCCATCTTCAATGCTCTTACTGAGGGAAGGAGGTTGTTGGCCAAGATCTCGCGATACATGGCCCCATCCATCCTCCCCTCAATACGGTGCAGTCGTTCTGTCCCCTTTGCAGAAAAGCATCCCCAAAGAATGATGTTTCCACCTCCATGCTTCACTGTTGGGATGGTGTTCTTGGGGTTGTACTCATGCTTTTTCTTCCTCCAAACACGGCGAGCGGAGTTTAGACCAAAAAGCTCTATTTTTGTCTCATCAGACCATATGACCTTCTCCCATTCCCATCCCATCAACTGGTGCTATCATCAACTACGGGTGCTATCATGGGCTGAAGTCAGCCCATTGTCTGAAGTCGGCGCAACCTGCCCCGGGACATCTTCCTGGTGGCACTGAAGTTTTTCCGGACCTCTCTGCCATTACCACGGAGTACGAGGACCTTCAGGAGGTGTTCAGCATATCCACTTCCCTTCTACCGCACTGCCCCTATGACTGCGGGATTTACCTTCTCCCTAGCACCACGCCGCCCCGGTGACGTCTGTACTCTCTGTCGGGACCAGAGACCAAGGCCATGGAAACCTACGTTGGGGATTCCCTAGCTAAAGGATTTATCTGTCCCTCTTCCTCTACCGCTGGTGCAGGTTTCTTCTTTGTGTAGAAAAGAGACAAGACCCTGTGCCCATGCATTGACTACCGAGGACATTACAATGACATTGCTGTAAAGAACCGTTATCTGCTACCACTCATTTCCTCGGCCTTCGAGCCTCTCCAGGGGGCCACTGTTTTTTCCAAGCTGGATAAACGAAATGCCTACCACCTGGTGCGGATACAAGAAGAGGACGAGTGGAAGGCCGCCTTCAACATGACCAGCGGCCACCACAAATATCTGGTCATGCCCTTTGGCCTCACCAACGCCCCTGCCGTGTTCCAGGCTCAGGTGAATGATGTTCTCCACAACATGCTGAACCGGTTCGTCTTCGTCTACATTGATGACGTCCTCGTCTTCTCCCGCTCCCCCGAAGAACACATACTCCACGTCCAACAGGTTCTCCAGCGCATTCTGGAGAACCAGCTGTTTGTTAAGGCGGAAAAGTGAAAGTTCCATTTCTCCACCATTCTCTTTCTGGGCGGTGGTGGGTTGGCATCAGCCTACATCCAGGGTGCAGCTGCAACGCTTCCTGGGGTTCGCTAACTTTATCGCCACTTTATCTGGGGTTACAGCACCCTGGCCTCCCCCCTGTCTGCACTCACCTCTACCAAGGTTCCATTCCTGTGGTCCTCTGCCACTGACCGGGCATTCTGAGACCTTAAGCACCGCTTCAACACTGCTCCTATCCTGGCTCATCCTGACCCTTCCCGTCAGTTCGTGGTGGAGGCCGATGCTTTGGATGTTGGGGGCTGTTCTGTCCCAATGTTCTGCCCTGGACCTTAAACTGCATCCCCATATCTTCTTCTCCCACCACCTCAATGCAGGGAGAGGAACTACGATGTGAGGAATCTGGAGCTTCTAGCGGCGAAGATGGTGTTGGAGGAATGGAGGCACTGGTTAGAAGGGACGGAACATCCGTTCATTGTGTGTACCGACCACAAAAACATGGAATATCTCCGCACTGCCAAGTGCCTCAATTCCAGGCAAGCGAGATGGGCCCTGCTTTTTTTTACCCGGTTCAACTTTTCCTCTCCTACTGGCCAGGGTCCAAGAGCTTCAAGCCAGATGCCCTGTCTCGCCGCTATAACCCCACGATTACCATCCCGAAGCTGGAGACCATCCTTCCCACCTTGTGCCTGGCGACGGCACGCAGCTTCGGTATAGGTAAACAGGTCCAGGAGGCGCAGCAGTCCCAGCCGAACCCTGGGGGGGGCCAGATAACTGGATGTTTGTGCCTGATGCTGTTCACTCCGTGGTCCTGGAGTGGGTCCATTCCTCCAGGCTTGCCTGTCACCCGGGATTTAGTCGGACCCTGGCCTTCGTGCGGCAACGCTTTTGGTGACCTACTATGGTTCCAGTTGTTGCCGCGTTTGTCGCTGCCTGCACGGTCTGCACACAAAACAAGATTCCTCGGCAAGCTCCAGCTGGTCTTCTCCAACCACTGCCTGTCCGTCCCTGATCCCAAATATCCCTGGATTTCATCATGGGTCTCCCCCTGCCTGAGGGCAACACTGCCATCCTGACTGTGGTCGACTGGTTTTCCAAAGCCGTCCACTTCATTCCTCTCCCCAAACTACCCTCGGCCAAGGAGACAGCCAGCTTATGGTGCAGCACATCTTCCGGATCTACGGACTCCCGGTGGACATGGTCTCCAACCAGAGTCCGCAGTTCTCATCCCGGTTCTGGAAGGCGTTTTGCACGCTCATGGGGTCGTCGGTCAGCCTGTCTTCAGGATTCCACCCCCAGTCCAATGGCCAGTCGGAGCGAGCCAACCAGGACTTAGAGACGACTCTTCGCTGCCTAGTCTCCTGCTCCACACTATCAGTTCAGGCAAAGGGTATGGCTCTCCACCTGGGACCTGCCTCTCCAGGTTGAGTCCTGTAAACTTTCCCCCTGTTTCATCAGCCCGTTCCCCATCTCTAGAGTCATTAGCCCCACTGCTGTTCCACTTTCGTTACCCCGTACCCTCTGTATTCACCCTACTTTCCATGTGTCTAGGATTAAGCCTGTGTCTCACAGCCATTTGACTTCTGTTTCCAGGCCCGCCCCTTCTCCCTGTGTCATCGATGGCCATCCAGCGTACACGGTGAGATGTCTCCTGAGTGTTCAACCACAGGGCAGGGGTTTCAAGCACCTGGTTGACTGGGAGGGTTATGGCCCAGAGGAGAGGTGCTGGGTCCCCGCTAGAGACATCCTGGACCCAGCCCTCATCGCCGACTTCCACCGCCGGTATACCGGTCAACCAGGTATGCACCCAGGTAGGACGCCAGATGGAGCCCCAAGAGGGGGGTACTGTCACACCCTGATCTGTTTCACCTGTCTTTGTGATTGTCTCCACCCCCCTCCAGGTGTCACCCATCTTCCCCATAATCCCCTGTGTATTTATACCTGTGTTCTCGATTGGTCTGTTGCCAATTCGTCTTGTTCGTGAAGTCAACCAGAGTTTTTGTGTTTCAGCTCCTGCTTTTCCCAGTCTCCTTTTCTCGCCCTCCTGGTTTTGACCCCTGCCAGTCCCGACTCTGAGCCTGCCTGCCTGACCACTCTGCCTGCCCCTGAGCCTGCGTGCTGACCTGTACCTTTGTCCCACCTCTGGATTATTGACCTCCACCTACCCTGACCCTGAGCCTGCCTGCCGTCCGGTACCCCACCTCCGGTTTACTTACCCCTGCCTGCCTTGACCTATCTATTGCCTGCCCCTGTTTGATTATTAAACAATTTTTAATTGTACGTTGTCTGCATCTGGGTCTTACCTTCGTACCCGATAGGTGTTTCACTTTAACACAGAGGATATGTTTTAAGAATTCTGCATGCAGTCTCAATTTGGTGTTTGTCCCAGTTTCTGACTTCTTGGTTGGTGAGCGGACCCAATACCTCACAACCGTAAAGGGCAATGGGTTACATGACTGATTCAAGTATTTTTTGCCAGATCCTAATTGGTAAGTTTAATTAATTGATGTCATACAAGGCCCTTCTTACCTTGTCTCTCAGATCGTTCACAGCTTTGTGGATGTTACCTGTGGTGCTGATGTTTAGGCTGAGGTATGTATAGTTTTTTGTGTGCTGGATGGAATTTGTATTTGTGGTCCTGGCAACTGGACATTTTTTGGAGCACCATTACTTTCATCTTATTGAGATTTACTGCCAGGGCCCAGGTCTGACAGAATCTGTGCAGAATATCTATGTGCTGCTGTAGGCCCTCCTTGGTTGGGGACAGAAGCACCAGATCATCAGCAAACAGTAGACATTTTACTTCAGATTCTTTTAGGGTGAGGCCAAATACTGCAGACAGTTGTAGTGCCCTCACCAATTCGTTGATATATATGTTGAAGAGGGTGGGGCTTAAGCTGCATCCCTGTCTCACCCCACAGCCCTGTGGAAAGAAATGTGTGTGTTTTTTGCCAATTTTAACCGCACACTTGTTGTTTGTGTACATGGATTTTAGAATTTTGTATGTTTCCCCCCAACACTTTCCATCAAGTTGTATAGCAGACCCTCATGCCAAATTGAGTCAAAAGCCTTTTTTAAATCAACAAAGCATGAGAAGAATTTACCTTTGTTTTGTTTAGTCTGTTTGTCAATTAGGGTGTGCAGGGTGAATACGTGATCTTTCTTACAGTAATTTGGTAAAAATACAATTTTACATTTGCTCAGTACATTGCTTTCACTGAGGAAATGTACAAGTCTGCTGTAAATGATAATGCAGAGGATTTTCCCAAGGTTGCTGTTGATGCATATCCCACGGTAGTTATTGGGGTCAAATTTGTCTCCACTTTTGTCGATTGAGGTGACCAGTCCATGGTTCCAAATATTGGGGAAGATGCAAGAGCTAAGGATGATGTTAAAGAGTTTAAGTATAGCCAATTGGAATTTGTGGTCTGTATATTTTATAATTGCATTTAGGATACTATCAACACCACAGACCTTTTTGGGTTGGAGGGTTTGTATTTTGTCCTGTAGTTCATGTAATACAAGAATCAAGTGTGTTCTGGTAGTCTTAAATCGTTTCTAAGATTGTCACGCCCTGACCTTAGAGCTTTTTATGTCTCTATTTTGGTTAGGCCAGGGTGTGATTTGGGTGGGCATTCTATGTTCCTTTTTCTATGTTTTTGCATTTCTTTGTTTAGGCCGGGTATGGTTCTCAATCAGGGACAGCTGTCTATCGTTGTCTCTGATTGGGAACCATACTTAGGTAGCTTTTTCCCACAGGGTTTCTGTGGGTAGTTAATTTCTGTTTAATGTTTTGCACCTTTCAGGACTGTTTCAGTTATTCCCTTTGTTATTTTGTTATAGTGTTCAGTTTTAATAAAGAAAGCATGAACACTTACCACGCTGCGCTTTGGTCCGATGATTCCTCTTCTTCAGATGACGAATACCATTACAAAGATTTGCATTTGATCATGTATATGTTTTTGCTGTTTGTTCTTTGATATAGGGCCAAAAAAGATTGGAGAAGTGGTTTATCTATACTTCTCCATTTTGGATAGATAACTCTCCGTGTTGTTGATTGTTTAGTGTTTTCCAATTTTCCCAGAAGGGATTAGAGTCTATGGATTCTTCAACTACATTGAGCTGATTTCTGACTTGTTGTTCCTAATGTATTATTTTTGTGATTCACCATAGTGAAAGCATAGGCTCAGGTTTTCTGGGTGTCTATGTTTTTGGTTGGATAGGTTTCTCAATTTCTTTCTTAGGTTTTAGCATTCTTCATCAAACCATTTTGTCATTGTGAAATTGTTAGATTTGATAGGGAAGCTCAGAGGTCAAATGTACTGATTAGGTTTTCGACTGCCAAATTTACACCTTCGCTATTACAGTGAAAGGTTTTTTAATGGCATCAGACCGAGGCTCTGCATCTGTCCTCGTGCTCCTAGACCTTAGTGCTGCTTTTGATACCATCGATCACCACATTATTTTAGAGAGATTGAAAACCCAAATTGGTCTACACGGACAAGTTCTGGCCTGGTTTAGAGCTTATCTGTCGGAAAGATATCAGTTTGTCTCTGTGAATGGTTTGTCCTCTGACAAATCAACTGTAAATTTCGGTGTTCCTCAAGGTTCCGTTTTAGGACCACTATTGTTTTCACTATATATTTTACCTCTTGGGGATGTCATTCGAAAACATAATGTTAACTTTCACTGCTATGCGGATGACACACAGCTGTACATTTCAATGAAACATGGTGAAGCCCCAAAATTGCCCTCGCTAGAAGCATGTGTTTCAGACATAAGGAAGTGGATGGCTGCAAACTTTCTACTTTTAAACTCAGACAAAACAGAGATGCTTGTTCTAGGTCCCAAGAAACAAAGAGATCTTCTGTTGAATCTGACAATCAATCTTAATGGTTGTACAGTCGTCTCAAATAAAACGGTGAAGGACCTCGGCGTTACTCTGGACCCTGATCTCTCTTTTGAAGAACATATCAAGACTGTTTCAAGGACAGCTTTTTCCCATCTTCGTAACATTGCAAAAATCAGAAACTTTCTGTCCAAAAATGATGCAGAAAAATTCATCCATGCTTTTGTCACTTCTAGGTTAGACTACCTCAATGCTCTACTTTCCGGCTACCTGGATAAAGCACTAAATAAACTTCAGTTAGTGCTAAATACGGCTGCTAGAATCCTGACTAGAACCAAAAAAAATTATCATATTACTCCAGTGCTAGCCTCTCCTACACTGGCTTCCTGTCAAGGCAAGGGCTGATTTCAAGGTTTTACTGCTAACCTACAAAGCATTACATGGGCTTGCTCCTACCTATCTCTCTGATTTGGTCCTGCCGTACATACCTACACGTACGCTACGGTCACAAGACGCAGGCCTCCTAATTGTCCCTAGAATTTCTAAGCAAACAGCTGGAGGCAGGGCTTTCTCCTATGGAGCTCCATTTTTATGGAATGGTCTGCCTACCCATGTGAGAGACGCAAACTTGGTCTCAACCTTTAAGTCTTTACTGAAGACTCATCTCTTCAGTGGGTCATATGATTGAGTGTAGTCTGAGCCAGGAGTGTGAAGGTGAACGGAAAGGCACTGGAGCAACGAACCGCCCTTGCTGTCTCTGCCTGGCCGGTTCCCCTCTTTCCACTGGGATTCTCTGCCTCTAACCCTATTACAGGGGCTGAGTCACTGGCTTACTAGGGATCTTTCATACTGTCCCTAGGAGGGGTGCGTCACTTGAGTGGGTTGAGTCACTGATGTGATCTTCCTGTCTGGGTTGGCGTCCCCCCTTGGGTTGTGCCGTGGCGGAGATCTTTGTGGGCTATACTCGGCCTTGTCTCCGGATGGTAAGTTGGTGGTTGAAGATATCCCTCTAGTGGGTGGGGTTATATCCTTCCTGTTTGGCCCTGTCCGGGGGTGTCATCGGATGGTCCACAGTGTCTCCTGACCTCTCCTGTCTCAGCCTCCAGTATTTATGCTGCAGTAGTTTATGTGTCGGGGGGCTAGCGTCAGTTTGTTATATCTGGAGTACTTCTACTGTCCTATCCGGTGTCCTGTGTGAATTTAAGTATGCTCTCTCTAATTCTCTCTTTCTTTCTTTCTTTCTCTCTCTCGGAGGACCTGAGCCCTAGGACCATGCCTCAGGACTACCTGACATGATGACTCCTTGCTGTCCCCAGTCCACCTGGCCATGCTGCTGCTCCAGTTTCAACTGTTCTGCCTGTGATTATTATTATTTGACCATGCTGGTCATTTATGAACATTTTAACATCTTGGCCATGTTCTGTTATAATCTCCACCCGGCACAGCCAGAAGAGGACTGGCCACCCCACATAGCCTGGTTCCTCTCTAGGTTTCTTCCTAGGTTTTGGCCTTTCTAGGGAGTTTTTCCTAGCCACCGTGCTTCTACACCCGTATTGCTTGCTGTTTGGGGTTTTAGGCTGGGTTTCTGTACAGCACTTTGAGATATCAGCTGATGTACGAAGGGCTATATAAATAAATTTGATTTGATTTGTCCAGGAAGTTGTCTAAAAGATTGAAGAAGTGATTTATCCATACTTGTCCCAAGTGGGCTCTCGAGTGGCGCAGTGGTTTAAGGCACTGCATCTCAGTGCAATATGTGTCACTGCAGTCCCTGGTTTGAATCCAGGCTGCATCACATCTGGCTGTGATTGGGAGTCCCATAGGGCGGCGCACAATTGGCCCAGTGTCGCTGGGGTAGGCTTTCAGTGTAAATAAGAATTTGTTCTTAGCTGACTTGCCTAGTTAAATTAAAAGGGATTGCATTTGTTGTTGCCTAATTATTTTTTGGTAGGTTTCCACACTACTTTCATTCCATCTATAGCATTTCTTAATTTTATTCAGTTCCTTTGGCTTTGATGCCTCATGATTGAGTATTGCTCTGTTTAAGTCGACTGATTTTGCTGTGATCTGATAGGGATGTCAGTGGGATGACTATGAATGCTCTGAGAGACTCTGGGTTGAGGTCAGTGATAAAGTAGTCTACAGTACTACTGCCAAGAGATGAGCTATAGGTGTACCTACCGTAAGCGTCCCCTCGACGTCTACAATTGACTATGTACATACCCAGCGTGCGACAGAGCTGCAGAATTTGTGACCTGTTTTTGTTGGTTATGTTGTCGTAATTGGGGGAGGGAAGGCTGTCACCACCAGGTAGGTGTTGTCCCCCTGTGTGCTGAGGGTGTCAGGTTCTTGTCCAGTTCTGGAATTTATCGCCACAGACTAGTACATGTACTTGGCCTGGAAATGATTAATTTCCCCCTCCAGGATGGATAAGCTGTCATCATTAAAGTATGGAGATTCTAGTGGGGGGATATAGGTAGCACAGCAGGACATGTTTCTCTGTTGAGATAATTTCCTTTTTAATTTCTAGCCAAATGTGAAATGTTCCTGTTTTGATTAATTTAATAGAGTGAGGTAGGTCTGCTCTATACCAAATTAGCTTACCCCCTGAGTCCTTTCCCTGCTTTACTCCTGGTAATTTGGTGGATGGGATTACCAGCTGTCTGTAACCTAGAGGGCAACCAGTGGGTCAATTTCCTCTATACCATGTTTCTTGTATGATGATAATGTCTGTATTTCTGATTTATTTGGTGAATCCAGGTTCCTGCCCCTTAAGCCAAAGGCAGATGACCTCAGGCCTTGGATATACCCGAATGAGATAATACTGCTGCACAATTAATCAAATGGCCACCCATACAGTTTACATTTTTACACTACTGCTACTTGCTTTTTATTACCTATACATAGTCACATTACAAATGACCTACTTATTGTTATGTAATTTTCTTGTGTTTCTTTTTTATTTATTTACCTTTTTTTACTTTAGTTTATTTAGTAAATATTTTCTTAACTATATTTCTTGAACCTCATTGTTGGTTAGGGGTTTGTAAGTAAGCATTTCACAGGCGTTGTGTTCCTCTCGCTCTGATCAAACAGATGTAATTTGAGAAACCCCAAAACATTCTACCGTGGTATCGTTTACCCAGGCGGGATTTTCATCTCTTTTATTTAAATCCTGGAATATAATAGACTGTGTTGGTTCTGTGTTCCCCGCAGATAAAACAGTCCTTGCATTCCTCATGAAATGTATCTGTTGAGATTCGGGAGGGGTGGCCGCCAGGTGTTGGGTTACAGCGCGGAGGCCCCTCCCTGCTCTCTGGGATTTAGAGAGAGGGGTTGTTAGTCGGCGGCGGTAGGGCGGCAGCAGCAGCCCACAGCACCCATGTTCAGTGGAGAGTCAGTGGAAGGTGCCCCCAGATGACCGACGCAGACGTCTGGGAATGACAGCCGCTGTCACCGAGAGTGACAGCTTTCGCTCTCTGTCGCCGCACCTTGACTAGCCTTGACTAGCCCCGGAGTGACGCGCTCTATCAGTCGCACGCCAAAGAAGTGACACGGAGCCAGTCAGAACTATGCCAGAGATGGAGAAAGGGAGACCACCGGAAAACAAACGCAGTAGGAAACCCGCGCACCCCGTCAAGAGAGAGATCAACCAAGAGATGAAGGTGAGGGGAAATTAGTTATTTGCCTTTTTTTTTTAGCAGTGTTCTGTTTGTGAATAGTCTTAAGTAATGCCATGCTATGTCGTTGTCTTAGGTCTCTTTTATGTAGTGTTGTGTTGTCTCTCTTGTCGTTATGTGTGTTTTGTCCTATATTTTGATTTAATTTATTCTTATTTTTAATCCCAGCCCCGGTCCCCGCAGGAGGCCTTTTGCCTTTTGGTAGGCCGTCATTGTAAATTATAATTTGTTCTTAACTGACTTGCCTAGTTAAATAAAGATGAGATAAAAATAAAAGTGCAGATTGAGACTTTTGAGACATTGGGAGAGACCTCCGTGCGCACTAATCACACAGTTGGAGGCATTCACAGACGCCATGAAAACTTCGATTTGTTCCCATTGAAACAATTCAATTTGCTTATAATTGAATGCCGTTATATTATTGAATACTTCCGAAATAATGATGAATGATGATAATGATAATGATGATAATTTCATATGATGAAATAAGACAGCTATATTGTATTACCTGGCCTTGCCACAATAAACCGACTGTCGGGAAATATAGCTTTCTGAGGGAATGAAAACGTGTGACTGTTTAATTGAAGTGTCACTCTTAGGTTATCTAATATTTGATGTCGTGTCCACTGAATGGTAGGTAGCCCTTCTGTAGCGACGCCATGTCAGTCCATCCGTAGCCTCGCGCAGCAAAGTCCAGTGGTGTTCCAGATGTGCGTCACCACCAAACTGCAAGAACACTTCACTTCTTCCACGCTTCGGCTGTGCGCGCACTTGTTGTAGTAGGCTAGTCTACATGTTTACAACAATGTAACGTTGTAAAAAATAAATACATTCGAACGAACATACATAGTCACATCACTTGAGAATATCCGCTAGGGCAAAGGATCAGTAGGCCGAACCTAAACAGGTAACCATAGTAATTGTGCCCTTGGAAAGTGACTCAGAATCAGTTTCATGGAAACTATGTCTACTGTTTTATTTGGTGATTCCAATTCAAAAAAAAATTGAATATGATGGTATTGGTTTCAGTCCTGCTGCTAGAGTGCAAGTCTTGTAGTAAGCTAGGCTACAAGCCCACATTTTGTCAGCCTTCAGTTTTATGAGTTGTGACATTGGCCACTGGACACAGATGTAAGTTCAAAGTCTAGTTTTGATTTACATTTGGTTGAGTTGTCAACTATTGTGAATTCAACATTAAATTAAATGTAAAAAATCGTCTTGTTTTGTGAGAGGAAATGTGCTCTTTTTGCGTAAGTGGTTTGGATGGTAGCTTTTGATATCCAGGGAGTGGTGTAGAATTGCAACTTAACTAATTTGAATGAAAACATGCTAAATGCTGTCTGTGCTTGATGTAAGTCAGCCCGGCCTGGATCTGAGCTGGATCCGGGGGTCGGCCCTGCGTTGTTGCCTTTGGTCAGGGTTCTTTCTGTGGTGCTTGTCACTCTCACAAAGCAGATGTTGGTCTGAACTGCCAATAAGAAACAATAACAACATTGTGGGAAGTAAAGCACAGGGAGGAGAAAGAACAAAATTCCTGTCTCTCCCTAATGAGAAAATAGTGAGACAAAACAACACTGAATTCCATGTAATATAGGAGGACATGCCCTGATGGAACTGTTGATGTAGACTAGGCTAGTCCCACGGGATGCAGGCAGCACAGGCAGAGTACTACTTTGTGATTCTCAGACTTACAGGGAGCCACGTGGATCTACAAAACAGGCCTTGGGTGACCGCGGTAATGAACTGGGGCTGTTGGGCTTGAAGGTCAGTGGTGTAAGTGTGTGATTATGAAATAGAGAAGGGTAGATAAAGAAAGACAGATGGACAGATATATTTTGTCTAACTCTCACACAGATCAGAGAGACAGACAGACACACACACACACATAGTCAGAGAAACAGACAGACACACACAGACAGACAAAATAGAACTCTCAGACAGACAGACAGATCACAGACAGATCACAGACAGACAGACAAAATAGAACTCTCAGAGACAGACAGACAGACAGACAGACAGACAAAATAGAACTCTCAGAGACAGACAGACAAAATAGAACTCTCAGAGACAGACAGACAAAATAGAACTCTCAGAGACAGACGGACAAAATAGAAGACAGACAGACAGACAGACAGACAGACAGACAGACAGACAGACAGTGATTTCAGGAGCTGTCTGTCTGTCTGCGGGCTGCTCCGGTCCAGTCCAGTGTTGTCTTAGTCAAGGGATCTATTTCAATACCACAGTCAAACCCACTCCTTCCATGCCAGACCGTAGCACAGCGCGGACACCAGATACCTGACTTTATTCATCGTTAGGCATATTTAGCTGGATATGATACCTCTACATACACACAAACACACCCGCACACACTTGGGGACACACACAATTCCTTTTCTTTGAGGCCCTGTCAGAGTGAGGAAAGCAGAGGGAAGAATGTGTAGTCAGTACCACAGCCCTGGTGTAACACTACAACAGGCAGACTGTCCACACTGGAAAAGGCTGAAACCCGAGAGGGAGTGCAGTGTCGGGTATCAGGGCTGGAAGTTGCCGGGTGGAGGGGGCAAGGGGAGAGGCAGAGGGAGGAAAGGGCAGGCGAGGGAGGGGGCACACAAAGAGGGACTGGGTAGTGCTGGACACTTGGGAGAGGAGCAGGGGAGGGAAGGACTGGGTAGTGCTGGACACTTGGGAGAGGAGCAGGGAAGGGAGGGACTGGGTAGTGCTGGACACTTGGGAGAGGAGCAGGGGAGGGAGGGACTGGGTAGTGCTGGACACTTGGGAGAGGAGCAGGGAAGGGAGGGACTGGGTAGTGCTGGACACTTGGGAGAGGAGCAGGGGAGGGAGGGACTGGGTAGTGCTGGACACTTGGGAGAGGAGCAGGGGAGGGAGGGACTGGGTAGTGCTGGACACTTGGGAGAGGAGCAGGGGAGGGAAGGACTGGGTAGTGCTGGACACTTGGGAGAGGAGCAGGGGAGGGAGGGACTGGGTAGTGCTGGACACTTGGGAGAGGAGCAGGGAAGGGAGGGACTGGGTAGTGCTGGACACTTGGGAGAGGAGCAGGGGAGGGAGGGACTGGGTAGTGCTGGACACTTGGGAGAGGAGCAGGGAAGGGAGGGACTGGGTAGTGCTGGACACTTGGGAGAGGAGCAGGGGAGGGAGGGACTGGGTAGTGCTGGACACTTGGGAGAGGAGCAGGGGAGGGAGGGACTGGGGAGTGCTGGACACTTGGGAGAGGAGCAGGGGAGGGAGGGACTGGGGAGTGCTGGACCCTTGGGAGAGGAGCAGGGGAGGGAGGGACTGGGGAGTGCTGGACACTTGGGAGAGGAGCAGGGGAGGGAAGGACTGGGTAGTGCTGGACACTTGGGAGAGGAGCAGGGGAGGGAAGGACTGGGTAGTGCTGGACACTTGGGAGAGGAGCAGGGGAGGAGGGACTGGGGAGTGCTGGACACTTGGGAGAGGAGCAGGGGAGGGAGGGACTGGGTAGTGCTGGACACTTGGGAGAGGAGCAGGGGAGAGAGGGACTGGGTAGTGCTGGACACTTGGGAGAGGAGCGGGGCATTTCCGAGAACCGTGGGACCTAGCGGTGGTGTAAGGTGTCCTGCTCGGATTTCTGCTAATTTCAGATCGGATTTCTGCTCCAATCCCCACTCGCCTCAAAGCCACAGAGGAGACGAGGTGGGCGGATGAAAAGAGAGAGAGACCTTTGTGTTGTTTTCTTTCATATGGTCGGAATGTTTAAAAAGCCAGGATGTTCACTTCACAACACATCTGCTGAGAACACGTCTTTATTTTGTCTCTTTTTTCCCCAATTAAAAGAGCTAAACAAAGAATGATTCATATATTTTACACTGGTATTAGGTTGGAAAACTTTTCCGTCTCCTATTTAGCAAGAGTAAACAAACTGCAATACATCATGGAAAAATAGTCATACTGTACTCCTCTGGGTTCCCTTGCTCATTTCATCCAGTCAGGGCTGGTCTGGAAGTCGAAAGAATCAGCACATTGATTCGCGACTGGAAGCTCTGGTTACATTTAAAGAGTGGGATAAAAAGTTCCACTAACAAACCTCGGATGTAAGGTCACTCACAACTGAACTTCACATTGGCTTAGCGTTAGCAAGCAGTGGCTCGGTTGTCCCGTCTCCCGCCATGTCCCCTGACTGACATAACCTATAATGTTGCTCAGTGATTTATTTTCCATTTTTCCTTTTAGACCTTTGCAGAGAGCACCATGAATGAGCTCCTAGGCTGGTACGGCTATGACAAGTTGGAGCTCAGAGACTCCGAGGCCACCGAGATACGGAACTACCCCAACCGTGAGAGACGCCAGCAGCACGTCTCAGTTCTTAAAGGTGAGGGAAGGCCAGGGCCCTGTTCACTAGGCCACACTGGAGTAAAACGTTTTGCAATGGAGAGTAGAAATCTGTGTTTTAATTGGACAGGTAGTTCAGGTAGTACCTCCTTTTTCAAAACGATTCCTTTTTCAAAACGACCCAAGGTCATTTGTTAAGGTAGTATCCTTGTTTCACAGCTAACATATTTAACAGAGGTCAGACGGAATTCACAGGTAACCCAGTAAGAGAACATAGAGGTTGTTAAATCCAGACATATTACTTCACCCTTCTTATGTTTCACTTACTATCATTACAGTAAACCTGTGTGGATGGACTATTATCTTTCTACAGTTTTCAGTGTCATTGTTTTCTGTCCATGCCCTTTAGGCTGTACATCTGTATTTAAATTGTGTGTGTGGAGTGGAAGTGGTGCCAAGAGAAACTGACTGAATTCAGATTCCATTTTTGTTGGCACTTTACATGACTTTATATGTATGTTAAGAACATAAATTCACTCTGAAGTGACCCTAGATATCCTGTGCCTTCCAGAAAACTCGGTGCCCAAATCCAAGAGCCTAGACAGCCCCATGACACTGGCCATGAGGAGTGGAGAGAGAGAATCATCCAGAGTCCCCTCTTCCTCCCCCGGTTCCTCCTCTCTGACCAGCCCTAAGGAGCAAAAGAGTGCCCCCGTAATTGTCCCGCTTATAAAGCCATCGGCAGGTAGGGACAGGCCTGAAAAAATCTCTCTCTCTCACACACACACACACACACACACACACACACACACACACACACACATCTACCGAGCATATGCAAACACACACCCTTTGTGTGATCACCTGGGTTAGAACCCATGTCTCCTGCACATCACAAAAGTGTTTTAGCCTGCCTAGCTAAAGTCTAGACATTATTCAGGAAGCTAACACAAGTCTTCAGGTCTCAGGCAAGATTCCTCATCACACAGGTGTGGTTCACTAAATCACCCCTGTTACACTCACACATCATCATCATCATCATCATCATCATCACTACCATACGTAGCCTACGGTTCTTCAACACTCACACATCATCATCATCACTACCATATGTAGCCTACAGTTCTTCAACACTCACACATCATCATCATCACTACCATATGTAGCCTACAGTTCTTCAACACTCACACATCATCATCATCATCATCACTACCATATGTAGCCTACGGTCTTCAACACTCACACATCATCTTCATCATCATCATCATCACTACCATACGTAGCCTACGGTTCTTCAACACTCACAAGCTCCTTAAATGCTCATCTTCATCATCAAACACACTTCACATGTTGATGTTGATTCCTCTCCCCTTTGGCTCTGTCCACAGTGGAAGACGTGCAGAATGTGCAGATAGTGTGTGTGTGGTGTCAGAAGGAAGGGGTGAAGCGCTACTCTCTCTGTATGGGCACCGAGCTGAAGAGCTTCTGTAGTGAGAAGTGCTTCGCCGCCTGCCGACGGGCCTACTTCAAACGCAACAAGGTGAGGGATTCAACCTTGGTTCAACCTTATTTCAACTTGGAATCAATGGGACAATTTTAGGTCAGACAAAACTGACTTGTCAACTGCAGCAGTTCAGATGGAGAAAATGACACACACACACACACACACACACACACACACACACACACACACACACACACACACACACACACACAGTGTTTTTTTTATGGACAGGCCAGTGTTTTGAGGGTGGGAAGGGGTCAACGTTTGCAGAGGACACTTAGTTAGTATCAGTTACGGCTTAATGGAGGAAGGGCCAGTCATCATGTGGCTTGGGTCTGGAGGATCGGGAAGCAACAGGGAAGCAGTGCCTATACACAACTCCACTCCTATACACAACTCCACTCCTATACACAACTCCACTCCAATACACAACTCCACTCCAATACACAACTCCACTCCTATACACAACCCTCCTATACACATTACCACCATTTTTCACCCTCCATCCAAGACATGGATACCCTCTCTTAGAGGCGCGGGGGTGTCAGGCAAGGCTATCCCCTTTCACCGTTCCTGTTGTTTTGCCGCGCTAGGTTTTATTCACACGACAACAGACAGGGAGGGAAAGGGTGGAGGGGGTCGTCTGCTGCCTACCTGCAACAAACCCTTTAGTTGGTGGAAGTGGGGATGGAACTGTGGCCGTTGGCTTGTCCCTGCTTGTTTCTTGGAGGGAGAAGGGCAGAGGGCCTGGGGGTGAGGTGTCCACTTTCAGTGCATACCTTACCTGCATCTGCTTCATGTTTCGAAACTCCACACGTCTCAATGGGTCACAAAGAAGAGACCATTGAGAATAAAATGAGGGTTCAGGCTTGTCATCTATTTTATCTTACTGAAACATTCCAAAATGTTACCAAAACTTTTTTTAAACAGTCCCTTTGTTTCAGTGACCTCAAAGCCCATAGGTCAATGTACTCTGTTACTTTGCACCCCTATGACAAGGCAAATTGTGCAGTGGTTATTTTGGGATTGGTTATGTAAGTTTGTTTTAATGACCAACCACGGGAGCCTTGATGATTTAAAGCAACTGCTACTTCATCAACACTTGATGCTTAAATCCCATAGTGGATACTACTGAATCCAGGCTCTACTCTGAAACAGCTTTAACACAATCCGGTGTCCTGTTCATTAGGGCATACAATGTTTTGCAACAGAGATCTGTTATTGGACAAATCCAGCTAGTCCCTCCCAGATTTGTTTGTTTCGTTTGGTGCCTAATGAACATGACCCAGCTCTTGATAGTTTGTTTGAAGTGTATAATGATGCAGCTTTGCCCCACTCCGTCAGGCCCGGGATGAGGACCTCCATGTAGGGGAGAGGTCCCCCCAACACACCCCTGCTGATAACTCACCACGACTCGTGCTGAACAGTGGAGGTGCCAGAGTAAGAACAAAACACAATCCACTTCGTAGAAATATAATATACTTTTTAAATAGTTTAGCTCAAAGACTAGTTATGCATTAATGCATGTTTGTCTTTGAGAGCTAATTCAAAACATGTAGGGGCAGTTTCTAGGACACAGATTAAGGGGCAGTTTCTAGGACACAGATTAGGGGACAGTTCCTAATACACAGATTAAGGGGCAGTTTCTAGGACACAGATTAGGGGACAGTTCCTAATACACAGATTAAGGGGCAGTTTCTAGGACACAGATTAGGGAACAGTACCTAATACACAGATTAAGGGGCAGTTTCCAGGACACATATTAAGGGTCAGTTTCTAGGACACAGATTAAGGGACAGTTTCCAGGACACATATTAAGGGGCAGTTTCCAGGACACATATTAAGGGGCAGTTTCCAGGACACAGATTAAGGGGCAGTTTCCAGGACACAGATTAAGGGGCAGTTTCCAGGACACATATTAAGGGGCAGATTCCAGGACACATATTAAGGGGCAGTTTCCAGGACACTTAATAAGGGGCAGTTTCCAGGACACAGATTAAGGGGCAGTTTCCAGGACACCGATTAAGGGGCAGTTTCCAGGACACAGATTAAGGGGCAGTTTCTAGGACACAGATTAGGGAACAGTTCCTAAAACACAGATTAAGGGGCAGTTTCTAGGACACAGATTAAGGGGCAGATTCTAGGACACAGATAAAGCCTAGTCCTAGACTAAAAATAATTATTAATGGAGATTCTCCATTGAGTTTGCTTTTTAGTCTACGACTAGGTTTAACTGTGGGTCTGTGAAACCGCCCTGTAAAGGGATAGTTCAGGGATGTTACATATAGTATTTCCATATTTGTTTCCTTACCTTTGCCAACAATTAGCAACATTAGCCATGTAATTTAATCTCGCCTGTTAACATGGATTATTTTTCATGTCCAAATCAGCTCAAAATAACACAATCAATTTAATATGATTTGGTCATGACATTTAACACATGCTGAACGGGGGAGATTGGTTTACATTGGGAATTTGTCCCAAAATGCGAATGTTGCTAATTGTTGGAAGTAGCTAGGTTAACAAAATCAGTATGGATTGCAGTCACTCCTTGGCCATAGACTTCTTTCAAGGTAAAAAAAATAAAAATATCAACATTTGTAAAATCCTTTGCAAGCTTTGTGAATAAAGCAACTTTTCACAATACTGTCATATAGAATATTCCATATTTTATATTACCATTTCTACGACATACCAGTCATTTGTGTTTTCCTTTTCACATGTCACTTAAGTAACTCTTTACAGTCTCTCTCGCCTGTACCGCAGGTGTGCAACTGGTGCAAGCACGTCCGCCACACCAAAGAGTACCTGGACTTTGGCGCCGGTGAGGAGCGGCTTCAGTTTTGCAGCACCAAGTGTCTGAACCAGTACAAGATGGATGTGTTCTACAGAGAGGCCAGGGCCACTCTCACCAGCTCCAGCCCAGGAAGACCAACCCAGGAGGGGAGACCCGAGTCCACCGGAGGGGTCCAGAACCAGAAGCTCCTGACCCCTGAATCGTGGAGCAGCAATGCTGGGGACGTGAGGGGGACGACCAGGTCGCCCAAAGGTCAGACGCCGATCAATGGTACAGCGGCACCAAGGACTGTGTCTCCATCCGAGGCGTCATCTTCGTCATTGAAGGTTAACATTTCAGGACTGAGGCACCTGGAGAGGCACGTCCTGCCACCACCCGCGCAGGTAACGAGCCACCACCCCGCCCCTCCCCCTCCTCACCCCCCCATGGAGCACCACAAGGCCATGCCTCAGATCCCGCTGCCCTTCATCCGGCCCCCTCTCCACGCCCAGGGCCTGAAGAGCCCCCTGGCCAACCCCCCCAGGGGCCACCCTGGCCCCCCTTCCAGCCCCATCCACCAGCCTCCCCCTCACTCCCCCCATCACCCCCACCAACCCCACCTTCAGCCCCCATCGGCCACCTCCATGAACCCACCCGGAATACACCCCTACCCGGGGGCCTACTTCCCAGGCTTGCACTCCCCCCCTATCAACATGATGGGGCTCCGTGGCCCAGTGCCCATGCTCCCTATGATGAACTTCGGGGGATGGTCGTCTTTAGGCCCCTTCTTCCCCCAGCCCACGGTCCTGGTGCCCTACCCCATCATTGTACCAATCCCAGTCCCCATCCCCATCCCTATCCCAATACCCATACCCCCTAAATCTGCTCCTCCAGAAGCCCCAGGGGTCCCCCACAGTGGGGTTATCCAGCCCGTGCCGGAGGGGATAGAGGGGGGACGCTCCAGGGGTGTCAATTTGCCTTCTCCCAAGAGCTTGGCGGCCAACAGATTGGGTAGAACCACCAACCAGGGTCTCCCCTCACCCTCAGACCAACCCAGAAGGGACATCACAGATTGGGTGAAGTCGGAGAGGCAGGCTCAGTCACCCATGTCGATCCCTCACAATGCAGTGTCCTCCCCCAGGGCTCGCTACGATGCTTCCCCATCTTCCAACTCAGTGATTGAGGGACTGTCAGACTTTAAGCTGAGCCAGCAGCAGCAGCCAGAGAGGCAGGTCATCCAGAGAGTGCTCCAGAGGACCCCGGTCAAGCTGGAGCCCAACCCCCACGGAGTGGTGAACCTGTCGGGTCCGGGTGAGCCCGGAATGGGGCAAGGCACCAGGCTGGTGGATACCAGAGTGGACCACCACAACCACCACCATGACATTATCAAACCCACCCCTCCACTAACCCAGTCACCCCCTCTTCTGCACAACACCGCCTACCCCCAGAGCCCTAACATACGACCCCCCTCAGACACCCCACCAACTCCCAGAGGGGAATGCAGCAGCCCTCCCTGCGATACCGCCACCCCCTCCCCCTCAACACTCCCAGACGTCCCCAAACAAACAACACCGTCATCATCCCCCGACCCTCCTCCCAGCCCAGACTCCTCCCAGTCTCAGAGAGAGGCCCCGCCTCTTGGTCCTGACGCCGCCCTCAGTGAGCTGGAGGCAGTCAAAGAGAACAGCTGCTCCAATGGCCAGGTCCAGGTTCCATCCCTCCTCACCAGCCAATCAGAGGGGCCCTCGGCCGCTGGCGACTCCGAGGACCCCCACGTCCCAGATGAGGACCATGCCTATGCCCTGCCCACCCCCAACCTTACACCCACCAGAACGGGCGGTGCCCCCACCAACACCCCCAACACTCTCCTCCTGCCCAAGCTTAGGGACAAGGGTGTTCTACTATGCCCACCGAGTGTGGCTGGGCCTGGGGACATGGAGCCTGCTCTGAAGAGACGGTGCCTCCGCATCCGAGATCAGATCAAGTAGGGAAGGGAGGTAGGTGTCTCTTGTTACAACAGGTTTTTGGGACACTAACGCAATGGCGATGTTAGAGAGGAATCGGAATGAGAAAGACAGAAGACGTGAAAATGAGGAAAAGGAACTTTCATAAAGATGAAATAAGATTAGCAGGCACACAATTAACTGTTTCACTCTATCACCAACACACACACACACACACAGGCCCTGCCTGATTAGGTGATGCCTTTTCAAAATGACTCTCACTTTCTCTATGCTCTGCCCCTTCCTCTGGCCTAGCTATAACCCTAGAGCTGTCTGTCTGCCCCTTCCTTTGGCCTAGCTATAACCATAGAGCTGTCTGTCTGTCCCTTCCTCTGGCCTAGCTATAACCCTAGAGCTGTCTGTCTGTCTGCCCCTTCCTTTGGCCTAGCTATAACCCTAGAGCTGTCTGTCTGCCCCTTCCTCTGACCTAGCTATAACCCTAGAGCTGTCTGTCTGTCTGCCCCTTCCTCTGGCCTAGCTATAACCCTAGAGCTGTCTGTCTGTCTGCACCTTCCTCTGGCCTAGCTATAACCCTAGAGCTGTCGGTCTGTCTGTCTGTCTGCCCCTTCCTCTGGCCTAGCTGTATCCGTAGAGCTGTCTGTCTGCCCCTTCCTTTGGCCTAGCTATAACCCTAGAGGTGTCTGTCTGTCTGCCCCTTCCTCTGGCATAGCTGTATCTGTAGAATTGTCTGTCTGCCCCTTCCTCTGGCCTAGCTATAACCCTACATCTGTCTGTCTGCCCCTTCCTCTGGCCTAGCTATAACCCTACAGCTGTCTGTCTGTCTGCCCCTTCCTCTGGCCTAGCTATAACCCTAGAGCTGTCTGTCTGCCCCTTCCTCTGGCCTAGCTATAACCCTAGAGCTGTCTGTCTGTCTGCACCTTCCTCTGGCCTAGCTATAACCCTAGAGCTGTCTGTCTGTCTCCACCTTCCTCTGGCCTAGCTATAACCCTAGAGCTGTCGGTCTGTCTGTCTGCCCCTTCCTCTGGCCTAGCTATAACCCTAAAGCTGTCTGTCTGTCTGTCTGCCCCTTCCTCTGGCCTAGCTGTATCCGTAGAGCTGTCTGCCTGCCCCTTCCTTTGGCCTAGCTGTATCTGTAAAGCTGTCTGTCTGCCCCTTCCTTTGGCCTAGCTATAACCCTAGAGCTGTCTGTCTGTCCATTCCTCTGGCCTAGCTATAACCCTAGAGTTGTCTGTCTGCCCCTTCCTCTGGCCTAGCTATAACCCTAGAGTTGTCTGTCTGCCCCTTCCTCTGGCCTAGCTTTAACCTTAGAGCTGTCTTTCTGTCTGCCCCTTCCTCTGGCCTAGCTGTAACCCTAGAGTAGTGAGGAGTGCCAAGTTACTGAGATTCTCTCTCTTTGGCGCCATTCTCTTTAGTGGCCATGCGAATATTGTGTGACCCGTGTGTGTGTGTGTGTCTCCATTGCACCGTACAAGTTCAATCAAACAGTGCTGCATTCAAATCCGTTTTGAACCCAGGTCTGGTGAGAAAGTATGTTTGTGTGTGTCTGAGTGAGGTCCACTGGTCAGCAGCTCACCAAACACACCACGCTGTGATATTATTTTCTCCTATGAGCCTCCACTCTTCTGCCCCAGCCGTCTTTCTGGTGTTGTCGTGGAGACAGTGGCGATCGTCAGACTTGGCGGCGCTGTGGATGTTTGTGTGCTGTGAATATGAGAGCCAGCCCTCAGTGATAGAGCTCTGGGGCTTCAGAAAACGGAGCAGTAGAACCGGAGCGATCCGGCTCCGTGTGTCATCATAATGACTGGCCCAGGCCCCGGCTCTCGGTATAGTGGTGTGGAATCTTCTCCTCTCATTAAGTAGCATTCTCTCATCTTCTCTCTCCCCCCTCTCCTCCTCGCCCCTCTCCTCTCCTCTCTTCTTCTCTCCTCTCCTCTCTACTTTCTCCTCTTCTCTTCCCTCCTCTCCTATCCTCTCTCTTCTCCTTTCCTCTCATCTCCCATTTCCTTCTCTCTCCTCACAGCTTCTTCTTCTTCCATTGAACCAGATGTTCTATGGAAGACATACAGTACATTACAGTAACAACCCTAACGACCAATCAGATTGTAACCCTCCTTACTTTCGACCAATCAGATTGTTCTCCGTGTTCCCCTTTCCAGATTGTTCATTCAAATGGTCCTGTTGCCACCCAGAGCTGTGTGTGATTATGTGCTCATGTTTCAGTTTTACATCGTGGGCTTAATGTACACATGATGACCGAAAAGGTTTTCATTTCCAGTTACCTCTACTTACTCCCCTTTCCCATCGCATATCAAAAACCTTGAAAGGTCAAGGGTCATCTTAATAAAAGATGGCTATTGGCAGAGAGTGACACATAACCCCATAACTGGTTTTAACTGGTTTAGCGTATACTCCCAACAACGACATGCCAGAAGTATTAAACGATTTGCTTTTGCAGAGAACGATGTCCCTGCTTCACCCTTTGTCATTTGTTGTGGTTTTGCGCGGTCCGCCGTTTCCCTTAGTAACCAGTACATATGAAAATCACAGTGTGTTGCCAGCATTGCGCAGACGGATTTATTGCTTGGTGTTCTATGTAAGGGGAGCCGGTGTGTGTGTGTGTGTGTGTGTAAATACGTGCACGCGTGCCCGTGTGTAATGGGAGCTGGGCTGCGTTCATAGTCGACTGATTTTAGTTTAGCACCTCTCAGCGCCAAGGGGAATATGGTTATCTAGTTCCATTGTGTTCACTGCTAAAAGTCTTCTTTAAAAAAAACATTGAAAGTATTTTAGCTCTGACAGAATCAACAGGCCAACTGGAGGATTGGAGGATTTCACCTCAGGAAATAGGCCGGTTTCGTCTCAGTTTTCCCTGCCTTTATTTGGGCTATTTTATTGCCATGCGGAAATGGATCCCTCCACATTGGTTTTTGCAGAGCGTTTGAAACTAAAACGGAGAGGGACACAGGCAGTAGAGTTAGAGAGTGCAGAGAGCAATGGCTTCTTGGCCCCTCGTACGTGTGCGTGTACATGTGTGTGTACATGTGTGTACATGTGTGTGTGTGTGTGCTCTTGTCCGCATGTGCATTTTTACTCCCCAAAAAGTCCTGCAAATTCACGAAAAAACAAAGCTGTTTGTGTGTGTGTGGTGTGTGTCTGTGCGTGCGTGCGTGTATGTATGCGTGTGTGTGGTGTGTGTCTGTGTGTGCGTGCGTGTATGTATGTATGTGTGTGTGTGTGCATGTGTGCAGCACAGATGTTCTTGGTTTGATAGTGCCCTAAACCTCATTCTCACAGTGACTGGGTGGATAAAGGAAGGGAGGATTGATAGACGGCAGATTGATAGATGGCAGACTGTAATATGGACGTAAATGGAACTGAAATTGACATCTTTCTCGCTCTCATCCCTGCCTCTCCCTGTCTTTCTCTCTCCATTTTTCTCTCTCTCTCTGTATGTGATGAACAGGCTCACTGTACAGCGGTACCAGATCCAGTGCCCCGCCCTCTTGGGTACATCACCAGCACCAACGCCCTCCCTCCAACCCATTACACAGCCACCTGGGAGATCAACTCCAACCTTCTTCTGACCACGACGTGCCAATCAAGGAAGCAGTCCAATGGGAGAAGCAGTCCAATGGGAGAAGCAGTCCAAGAGCTCAATGTTGACTTCCAGTACATTCACAGCACAAGAGTGTGTGTATGTTTGTGTGTGTGTGTCTATGCACGCCGTTAGGTACCTTTATGTGGCATTTCTGGACCTTTCCAAGGGACAGACAATTCCATCTCTGATCTCTCCCATAGTCCAGGAGCCTATGAAGCCAGCCCAAAGAGCCCACTCAGCCCAGTTCCAATCCTCAGCCATAGTCAGGGGCTCTACACTGCACTAGATGGTAGGCTGCTAGGCTACGATCAGCAGCCTTGTGTGGTCTTCTCCAATAGAGACTGAACCTGATCTCTTTCCTGGGGAAATGGTTTGTTTTCTCTGCTCGGCTCCACACAAAGAGCCACATTGTTCCTCTCCCCCATATCCCACACTGACTCTCCTACTCTGGTTTTGGGTTACCTGGCTAACAGGGGCTCAGGCTTCAGGAGGAGTTTGTCTTTTTAAATTGTTCTGTCTGACGGAGGGCCAGGAATATGTGTGTACCCTTCTCCTTCTTTCCTGTCCTTTCCACCCCGCAGTCCCCTCTCCAATGGTACACACACTAGTCCTAAAGTGTGACTCTGACACCAATTGCTTGTTAATGTCCTCTTCCCCTCCTATTTCCCCCCTCTATGGACGAGCGGACGAGGATCAGTTCAGCACATTATTCTCTGGTGGTTTTCTGTTTGAAAGAGGGATGGAGAACCTTGGGGCAATGAAAAATGACAAAATAATTAACTGTAAACTATGTAATATGATAATGAAAGAGAGTCCCATATATCATGAAATCCACTATTTGTGACTTGCCTGAGACCGGAAGACTTGTGTCAGCTCCCCAAAACTAATGCCTAGGTTTTGGCTCGAAGGGCTAACACAGTCTTGTGGTGCGCCGGAGACCCAGCTTTCGAACCCAGTCATTTGATTTACAACACTGACTCGGCCATGGAACAGAGGTAGATCATTTCAGTGTCCAAACCTACTCACTCTGTTGACGCTCTTTATCTTACTCAGATGACTCCTTTTGGTGGGTTTGGGCAGTCATGTTACCAGCCATGGTATTATTTTGAACTGTCAAAGGCTGCAAAAAAGCAGCTATCAGTATTACAGTTTCCCCTAGTCTGGGGGTTTATAATGATGATACTAACTATAAGCCTGGTCCCAGATCTGTTCATGCTGTCTTGCCCACTCTTCTGGTCATTGTCATGCCAAACAGCACAAACAGATCTGGAATTAGCCTGAAAACGATCTAGTGGGAGCATCATCATCTGGAGGCCTTGCCAACACTCATCGTCACATTGTGAGAATTCACTTTTAGTTTTTGCTTTACATAGACTTTATAATAATTTATGAATGATGCCTTCATAGATCTCCAGAAAGTGCTTTATGGATTTTTATTTCGATCCTGATTATTATACTGTATTTGTTTGCGAGTGCCGAAGCTCTTACCAGTGTCCAAATGTTTTGTTTGAATTTGTCCACTAGAGTGCAGTGTCTGTCTATGGAACATAGCAACTACCTGTCTCATATACCTTATATAAATAGAGTTTTCAATAGCGTACACAATTGTTCATTCAACCATACATTTACTGCCAATTATAAGTCTTGTCTTTTTTCACGACAGCCCAGTTTCAACAATGCCTCGATCTATGCCTCGATCCAGCCACAGAACATCACCTATTGCCATCACTATAGCCAAAGTAGAACATTGCCACAACCATAGAAATACAATTCATAGAAGGATGTCCCCATTCAAGTCAATGAGGCCATAATGGGTCATTCTATTTCTATGGCCACAACAACATTGCCAAGTCATTGGCTGGAAAGCAGACTCCTTGCTGCGGGGGAGTGACCACACTGGCTTTCCAGCGTCTTTCTATAGTCATGACCTCGAATAGCCTCCTGACCCACACTCCCCTCTCTCGCACACCCACACAAACACGCACACACATGCCTCTGCAATCTCAAAACTGCATTCCAAAAAGCACGTCAATCAGCATGTGTAACCATGGTGAAAAGTAGCTAATTCCAGTCAACATGCTCACCGTAGGTTATACCCTGTAGTGTCATTGTAATCTTAGTCTGACCAAGGGACTGTGTCAACAACTAGTATATGAGTCAGTGGTGACGTAACTTGGCATCTCTATACTATCAGTCTTGTGATATCGGGGATACTCCCCTAGCCATACCTTTAGTGCAGTGTTCCCCAACCCTGGTCCTCCAGGACCCCCAACACTACACAGTTTAGTTGTAGACCTTGACAAACACACCTCATTCAAGTCATTGAGGGCTTGATGATTAGTTGACAAATGAATAAGGTGTTCTTGTCCGAGGTTACAATACAAATGTGTGCTGTTGGGGGTGTTGGGAAACACTGCTTTAGTGGCCAAGAAGTGAACAAAAAACTGCCATGGTATATTACACATCTGCCTATAGTAACTAACTCAAACTCTAACCCTATAGTATACTACACCTACCATCACTGTCCCTCACCTGTTTATTCAAGACTTTGGGGGAAAATTTGGAAGAACAAAAAAAAATGCCAAGTTGTCTGAAACCCATAGATTGTGGACTCGGGACACTCATTGAACATGTAAGGCACCGTATAATTGACAATTCACAGATTGTTTGTATTTAGGCCTAAATTAATAGGATCAACTGGGAGCTGTTTGGTGGAGACCTATTTGTAAAGTGAATAAAGGCTATTCTGAGAACAACAACATCATGTGTTTTTCATGTCTGATGTCATTGTTTACTTTGTATTACAGAACAAATATACTTTTCAATGTAAAATGGTCTAAGTATAGCAACCAAGGTCAAAACTATTCACTGAAACGTAACATCTGAATGTGGGATAGATAATATTCTCCAAAATGTCACCTTATTCCCTATATAGTGCACTGCTTTTGACCAGAGCCCACAATAGGGTTCAATTTGGGATGCAAGTCTTTATCTCAGTTAATGAAGTTGTTACAATTAAGTAATAACGCACAACGGGATGTGGTATATGGCCAATATACCATGGCTAAGGGCTGTTCATAACACGACACAAAGCGGAGTTGGCCATATACCACAAACCCCTGAGGTGCCTTATTGCTATTAAAAACTGGTTACCAATGTAATTAGAGCAGTAAAAATAAATGCTTTGTCATTCCCATGGTATACGGTCTGATATACCATGGCTGTCAGCCAATCAGCATTCAGGGCTCGACCTCACCCAGTTTATACTTTAACACATTTGACAGAATGACAGAATATCTGGAATGATTTATTCCATAAATGTCTAGCATACTTTTACAACCTTTGTTTTGAATACAAATTCCAGTTTTGATTTGATAAAAATACAGAAAATCTATAGAATGCCATTAAAAGCGGTATAAACTTTTACAACATTTTATTTGAGTAAACATTCTAGTTCTGATTAGATAGAAATACATAACACCTATAAAATGTAATTTAAAGCTGTACAAATCAATAACCTTTTCACAGATTATGACAGAAGAATCAAACTAGGTATGATGTATTCTATAAATGTATAGCATAGCATAGTATAGTATAAAAATTCCAGTTTTGATTTGATAGAGGGCATGTAGTCCGTCTAGAGTGCATGTGGTCAAAGTTCAAACCAGTCTGTTGTACCCTATTAGAAGGGACCTGGCATAAGATTCTGCATCTTCAGTCATATTAAATTACAGGAAAAAACTATGGGATGAAGGGGTCAGGCCTGACTAACAAAAAAGACAGGTGGATGGATCAACATGGACCTTCCACAGTGGAGATAAGGAAAACTAAGAGTGACCCATAACCTACACTCCCATTCAAAGAAAAGCACGTTTTTTTGTCCATGAAAATAAGATCAAAATGATCAGAAATACAGACTAGACAATGTTAATATTGTAAATGACTCGTAGCTGGAAATGGCAGATTTTGGGGGGAATATCTACATAGGCATACAGAGGCCCATTATCAGCAACCATCACTCCTGTGTTCCAATGGCACATTGTGTTAGCTAATTCAAGTTTATCATTTTAAAAGGCTAATTGATCCTATGAGGACCTTGTGGATCAGATGTACCATTATACCCACTGATCAAATGTATAACAGACAGACACTGCTAAAAAGGGGTTGTTTGTGATATTTTCACTCAGTTGCCACTTTATTAGGGTCACCATCCTATTCACGAAAATAAATTGCTCTTACATACAGTTGAAGTCGGATGTTTACATACACCTTAGCCAAATACATTTAAACTCAGTTTTACACAATTCCTGACATTAAATCCTAGTAAAAATGCCCTGTCTTAGGTCAGTTAGGATCACCACTTTATTTTAAGAATGTGAAATGTCAGAATAATAGTAGAGAGAATTATTTATTTCAAATTGTATCACATTCCCAGTGGGTCAGAAGTTTACATACACTCAATTAGTAATTGGCAGCATTGCCTTTAAATTGTTTAACTTTGGTAAAACATTTCGGGTAGCCTTCCACAAGCTTCCCACAATAAGTTGGGTGAATTTTGGCCCATTCCTCCTGACAGAGCTGGTGTAACTGAGTCAGGTTTGAAGGCCTCCTTGCTCACACACGCTTTTTCAGTTCTGTCCACACATTTTCTATAGGATTGAGGTCATGGCTTTGTGATGGCCACTCCAATACCTTGACTTTGTTGTCCTTAAGCCATTTTGCCACAACTTTGGAAGTATGCTTGGGGTCATTGTCCATTTGGAAGATCCATTTGCGATCAAGCTTTAACTTCCTGACTGATGTCTTGAGATGTTTCTTAAATATATGCACATAGATGGCATCATTAGGATGGAAAATTATTTAGTGAAGTGCACCAGTCCCTCCTGCAGCAAAGCACCCTCACATCATAATGCTGCCACCCCTGTGCTTCACGGATGGGATGGTGTTCTTCTCCTTGCAAGTCTCCCCCTTTTTCCTCCAAACATAACGATGGTCATTATGGCCAAACAGTTATATTTTGTTTCATCAGACCAGAGGACATTTCTCCAAAAAGTATGATCATTTTACCCATGTGCAGTTGCAAACCGTAGTCTGGCTTTTTTAAGGCGGTTTTGGAGCAGTGGCTTCTTCCTTGCTGAGCAGCCTTTCAGGTTATGTCGATATAGGACTCGTTTTACTGTGGATATACATACTTTTATACCTGTTTCCTCCAGAATCTTCACAAGGTCCTTTGCTCAAATTATGTCGATTAGCCTATCAGAATCTTCTAAAGCCATGACATAATTTTATGGAATTTTCCAAGCTGTTTAAAGGCACAGTCAACTTAGTGTTGACTGTGGTCATCCCCCTCTTCAAAGGGGGAGATACTCTAGACCCAAACTGCTACAGACCTATATCTATCCTACCCTGCCTTTCTAAGGTCTTCGAAAACCAAATTAACAAACAGAGTACCGACCATTTCAAATCCCACCGTACCTTCTTCGCTATGCAATCTGGTTTCAGAGCTGGTCATGGGTGCACCTCAGCCACGCTCAAGGTCCTAAACGATATCATAACCGCCATTGATAAGAGACATTGCTGTGCAGCCGTCTTCATCGACCTGGACAAGGCTTTTGACTATGTCAATCACCACATTCTTATCGGCAGACTCAACTGCCTTAGTTTCTCAAATGACTGCCTCGCCTGGTTCACCAACTACCTCTCTGATAGAGTTCAGTGTGTCAAATCGGAGGGCATGTTGTCCGGACCTCTGGCAGTCTCTATGGGGGTGCCACAGGGTTCAAATCTCGGGCCGACTCTTTTCTCTGTATATATTAATGATGTCGCTCTAGCTGCTGGTGATTCTCTGATCCATCTCTACGCAGACGATACCATTCTGTATACATCTGGCCCTTCTTTGGACACTGTGTAAACAAACGAGCTTCAACGCCATACAATACTCTCCTTCCAGACTCACATTAAGCATCTCCAATCCAAAATTAAATCTAGAATCGGAGTCCTATTTTGCAACAAAGCATCCTTCACTAATGCTGCCAAACAAATCCTCGTAAAACTGACCATCCTACCGATCCTCGACTTCGGCGATGTCATTTACAAAATAGCCTCCAACACTCTACTCAACAAATTGGATGCAGTCTATCACAGTGCCATCCGTTTTGTCACCAAAGCCCCATATACTACCCACCACTGCAACCTGTAATCTCTTGTTGGCTGGCGATTGCTTCATACTCGTCGCCAAACCAACTGGCTCCAGGCCATTTACAAGTCTCTGCTTGGTAAAGCCCCGCCTTATCTCAGCTCCCTGGTCACCATAGCAGCACCCACCTGTAGCACGCGCTCCAGCAGGTATGTCACTGGTCACCCCCAAAGCCAATTCTTCCTTTTGCCGCCTTTCCTTCCAGTTCTCTACTGCCCATGACTGGAACAAACTGCAAAATTCACTTAAGCTGGAGACTCATATCTCCCTCACTAGCTTTAAGCACCAGCTGTCAGAGCAGCTCACAGATCACTGCACCTGTACATAGCCCGTCTGTATATAGCCCATCCAACTACCTCATCCCCATACTGTATTTATTTATTTATCTTGCTCCTTTGCACCCCAGTATCTCTACTTGCACATTCATCTTCTGCACATCTACCATTCCAGTGTTTAATTACTATATTCTAATTACTTTGCCACCATGGCCTATTTATTGTCTTACCTCCCTTATCCTACCTAATTTACACTCACTGTATATATACTTTTTATATTGTATTATTGACTGCATGTTTGTTTATTCCAGGTGTAACTCTGTGTTGTTGTTTGTGTTGCACTGCTTTGCTTTATCTTGGCCAGGTCGCAGTTGTAAATGAGAACTTATTCTCAACTAGCCTACCTTTTTAAATAAAGGTGAAATAAAATAAATAAAATAAAAAAGTGTATGTAATCTTCTGACCCACTGGAATTGTGATACAGTGAATTAGAAGTGAAATAATATGTCTGTAAACAATTGTTGGAAAACTTACTTGTGTCGTGCACAAAGTAGATGTCCTAACCGACTTGCCAAAACTATCATTTGTTAACAAGAAATTTGCGGAGGGGTTGAAAAACGAGTTTAATGACTCCAACTTAAGTGTATGTAATTTTCCCGACTTCAACTGTATACCAAGTCCATAAAGGTTATGTATTTCTATCAAATCAAAACTGGAATTTGTATTCAAAACAAAGGTTGTAAAAGTATGCTAGACATTCATAGAATAAATAATACCTAGTTTGATGTTTCTGTGACAAACGGTGAATTAGTTATTGATTTATACAGCTTTAAATTGCATTTGATAGATTGTATGTATTTCTATCAAATCAAAACTGAAATTTGTATTCAAAACAAATGTTGGAAAAGTATGCTGTACATTTATATAATCAATCCTATCTAGTTTGATGATTCTATGACAAACGGTGAATTAGTTATTGATTTCTAAATTTGTAAATGGTTTTTGGCGAATGTCTGTTGAATGTCCGAATGTGTGAATATAAAACCAACTTTACCTCGGTCTTTATGAGAACGAGCTGATCCAGTAGTCTAAAGCCAATAGCTACTAAAGACTATTATTATAGTCACCAATAAGATAGTGACTATAATAATTAGCTTGCACTGCAATTGTGTCATCGGCTATGTATAGGTTAGTCAGAGAAGACTCACAGGCGAGTTACATGGCGACATCAGCATTCCAAAAATACTGGAAGTTGTGGCGAGCTCGGGCTGTGACTGTAAAAGAGATCAATGAGATAAGAGGAGAGGAATTCCTGTTTCACTGAGTGCTTGTGGGTAACGATGTTCTGGGTTGTTCAGAGGACTGAATGTATGTGACTGGTGAAGACACCGAATAGAAGTTCTCGGTGAACCCGTTTCAATGAAGAAACTTGACATTTACAGAGACAAAATACACGAGTCATGCTTGCGGAGTTCAGGAGTTTGAGACAGACACCACGATTTGGAACAGCGCGCCTAACCTGGGATCTGGATGAGTCCGTTTTAAGTGGGATATTCTGTCGGCAATTCTTTAATGTCGAATAATATGCAGCGAAAACTGGCAATAAATTATTAACCAATTTATACCGTCAAAACAACGCTTGTTCAGCGGCGTTATCAGTTTATCGTTCAGCCAACCAGCAGCAAAATAGCGAGCGCTGCCCTACAGTGTTAAAGGGACACCGCATGTATTGACTAAATTGTTGTCGTGACATTTAAGGTTACCATCACATGCCATTGTCGGACCTGGATTGACTAAATTGCCATCATGTCATCCGGAGCGGAGAAGAGGCTGGACACCCGGCTGAAAAAGTTGGAATCGCTGATCAGAGACCCGAAGTCAGCGTTAAACTTGGAGAGTTTACTGGTAAGTTTTTAACAACAGGACAACATAACTGTCAAGAGAGAGGAGCAGCATGGATTTACAGTAGCATATCATCAATCTATGAGTAGCTGATCAGTCAAACGTCCATCTAATCTATTAGATGGTGGTAGTAATTTTTCCTCTTTATCTTGGCTATTCAGGGATTTTGCCCCCAGAGTTAATTCACTCTTATAACATCTTGTGGGTGTGTAAAGCACATGTCAATAATTTAGTCCAGTACAGTACACTACCGTCACATGGAAGGACAAATGTTTTGCTATCATCCTATACAACTATAGTGATTTAGATTGAACAGAGCCTGAAGCAATAAGGTTCCCATCATCTTGCTCTCCCCTCATACTAGAGGGAAGATTGCACTTCGTTGCATCAGGTGTATGGGACACAGATCTGAAAATCTGGCTCCAAGAGTTGGCCTATTTGCTAAGTCAACCTGTAGTAGGCTCAAGTGTTAAATAAGTACAAGAGGTGAGCAACCACCCATGTTTGTCTCCCTGACAGCTAGCAACCTCCTCTGCTTGGACAAGCCCCTTGTGACCACCTGGCTGGCGGCCATTTTAGAACTTGACCTATCAAGGAATGGACCGTAGATCTCTCAGAAAGCAACCTTGTGTGGATGCAGCTCTTTGTTAGCTGATGTCAGGGGATAGGGGAGTCACTAGGTTTTTGTTCTAGCGTGTTATCAGTGCATTCATTTGACTTAACCTCAGCACACACCCCTTAGCCTCAGGCAGTGGCCTAATGCCCTGAATCTATGGTATTTCCAGGGTTTTGGATCATTAAAAAAAACATGCTTAGTAGGTGTCTATAACATCTCGACTATAATTTACTTATAATACAGTCAGGCATTTTTATTTTTTGGTGGCACACTTAATTTGCTAACCAATGAAGCGTTTTAAAATAATTCACAGAAAAATGTCTAGACTGGATGAACATGCTTTTCTAGATGAACATGTACTCACTATCCATTCCCCTCATTCCATGTCTATTTCAGTTCACAGATGTGATGCTTTAACTTGAGGAAATGGTTTAGGATTACACCTCAGTTTTGGATTCAACAAGTCAAATCAGTAGACCTACACACTCTTATAATCTCTTTCAATCCCTCCCCCATAACTCCCATGAGCGGATTTAACATGTTTGGAATAAACAGATTATGTGTAGGCAGATTGTTAGGCATATTAGGTCATTATGAAATTAAGGAAGAAACCGATTAGCTAGCTAACTCCATAGTCCGACTGTCTCAAATCTGGGCCTGTATGTGTCTGAGTAGGAGGACTGATTTAGGATCAGTTTTGCCTTTTCAATCACAATGAATAAGACCTGATCCTAGATCAGCACTTCTACATAGAGTCCCCAGAGAATCTACTCTTGAGTGTTTGGTTGTAAGAAAAAGTGTCATGTGCTCCACAGACATTGATAACAAACCCATACTTTATCTACATCAGCATACTGCAAATAAAGGGATTGGCAGGTTGTTGTGGTACACCCAGCACATATGATGATATAGACTATGACCTTAGTAGCTACACAATAATGGAAGCTACTAGACAGTATATCAGAGGAAGCTATTGGATATGGATATGCCTATAAATCTTCTTCCATTTTTAAAGGGACACGTCAGGATTTTGGCAATGAAGCCATTTTATCTACTTGCCCAGTCAGATGAACTCCTGGATACAATTTTTATGTTTCTGTGTGCAGTTTGAAGGAAGTTGCTAACTAGTATTAGAGCAATGACTGGAAGTTGATGGTAACAGCTAGCATGCTTAAGGGAAAGGGGGATACCTAGTCAGTTGTCCAACTGAATGTATTCAACTGAAATGTGTCTTCCGCATTTAACCCAACCCCTCTGAACCAATGAGGTGCTAAGTGATAGCATGCTAGGTATCCACTATAGGTTTCAATCATTGTGTATCTGCTGATGATGGAGATATGGAGAAGAAACCACATTAGGCTATTTGAGAGTGACGCAACCTAATGGTCTTGTGTGAAATTGACGACACATCCAAAATTACCTGCTTAATGGAATAATTGTGTTGTTATTTTGGGTTGTCATGAGTCACTGTGAGAGGAAGGCCCATTGAAACCCTCACAATAGACCAATAGTGTGCGCTCACTAGATCGTAATCTAGGACTGTCATGGATCCAAATATGGGCATTGTATTTTACACTATCGGCTAGTTGCTATTCCAGCTATGCTAAGCCTCTCTTATTCAACCATTCCTAAATTGTTTTTTTTACAATGATAATACATGTTTGTGATCAATTAATCAAATATCCCTCAATCCACCTGACTTAGTTAAATGAATAGTTTGGGATTTTGGCAATTAAGCCAATGCTTGCTGATCCCTTAGACTTTGTCATTGTTTGGGGACCAGCATGCCTAATTTTTAGCCCTACAGAACTGGGTCCTGTTCAGTAAGGTACAGCATAGCAAAACATTTCACAACACTAAAATCTTTGTTCTTATTGGACAAGTTCAGATAGCAGTACATCCGTTTCATTCTTTATCAAAACATTTTCACCCAACTAGCCTAAACACTAACCTGTTTTTGTTTCATCCAGTGCTCTCATATCACTAAGGATACCCAACTGATTGTGATTGTGATTTTAAAAAGATATTTAGAAATCGCCCCAGAAACTACCTTCAACTTCCTTCTAACAGCACGCAGAGACCTATACATTGTATCCATGAGTTCATCTGACTGCCAAAATCTCAAACTATCCCTTTAAATCACAAGAGTGGTAGGCTATCAGCTGATTCAATTTAGTGATATGAGGGCACTGGATGATACCAAAACAGGCTAGTGTCTACATTAGTTGGCTGACAACGTTTTGTTGAAAAGTGAAACTGGGATGTACTGCTATCTGAACTTGTCCAATAAGACCGCAAAATGTTTTGCTAATGTTTTGCTATCCTGTGCCTTACTGAACAAGTCTCTGTAGAAGGCCTAAAAATGAGTCATGCTGGCCCCCGCTGCAGAGCACCACACCTCAGGAAGCTGAAAGCACATCCTGGCATTGAGCATGGAGATAACCCACCCTGACCACACAGTACTATTTCCTGTTTGTTTACGCTTGTTTTGGTGTAGTCGCTGGCACTCATCGTTTGTGAGGAAAACAAGCAGGAATACACGTTTCAATGAGACCTGTGTCTCCTGAGTAAGTTTACCAGTCCGCTTGTCCCTGTATTTGTTTTATATATTCATCTTACATTCAGTCAAAATGTACAGACAGGCCTGGAAGGAGGTTTGAGATGGAAATGTGATAAAACTAGCGATAAAACTTTAAGGGTCAAATCCTAAAGCATGAAACGCACAGAGAATCTGACTGCCGATAGGTACTACCACAGAGACCTTTCCTTCTCTTGCTAGAACAAAAGACGTACCTGCTGCGTACCGACGAACCTGACCTTTCTACTTTTAGAATCGCAATGCTCGGCAGTGGCCGACAACCTGACTTTGAGCCAATCAGAGAGCACTTCAACCTCCACGTGGGGGAGCTGACAAGAGGGACAAGAAAAAGGAAGAGGGCACTTTTTCCGGTCTAAACCACCCACCTTTTCATCAGAATTATAAAACTATAAAGCTGCATAATACATTTATTTTTTCTAGAACAAGTCTTTACATCTTTTACATATAGCTAAGGAGTTTTCTGCTCAAATATTTTTCTGTTTGTTAGCTTTGATAATGTGCCCTAGCTTATTAGTTAGCTAGCTAACGCTAGCTTGTTAACAGGCAGTCACACAGACTTTATATGAAACAAATGGGGTGGTAAGTGCAGCACATTGCGCACACAATACTAAATGCTTTACCAAGCTAGCTATCTGGCCACTGTAGTAATATTATGATTAAATCGCAATGGATTTCCATGAAGCATCTGCCCGTAGCTGGCTGCCGAGAGTCAATGCGGGGCGGCAGGTAGCCTAGGGGTTCTAGCGTTGGGCCAGTAACCGAAAGGTTGCTAGATCGAATCCCAGAGCTGACAAGGTAAAAATCTGCATTCTGCCCATGAACAAGGCAGTTAACCCATTGTTCCTAGGCTGTTATTCTAAGTAAGAATTTGTTCTTAACGGACTTGCCTAGTTAAATAAAGGTAAAATAAAAAATGCAGTGTATTTTACTTTACCTAGCTAGCACAGCAGCTAGCTAGCTAGTAAATCATGCTAACCATTTAGCTAATGTTAGCCTGCTAGCTAAAAATGTATGCGATGATGGAAGGTGAAATTGTTGGCCATCTTGCTAGCTAGTTACAGTGCCTTCGGAAAAGTATTCAGACCCCTTCACTTTTTCCACATTTTGATACGTGCCTTATTCTAAAATTCATTAAATAAAACAATTTCCTCATCCGTCTACACACAATACCCCATAATGACAAAGCGAAAACATTAAAAGCAAAAAACATAAAAACCTTATTTACATAAGTATTCAAACCCTTTGCTAAGAGACTGGGAATTGAGCTCAGGTGCATCCTGTTTCCATTGATCATCCTTGATGTTTCTACAACTTGAGTGCAGTCCACCTGTGGTAAATTCAATTGATTGGACATGATTTGGAAAGGCATACATGTGTCTATATATATAAGTTCCCACAGTTGGCAGTGCATGTCAGAGCAAAAACCAAGCTATGAGATGAAAGGATTTGTCCGTAGAGCTCAGAGACCGGATTGTGTCGAGGTACATATCTGGGGAAGGGGACCAAAGCATTTCTGTTGCATTGAAGGTCCCCAAGAACACAGTGGCCTCCATCATTCTTATTGGAAGAATTTTGGAATCACTAAGAGTCTTCTTAGAGCTGGCCAAACTGAGAAATCGGCGGAGAAGGGCCTTGGCTAGGGAGGTGACCAAGAACCCGACGATCACTCTGACAGAGCTCTAGAATTACTCTGTGGAGATAGGAGAACTTTCCAGAAGGACAACCATCTCTGCAGCACTCCACCAATCAGGCTTTTATGGTAGAGTGGCCAGACAGAAGCCACTCCTCAGTAAAAGGCACATGACAGCCCTCTTGGAGTTTGCCAAAAGGCACCTAAAGGACTCTCAGACAATGAGAAACAAGATTCTCTGGTCTGATGAAACCAAGATTAAACTCTTTGGCATAAATGCCAAGCATCACATCTGTAGGAAACCTGGCATCATCCCTACGGTGACGCATGGTGGTGGCAGCATCATGCTGTGGGGATGTTTTTCAGAGGCAGGGACTGGGAGACTAGTCAGTATCGAGGCAAAGATGAACGGAGCAATGTACAGAGAGATCCTTGATGAAAACCTGCGCCTTGGTCTCCTCCTTTTCGACGACCGTAACGTACGTGTGTGTGTGTGTGTGTGTGTGCAAATGGTGTGAGGTGGTAAGGCAATAAATAGGCCAAAGTAATTACAATGTATCAGATTAACTCTGGAGTGATAGATGAGCAGAGGATGTACAAGTAGTGATACTGGTGTGCAAAATAGCAGAAAAGTAAATTAAAAACAAAAAGAAGCCTTGGCCAGGTCGATGAAGACGGCTGCACAGTACTGTCTTTTATCGATGGCGGCTATGATATCGTTTAGTACCTTGAGCGTGGCTGAGGTGCACCCATGACCAGCTCGAAAACCGGATTGCTCAGCGGAGAAGGTACAGTGGGATTCGAGATGGTCAGTGATCTGTTTATTAACTTGGCTTTTGAAGACTTTAGAGAGGCAGGGCAGGTTGGATATAGGTGTATTACAGTTTGGGTTCAGAGTGTCACCCCTTTTTGAAGAGGGGGATGACCGCAGCAGCTTTCCAATCTTTTAGGATCTCGGACGTTACGAAAGAGAGGTTGAACAGACTGGTAATAGGGGTTGCAACAATGGCGGCGGATAATTTTAGAAAGAGCGGGTCCAGATTGTCTAGCCCAGCTGATTTGTACGGGTCCAGGTTTTGCAGCTCTTTCAGAACATCTGCTATCTGGATTTGGGTGAAGGAGAAGCTAGGGGGGCTCGGGCAAGTAGCTGCGGGGGGTGCGTAGCTGTTGGCCGGGGTAGCCAGGAGGAAAGCATGGCCAGCCATAGAGAAATGCTTATTGAAATCTTTGATTATCATGGATTTATCGGTGGGGACTGTGTTACCTAGCCTCAGTGCAGTGGGCAGCTGGGAGGAGGTGCTCTTGTTGTCCATGGACTTTACTGTGTCCCAAAACTTTTTGGAGTTAGAGCTACAGGATGCAAATTTCAGTTTGAAAAAGCTAGCCTTTGCCTTCCTGACTGACTGCGTGTATTGATTCCTGACTTCCCTGAACAGTTGCATATCGCGGGGTCTATCTGATGCTATTACTTTATTTAACCAGGTAAGCTAGTTGAGAACAAGTTCTCATTTGCAACTGCGACCTGGCCAAGATAAAGCATAGCAGTTCGACACATACAACAACACAGGGTTACACATGGAATGAACAAAACATACAGTCAATAATACAGTAGAAAAAAAGAAAACAAAGTCTATATACAGTGAGTGCAAATAAGGTCAAATAAGGGAGTTAAGGCAATAAATAGGCCATGGTGGTGAAGTAATTACAATATGGCAATTAAACACTGGAATGGTAGATGTGCAAAAGATGGATGTGCAAGTAGAGATACTGTGGTGCAAAAGGAGCAAAATAAATACAGTATGGGGATGAGGTAGATAGGTGGGCTGTATACAGATGGGCTATGAACAGGTGCAGTGATCTGTGAGCTGCTCTGACAGCTGGTTCTTAAAGCTAGTGAGGGAGATCTATTGCAGTCTGCCACAGGATGTTTTTGTGCTGGTCAAGGGAAGTCAGGTCTGGAGTGAACCAAGGGCTATATTTGTTCTCAGTTCTACATTTTTTGAAAGGGGCATGCTTATATAAGATGGTGAGGAAATTACTTTTAAAGAATGACCAGGCATCCTCGACTGTGTGCTAAAGCAGTGAGTAAAACAAACTTAGGGTGGAGGCTTCTGATGTTAACATGCATGAAACCAAGACATTTTCATTTACAGAAGTCAACAAATGAGAGTGCCTGGGGACACGCAGGGCCTGGGTTAACCCCCACATCTCCTGAGGAACAGAGGAGGAGTAGGATGAGGATACAGCTATAGACTATCAAGACTGGTCGTCTAGTGCGTTGGGGACAGAGAATAAAAGGAGCAGATATCTGGGCGTGGTAGAATAGATTCAGGGCATAATATGCAGACAGGGGTATGGTGGGGTGCAGGTACAGTGGAGGTAAGCCCAGGCACTGAGTGATGATAAGAGAGGTTGCATCTCTGGACGTGCTGGTTATACTGGGTGAGGTCACCGCATGTGTGGGAGGTGGAACAAAGGAGGAATCTGAGGCATGTAGAGTGGGACTAGGGGCTCTACTGAACTTAAACAATGATAACTATCCTAAACAACAGTATAGAAGGCATATTGACATTTGAGAGTGTTACGGTTTTCTTCCGGTGAAGGAGAGGAGGACCAAAATGCAGCGTGGTTAATTCGATACATCTTTAATGAAGATGATACACGAACAATACAAAACAATAAACATAACATGAAAACCTAAACAGCCTTATCTGGTGCAAACAAACACTAACACAGGAACAATCACCCACGAAACGCTCAAAGAATATGGCTGCCTAAATATGGTTCCCAATCAGAGACAACGATAAACACCTGCCTCTGATTGAGAACCACTCCAGGCAGCCATAGACTATTCTAGACAACCCCACTAACCACAATCCCATGACCTACAAAAACCCCAAGACAAAACACATCACATAAAATAACCCATGTCACACCCTGGCCTGACCAAAATAATAAAGAAAACACAAAATACTAAGACCAGGGCGTGACAGAGAGAGACATAAAGCGAGGCATAAAGAAATCACAGGTGTTGATTGGGAGAGCTAGCTAAGACAACAACGGGTAAGACAAAAGCAGCTAATCAGCTAAGAAAACAACAGGTAAAATGGCGATAAATGGGCAGAGGATTGGTTAACTACACACAAGGCCTGAGTTCGGGGCCGACAGATAAACAACGTGGAGTACCGTGATATGAACAGTCCAGCAGGCATCAGCTATGTAGCCAAGTGATCATAGGGTCCAGTGAACAGCAATAGATGGAAAAAGGGAAGCTGCGGGGTAGTCGTTGCTACGCTAGTACGAGGGAGACACGGCGTCTAAAGTTAGCAGGCCGGGGGTAAGTAGAAGCATCTGCGCCGACGCTGGGCACAGTGGATGGAATTACGTCTGCGGGACCAGTTGTGGTGGTACGGCGGGGTGCCGTGGCGACAAAGGGACCGGGCCAGATGGCGGAAGAGGTATTGTAGTTGTAGGAATTTAGTTTGCTAGCTGGGAGATGCGCCTGGCTCAGGGCTAGCTTCGGGGCTGGGTCACTCGGTGGCAGCTAGCTAGCTTTGATGATTAGGAGTAATGGTCCAGGGTTTACGGCAGGAATACGGCGTTGTAGTGGAGAAAACAGTCCGAGGCTGGCAGGTGTTAACCAGGCTAAAAAACGTCTGGTGCCTGTGCAGAGGGTAAAGGCCGCTAGCAGTGGCTAACATTGACTAAATAGCTAGTAGCAAATGAGCTGCTTAGCTTCTGATGGCTAGCAACTGATGGAGGTTTTGGCTATAAGGTCTAAAAACAAAATAGCGGGTTACCGGGAGGTATATTTAATTTTAAAATATAAAAGAGATTGAAAAATAAATTGAAATGTATACAAAAAAATACAAAAATTAAAGGGAGGACGACGCCATCTTGGAATTGCTGTATTGGAATATAGCTGTGGCCATCTGGCTAGTATCAACAAGGGTTTTCTACAACAGTAGCAACTTTAGCGCAGTTACAGTAACTAGTAGGGCTGCAGGATTTGGACAAAATATCTAATTGTGATATTTGGGGGGGGGGGGGGGGGCATAAATTGCAATTTATGAATTGCAGTTTTTAAACACGTGAGTGTAAACTTGTTAATTCCATCAGACATGGTTAAAACAACTGACACTTCTAAAATGAGATCATATTCTGAATACATACCACAGCTAACCGAGTGAAATACTTTCCAACATTGTTATAGGCTGTATATGATACCATTATTACACCTACATATTAACAGACAAATGTTTAACATGATTATCAAAATATAGTGTGCTATAAGCACAGTACTTATTAATTAATTCATAACATTGAGTTTATTTTATCATTAGGCATATGATTTCTTAAATTAAGTTCATTTTTAATTCAGGCAGCCATAGGCTGCAGATGGAATAGGAAGCTTATGATTGTGTAGAAGTAAGTTCAATCATTATTATAATGGAATTATAAGTCAAAGTGCCTTAACCTACCAGTTGCAAGGTGCAGCCAGTGTCCAAAACATTGTAGTCTGGTCCACTCATTCAACGCAACGTTTCAACTTCTCCCTTCATTTTGTTATAGTGTTGGGATGGCGACTTGGGAGAAATATCTGCAAGATGGAATCGTGTATCTCCTGTCAGCTTGTTTATCATCTTCTTGAAGCTGTCTTTGCTGACTGTGTAGATAGGAGACATGTCTTTGGTCACGTTATAGGTATAGCCTCTGATTTCCATGTGTCTGTGGCATGTTTTATATTCAAATGATTGAATACATTTGTAGTGTCGTCGCCACAACTCCGAGGCACTTTTTGCACAACACCTGCATTTGGTCGCTTTGCCTATAGCCAAAATACTGCCATACTCAGTAACAGTGTGTGGGTAAAATCACCAGGGAAGCCAAGCCAGGTGGAAAAAATACATATTACAACCTATGTGTTGTGATAATTGCGTTGTTTGCTCTATAACCTGTTAGTTCAATCATATGTTACAACAAACAGTTACATGACCTACAGCATGGCCAAGCAAGTTAATGTCTCTGACATTTTTGGACCACATAACAACTATTAAGTTACCACAGGTCATAAAGAAAACAAGCACTGACTACATTATCCAACACCATTTCAACTTCAACATCATCTAGTCAACTATGCTTAGTCTAATACAGTAACAACTAAAAGATAACAAATGATTTAGTCCAATCAAAGTAAGCCGAATATGATGTGGAATAATACATCTAGCTACATTTTAAACTTCCATCCTTTCAGGCCAGGGGCACAATGTATGAATTTATGTTTGAATCAGAATTGTTGTTATAATCATTGGCCAGTACAGAGAATGAAGTAAAACCACAAGTCAAACTCCCTATCTCCATCCATGACTAGTTTAGGAAAGAGATGATTTTAGCTAGATGGCTAGCCACCGGAGGACAACAACGCAACGATTCAATGACATTTGTCTTCTGATGTGATTTGTGTGAAGCCAAATCCAAACTGGCTTCCCTTCCCTTGTGCCAGGACCGTTCATAGCAGCGTTCACTCAGTTTAGGCACGCTACGGGCGGTAACAATGTCATACTCTTTTTGACCAGACAGCATCAGATAGATGGGCTACTCATACTGAGACAGAGGGGCGCTCTTTCGTTCGATGGGATGCTTTCTCCGGTGAGATACATTCAGTCTTGCGATTTGAGGGATATTTATGAAACCCAGAGAGATAAAAGGTAAATCATTTTGTATGTTTTTTTCTTTGGTACATTTTTTGGGGAAGCCTGGCTCACTTTAGCATCCATGAATACATGCCACTGGCCATACCACTGAAGATGCACCCTTCTTTGGCACTATATCAAAGGTCTTGTTAGCACCAGCAGCACTCATGTTTCTGACAAGCACTCTGTGGTATAGCTGTTCTCTCCTCACCAGTATCTAACTGCTCACTCTTAGCGGGGACACTTGTAATGGGACAGCATGCCATGCAGAGAGTGAGAGAAACCATTTGTGATTGGTCAGCATCCTCTGCATGTAGAGAGGGAATGATGGGGTCTAGTTTATCGCGTTGGAGGAGGTACCGTAGTCTAGTTTTTGTTGTATTAACAGAGTGTGTAAAAAAGGAGAATCACAGCCTACAGGAGGGTAGCTCTCCAGGAACAGGCTCTCCGACCACCAAGCAACAGACAGACATGCATTGTCAAACACTACTGCCACCTTCTGGTTTGGAGTATTTTAACTGAGTGGCTGACGACTTCAAGGTCATTGCTGTGTGAACACGAGATTGGCTACCGAAACTGTTCAGAGTTGCTAAGTAGCCACCCGTGTGACAGTCCTACTGGTGTGTCTGAGCCATTTGATGAGTACTCTGGATGTAGATTTAGGATTCGTCACTATTACAAATAGAATACATGTAGTCAATGACAAAATGTATTCCGTCACAGACCCACACAGCTGCTAAAATTAAATGGACCCTGAGCTCCTAGAAATGCTGGGTCAAGTCAGAGAACTGTTCAATAAACCATTATAGCCTCTGAGCCCCGGGTCTATTTCCACACACCCGGCCTGCACCGGGGGACATCTCTCTCGCTCCCTTTTTCTTTCTCTCACTCTATCTTTAGCTCTCTCTCTCGCTCTTTAGCTCTCTCGCTCTTTAGCTCTCTCTCTCTCTAGCTCTCTCTCTCTAGCTCTCTCTCTCTAGCTCTCTCTCACTCTCGCTCTTTAGCTCGCTCTCTATATATAGCTCTCTCTCTATATATAACTCACTCTCTCTCTCTCTCTCTCTCTAGCTCTCTCTCTCTCTCTCTAGCTCTCTCTCTCTCTAGCTCTCTCTCTCTCTCTCTAGCTCTCTCTCTCTATAGCTCTCTCTCTCTGGCTCTCTCTCTCTCTCTCACTCTCTCTTTAGCCCTCTCTCTCTCACTCTCTCTTTAGCCCTCTCTCTCTCTCTCTCTTTAGCTCTCCCTCACACACACACAAAAGGCTAGGAATTGTTCCACATGCCAGGGAGAGCCATCCTAGACCTGGCCACTCACATGGCTAGAGTTAAGGGGGGGACATTTGATGCTGTGAGAACATCCTCCCTTCCCCCTAGTTGACTCCACTTGACCCTCCCTCCACATTCCTGGAGGTAATAACTTGAAATGTTTCAAAACTTTTTCTTCCTACTAAACCCATGGTCTTAAGTAGCATGGAGTCCCTCACCACCCACACATCCCCCGTGGGTGTGGTATTTATAAACTACCCTCACTCTATATACTACCAGCCGGCTGTGGTGGAGTGTAGACAGGACCTGGAAAGGACAGGCAGGAGGTCTGCCTTATATCACTGTGACTTGTTTTGGAAGGAGATGTTGAATGCCCATGCCCAGATGGCCATCCCTCTAGGAGGTTGTTGAAATGCCCAGATGGCCATCCCTCTGGGAGGTTGTTGAAATGCCATGCCCAGAAGGCCATCCCTGTTACCCCCTACTTCAAAGGCCGAACTCCACTAGTCATTGTGTCATTTGTTTGTTATTCTGTCTATTAGCAGACTCATCTTCTCTCCCAGCTGTGTTGCATTTGGGAGAACGCTGCTATGAAGGGCAATAAGAGATATTGATTTCATTAGCCTAGTCATTTTGACCTTTGCCTTTTTATTCATTAATTTGATGGTATAAATCATTGAGTTGTTTGCTGGAGATCAGAAAGAAGACAGAGGTTATGTTCCATTGTCCATGCTAGCGTACGACTTGTCCATGCTAGCGTACGACTTGTCCATGCTAGCGTACGACTTGTCCATGCTAGCGTACGACTTGTCCATGCTAGCGTACGACTTGTCCATGCTAGCGTACGACGTGTCCATGCTAGCGTACGACTTAGAATGCATCTCCAGCCCAATACATTGCTTCATTCTAAGTAGTATGACTGTTTGGATATCGGAACACAGACCGTTTTGGTTAGAAAGATTTAAAACTGATAGCGATATTTCAGCAATTTTACATATTTTGATCATGAGCTTTCAAGGTAAGTAAACAAATGTGAAAACATGTAATCACTGAACTTGCCCTTTAAGCTTGTATTTAGCAGGTGAACTGAATTATTGGCTTAATTAGATTCTATAATAACGCATGAAAACCATTTCAAACACATTAAATTGATTGGATTTATTTGACTTTTTCCGCAGGATTCCATGAATGCCTTGGCCCTGGATTTGGACTACCCAGCGCTACGGAAAAACAAAAACATAGACGCCTTCTTAAACAGATGTAAGATATATCATTGCTTTGAGGCAGACCTTGGTAATAAGATGCTTTGCATTATCTGAGGTAGCAAGGAAGAAGGAGATGGCAAAAGCAAGCAAGTGTGTTGTATGCGCTGCTATGGTGATTCAGAAACAGTGCAAATCAACATCCAGTAGAAAAAGTACAAATATTTTAACTCTGGCGCCAAGTCCCATCTACCGTGGCGGCTGATGGCATTCACTGCCAGGTTCAACGGCATTTACCTTCATGCTCTATCTCGTACCATCTAATCTAAACGCAGCTGAAGCATGGAGATATCCAGAGCACATAAATATGGCTCTATATTTAATATTGCTCGACTTCATATCTCCTTAATTCCTGGCTACTTTCAACATCGTAATCCATTGTCATCTTTAGTGTGCATTTGTAAATTCACTCGGATGTGTCAGTGCGCTCTGGGCCATACATAATTCAGTGCGTTGTCAGATAGTCCTTGTGTAAATTCAGAGCGTTTCGCTCTCAGGAGTGTTCAGAGCAAAACATTGGAGGCTCAGGCCGAGGAGTAGGGTTTATCCGAGCATTGTGACCTCACAGCAGCAGTCAAGTACCCAAGCTAACTGGCTAAAGTTGCTTAACTTCAAGCAAATCAAATCAAGCAAATCAAATGGTATTTGTCACATACAACAGGTAGACCTTACAGTGAAATGCTTACTTACAGGCCCTTAAACAACAATGCAGTTTTAAGAAATTGTAAAAAATAAATAAAAGTAACAAATATTTAAAGAGCAGCAGTAAAATAACAGTAGCAAGGCTTTATACAGGGGGTACCAGTACAGAGTCAATGTGGAGGCTATATACAGGGGTACCAGTACAGAGTCAATGTGGAGGCTATATACAGGGGTACCAGTACAGAGTCAATGTGGAGGCTTTATACAGGGGTACCAGTACAGAGTCAATGTGGAGGCTATATACAGGGGTACCAGTACAGAGTCAATGTGGAGGCTTTATACAGGGGGTACCAGTACAGAGTCAATGTGGAGGCTATATACAGGGGGTACCGGTACAGAGTCAATGTGGAGGCTATATACAGGGGGTACCGGTACAGAGTCAATGTGGAGGCTATATACAGGGGGTACCAGTACAGAGTCAATGTGGAGGCTATATACAGGGGTACCAGTACAGAGTCAATGTGGAGGCTATATACAGGGGTACCAGTACAGAGTCAATGTGGAGGCTTTATACAGGGGGTACCAGTACAGAGTCAATGTGGAGGCTATATACAGGGGGTACCGGTACAGAGTCAATGTGGAGGCTATATACAGGGGGTACCGGTACAGAGTCAATGTGGAGGCTATATACAGGGGGTACCAGTACAGAGTCAATGTGGAGGCTATATACAGGGGGTACCGGTACAGAGTCAATGTGGAGGCTATATACAGGGGGTACCGGTACAGAGTCAATGTGGAGGCTATATACAGGGGGTACCGGTACAGAGTCAATGTGGAGGCTATATACAGGGGGTACCAGTACAGAGTCAATGTGGAGGCTATATACAGGGGGTACCAGTACAGAGTCAATGTGGAGGCTTTATACAGGGGGTACCAGTACAGAGTCAATGTGGAGGCTATATACAGGGGGTACCAGTACAGAGTCAATGTGGAGGCTATATACAGGGGGTACCAGTACAGAGTCAATGTGGAGGCTTTATACAGGGGTACCAGTACAGAGTCAATGTGGAGGCTATATACAGGGGGTACCAGTACAGAGTCAATGTGGAGGCTTTATACAGGGGTACCAGTACAGAGTCAATGTGGAGGCTTTATACAGGGGGTACCAGTACAGAGTCAATGTGGAGGCTTTATACAGGGGGTACCAGTACAGAGTCAATGTGGAGGCTATATACAGGGGTACCAGTACAGAGTCAATGTGGAGGCTATATACAGGGGGTACCAGTACAGAGTCAATGTGGAGGCTTTATACAGGGGTACCAGTACAGAGTCAATGTGGAGGCTTTATACAGGGGGTACCAGTACAGAGTCAATGTGGAGGCTTTATACAGGGGTACCAGTACAGAGTCAATGTGGAGGCTATATACAGGGGGTACCAGTACAGAGTCAATGTGGAGGCTTTATACAGGGGGTACCAGTACAGAGTCAATGTGGAGGCTTTATACAGGGGGTACCAGTACAGAGTCAATGTGGAGGCTTTATACAGGGGGTACCAGTACAGAGTCAATGTGGAGGCTATATACAGGGGTACCAGTACAGAGTCAATGTGGAGGCTATATACAGGGGGTACCAGTACAGAGTCAATGTGGAGGCTTTATACAGGGGTACCAGTACAGAGTCAATGTGGAGGCTTTATACAGGGGGTACCAGTACAGAGTCAATGTGGAGGCTTTATACAGGGGTACCAGTACAGAGTCAATGTGGAGGCTTTATACAGGTGGTACCAGTACAGAGTCAATGTGGAGGCTATATACAGGGGGTACCAGTACAGAGTCAATGTGGAGGCTATATACAGGTGGTACCGGTACAGAGTCAATGTGGAGGCTATATACAGGGGGTACCAGTACAGAGTCAATGTGGAGGCTTTATACAGGGGGTACCAGTACAGAGTCAATGTGGAGGCTTTATACAGGGGGTACCAGTACAGAGTCAATGTGGAGGCTTTATACAGGGGGTACCAGTACAGAGTCAATGTGGAGGCTATATACAGGGGGTACCAGTACAGAGTCAATGTGGAGGCTATATACAGGGGGTACCAGTACAGAGTCAATGTGGAGGCTTTATACAGGGGGTACCAGTACAGAGTCAATGTGGAGGCTTTATACAGGGGTACCAGTACAGAGTCAATGTGGAGGCTTTATACAGGGGGTACCAGTACAGAGTCAATGTGGAGGCTTTATACAGGGGTACCAGTACAGAGTCAATGTGGAGGCTTTATACAGGGGTACCAGTACAGAGTCAATGTGGAGGCTTTATACAGGGGGTACCAGTACAGAGTCAATGTGGAGGCTTTATACAGGGGGTACCAGTACAGAGTCAATGTGGAGGCTTTATACAGGGGGTACCGGTACAGAGTCAATGTGGAGGCTATATACAGGGGGTACCGGTACAGAGTCAATGTGGAAGCTTTATACAGGGGGTACCAGTACAGAGTCAATGTGGAGGCTATATACAGGTGGTACCAGTACAGAGTCAATGTGGAGGCTTTATACAGGGGGTACCAGTACAGAGTCAATGTGGAGGCTTTATACAGGGGGTACCGGTACAGAGTCAATGTGGAGGCTATATACAGGGGGTAACAGTACAGAGTCAATGTGGAGGCTTTATACATGGGGTACTGGTACAGAGTCAATGTGGAGGCTTTATACAGGGGGTACCAGTACAGAGTCAATGTGGAGGCTATATACAGGGGGTACCAGTACAGAGTCAATGTGGAGGCTTTATACAGGGGGTACCAGTACAGAGTCAATGTGGAGGTTATATACAGGGGTACCAGTACAGAGTCAATGTGGAGGCTATATACAGGGGGTACCGGTACAGAGTCAATGTGGAGGCTTTATACAGGTGGTACCAGTACAGAGTCAATGTGGAGGCTTTATACAGGGGGTACCAGTACAGAGTCAATGTGGAGGCTTTATACAGGGGTACCAGTACAGAGTCAATGTGGAGGCTTTATACAGGGGGTACCAGTACAGAGTCAATGTGGAGGCTTTATACAGGGGTACCAGTACAGAGTCAATGTGGAGGCTTTATACAGGGGGTACCAGTACAGAGTCAATGTGGAGGCTTTATACAGGGGGTACCAGTACAGAGTCAATGTGGAGGTTATATACAGGGGTACCAGTACAGAGTCAATGTGGAGGCTATATACAGGGGGTACCGGTACAGAGTCAATGTGGAGGCTTTATACAGGGGTACCAGTACAGAGTCAATGTGGAGGCTTTATACAGGGGGTACCAGTACAGAGTCAATGTGGAGGCTATATACAGGGGTACCAGTACAGAGTCAATGCGGAGGCTATATACAGGGGGTACCGGTACAGAGTCAATGTGGAGGCTATATACAGGGGGTACCAGTACAGAGTCAATGTGGAGGCTTTATACAGGGGTACCAGTACAGAGTCAATGTGGAGGCTATATACAGGGGGTACCGGTACAGAGTCAATGTGGAGGCTATATACAGGGGGTACCGGTACAGAGTCAATGTGGAGGCTATATACAGGGGGTACCAGTACAGAGTCAATGTGGAGGCTATATACAGGGGGTACCGGTACAGAGTCAATGTGGAGGCTATATACAGGGGGTACCAGTACAGAGTCAATGTGGAGGCTATATACAGGGGGTACCAGTACAGAGTCAATGTGGAGGCTTTATACAGGGGTACCAGTACAGAGTCAATGTGGAGGCTTTATACAGGGGTACCAGTACAGAGTCAATGTGGAGGCTTTATACAGGGGGTACCGGTACAGAGTCAATGTGGAGACTATATACAGGGGGTACCGGTACAGAGTCAATGTGGAGGCTTTATACAGGGGGTACCAGTACAGAGTCAATGTGGAGGCTATATACAGGGGGTACCAGTACAGAGTCAATGTGGAGGCTTTATACAGGGGTACCAGTACAGAGTCAATGTGGAGGCTTTATACAGGGGTACCAGTACAGAGTCAATGTGGAGGTTATATACAGGGTGTACCAGTACAGAGTCAATGTGGAGGCTTTATACAGGGGTACCAGTACAGAGTCAATGTGGAGGCTTTATACAGGGGTACCAGTACAGAGTCAATGTGGAGGCTTTATACAGGGGTACCAGTACAGAGTCAATGTGGAGGCTTTATACAGGGGTACCAGTACAGAGTCAATGTGGAGGCTATATACAGGGGTACCAGTACAGAGTCAATGTGGAGGCTTTATACAGGGGGTACCGGTACAGAGTCAATGTGGAGGCTATATACAGGGGGTACCAGTACAGAGTCAATGTGGAGGCTTTATACAGGGGTACCAGTACAGAGTCAATGTGGAGGCTTTATACAGGGGTACCAGTACAGAGTCAATGTGGAGGCTTTATACAGGGGTACCAGTACAGAGTCAATGTGGAGGCTATATACAGGGGTACCAGTACAGAGTCAATGTGGAGGCTTTATACAGGGGTACCAGTACAGAGTCAATGTGGAGGCTTTATACAGGGGTACCAGTACAGAGTCAATGTGGAGGCTATATACAGGGGGTACCGGTACAGAGTCAATGTGGAGGCTTTATACAGGTGGTACCGGTACAGAGTCAATGTGGAGGCTTTATACAGGTGGTACCAGTACAGAGTCAATGTGGAGGCTATATACAGGTGGTACCAGTACAGAGTCAATGTGGAGACTATATACAGGTGGTACCGGTACAGAGTCAATGTGGAGGCTTTATACAGGGGGTACCAGTACAGACTCAATGTGGAGGCTATATACAGGTGGTACCAGTACAGAGTCAATGTGGAGACTATATACAGGGGGTACCGGTACAGAGTCAATGTGGAGGCTTTATACAGGTGGTACCGGTACAGAGTCAATGTGGAGGCTATATACAGGTGGTACCAGTACAGAGTCAATGTGGAGACTATATACAGGGGGTACCGGTACAGAGTCAATGTGGAGGCTTTATACAGGGGGTACCGGTACAGAGTCAATGTGGAGGCTTTATACAGGGGGTACCGGTACAGAGTCAATGTGGAGGCTTTATACAGGGGGTACCGGTACAGAGTCAATGTGGAGGCTATATACAGGGGGTACCGGTACAGAGTCAATGTGGAAGCTTTATACAGGGGGTACCAGTACAGAGTCAATGTGGAGGCTATATACAGGTGGTACCGGTACAGAGTCAATGTGGAGGCTATATACAGGGGGTACCAGTACAGAGTCAATGTGGAGGCTTTATACAGGGGGTACCAGTACAGAGTCAATGTGGAGGCTATATACAGGGGGTACCAGTACAGAGTCAATGTGGAGGCTTTATACAGGGGGTACCAGTACAGAGTCAATGTGGAGGCTATATACAGGGGGTACCAGTACAGAGTCAATGTGGAGGCTATATACAGGGGGTACCAGTACAGAGTCAATGTGGAGGCTTTATACAGGGGGTACCAGTACAGAGTCAATGTGGAGGCTATATACAGGTGGTACCGGTACAGAGTCAATGTGGAGGCTATATACAGGTGGTACCGGTACAGAGTCAATGTGGAGGCTATATACAGGTGGTACCGGTACAGAGTCAATGTGGAGGCTATATACAGGTGGTACCGGTACAGAGTCAATGTGCGGGGGCACCGGTTAGTCGATGTAATTGAGGTAATATGTAGGTAGAGTTAAAGTGACTATGCATAGATAATAAACAGAGTAGCGGCAGCATAAAAGAGGGGGGCAATGCAAATAGTCTGGGTAGTCATTTGATTAGCTGTTCAGGAGTCTTATGGGTTGGGGGTAGAAGCTGTTAAGAAGCCTTTTTGACCTAGACTTGGCACTCTGGTACCGCTTGTCGTGCGGTAGCAGAGAAAACAGTCTATGACTTGGGTGGCTGGTGTCTTTGACAATTTTTAGGGCCTATGACACTGCTTGGTATAGAGGTCCTGGATGGCAGGAAGCTTGGCCCCAGTGATGTACTGGGCTGTATGCACTACCCTCTGTAGTACCTTGCAGTCGGAAGCCGAGAAGTTGCCATACCAGGCAGTGACGCAACCAGTCAAGATGCTCTCGATGGGGCAGCTGTCAAACTTTTTGAGGATCTGAGGGCTCATGCCAATCTTATCAGTCTCCTGAGGGGGAATAGGCTTTGTCGTGTCCTCTTCACAACTGTCTTGGTGTTTGGACCATGATAGTTTGTTGTTGATGTGGACACCAAGGAACTTGAAACTCTCGATCCTGCTCCACTGCAGCCCCATCGATGAGAATGGGGGCGTGCTCGGTCCTACTTTTCCTCTAGTCCACAATCATCTCGTTTGTCTTGATCATGTTGAGGGAGAGGTTGTTATCCTGGCACCACACGGCCAGGTCTCTGACCTCCCTGTATGCTGTCTCATCATTGTCGGTGATCAGGCCTACCACTGTTGTGTAATCCGTAAACTTAATGATGGAGTTGTGCCTGGCCATGCAGTCATGAGTAAACGGGGTACAGGAGGGGACTGAGCACGCACCCCTGAGGGGCCCCCGTGTTGAGGATCAGCGTGGCGGATGTGTTGTTACTTACCATTACCACCTGGGTGTGGCCCATCAGGAAGTCCAGGATCTTGTTTATGGTGTTGAACGCACTATGGTGTTGAACGCTGAGCTGTAGTCAATGAATAGCATTCTCACATAGGTGTTCCTTTTGTCCAGGTGGGAAAGGGCAGTGTGGAGTGCAATAGAACCTGCATCATCTGTGGATCTGTTTGAGCGGTATGCAAATTGGAGTGGGTCTAGGGTTTCTGGGATAAGGGTGTTGATGTGAGCCATGACCAGCCTTGCAAAGCACTTCATGGCTACAGATGTGAGTGCTATGGGTCGGTAGTCATTTAGGCAGGTTACCTTAGTGTTCTTGGGCACAGGGACTATGGTGGTCTGCTTGAAACATGTTGGTATTACAGACTCAGTCAGGGAGAGGTTGAAAATGTCATTGAAGACACTTGCCAGTTGGTCAGTGCATGCTTGGAGTACACATCCTGGTAATCCATCTGGCCCAGAGGCCTTGTGAATGTTGACCTGTTATGGTCACATCGGCTAAGGAGAGCGTGATCACACAGTTGTCCAGAACAGCTGGTGCTCACATGCATGTTTCAGTGTTACTTGCTTCGAAGCGAGCATAGAAGTAATTTAGCTCATCTGGTAGGCTCGTGTCACTGGGCAGCTCGCGGCTGTGCTTCCCTTTGTAGTCTGTATTAGTTTGCAAGCCCTGTCACATCCAACGAGCATCAGAGCCAGTGTTGTACGATTCAATCTTAGTCCTGTATTGACGCTTTGCCTGTTTGATTGATTGTTCGTCGGAAGACATAGCGGGATTTCTTATAAGCTTGAAAGCGGCAGCTCTACCCTTTTAGCTCAGTGCGGATGTTGCCTGTAATCCATGGCTACTGGTTGGGGTATGTACGTAGGGTCACTGTGGGGGACGACCTATTGATGAAGCCAGTGACTGATGTGGTTTACTACCCAATGCCATCGGAAGAATCCCGGAACATATTCCAGTCTGTGCTAGATTTGTGTCTGGAATTTGTGCCAATCAAAAGCTTGGCACTAAAATGGTGATCTGCATTTTTGTCAATTTAGTTATTGACATAGCTTTGTTCTGTTTTAATGTTCTCAAGCTATATAGTACTCTAAATACCCCAATTCATGTTAAGTTCAAAAGAATGCAAGATCAACATTGCTGACTGGGGGAATGGACTGTACAAGGTGTCTGAAGCATTCCAAAGGGATGCTGGCCCATGTTTACTCCAATAATGTGTCAAGTTGGCTGGATGTCCTTTGGGTGGTAGACCATTCTTGATACACACTGGAAACGGTTGAGTGTGGAAAACCCCAGAAGCGTTGTAGTTCTTGACTCAAACTGGTGCGCCAGACACTTACTATCATACCCTGTTCAAAGGATCTTTTGTCTTGCCCATTAGCCTTCTGAATGGCACACATACAACCCATGTCTCAATTGTCTCAAGGTTTAAATTCATCTACACGGATTTTAAAGTGACAAGTGACATCAATAAGGGGTCATAGCTTTCATCCAGATTCACCTGGTCAGTCGGTCATGGAAAGAGCCTGTGTCCTTAATGTTTTGTACACTCAGTGTAGTTCCAAGCTCTTGTAATGAGAGAAGAACTTATTCTGAATATATTCTGATCATTTTACTCACCTAGTGACTGTAACCGTGCTACTGGCAACAATTTAATTATGTTTTTAGCCGCTGTTTACTGACACCTGTCATAACAGAACTAAGTGCATTCGTAAATTGATCAATTATTCTGCACTCGGGTGCACTGTCGACCAAGAGTGTTCTGCCATTGGATTGTTTTGCCAGTGTGAATGTACAACCTCTCCCTTAGTTCCAGGTTTATAACAATTAACTACAGTTTCTGTATCAACCCTGCCTTGCAATATTTCATATCAGAAGACTATATAATAACCAGTATGAAACCCGACGCCAAACATATATCACCTTTACTGTAGCAATTGGCGACACAACACAGGTAGACGGGCAAGTTAAGGTAACTAACCACTGGTACAACTGCAAAGGTATTTGACCTCTGTGAGGCCCTTGCTGACCTCTCCTTTGAACGCAACCGTTTGCGTGGGCCTCTGTTTGCAAGGTAACCCATTTGACCTCTGACCTCTGTCTGTCCTGTAGATGAGAAGGCCATGGTTAAGATGCGGGACCTGCAGATCAAACTGGAGGACTTTGACAAGGTCAAGATGATCGGCAGAGGAGCCTATGGAGAGGTGCAACTGGTGAGAAACTCCCTCCGTGTGTTTGTGGCACAAAGATACAATGATACACAAACAGATGAAGAACATTTACATTCCTCACTGCCTCTGTGAGCTCTTGCGTTCGTGTCTCCCCCTTCCAGGTGCCTGTCTGTCTGCATGTTTTTCTTTGTGTATTTTTCAGGTTCTGTGTACCTTGTAATAAAGGCATGTTTAGACAGGTCGTGTGTGTATATGTGTGTTGGAAAGATTCATTTTGTGTCTGAAGTCTTGTGTGAAGAGGGGGGGGGGGGGGGGCTGGTCGATCTGTGTGTACATGTTGTCCTGTGGGTGTCTTGTGTTTTTTTTTGTGTGTTGTCATGTTGTTTGCAGGACTTTATGTTATCAAGGGCCTTCAATGGCATTCTCTGCCACTTTGTCACAGTCAAAGTGACATTGTATCTTGTCTACTGGTGACTATGTTATGAATGTGTGTTTATACTGCTTTCTTTTGACGGTTTCCCTCGTAAAAAAAATCTTGAATCTCAGTAGCGTCTACTACTTGTATAAATAAAGTGTGTGTGTGGCCGTGTGTGTGTGGCCGTGTGTGTAATCTTATACCTCGTCATCTCAATCTCTAAATTTAAAGACTCAATCATGGACACTGACAGTTGTGGCTGCTTTGTGTGATGTATTGTTGTCTCTACCTTCTTGCCCTTTGCTGTTGTCTGTGCCCAATAATGTTTGAACCATGTTTTGTGCTGCTACCATGTTGTCATGTTGTGTTGCTACCATGCTGTGTTATGTGTTGCTGCCTTGTTGTGTTGCTGCCTTGCTATGTTGTTGTCTTATGTCTCTCAATGTAGTGTTGTGTCATCATGATGTGTGTTTTGTCCTTTTAATCCCAGCCCCCGTCCCAACAGGAGGCCTTTTGCCTTTTGGTAGGCCGGCATTGTAAATAAGAATTTGTTCTTAACTGACTTGTGAGGTTAAATAAAGGTGAAATAAAAAATGTACCTCCCGTCCTCCAGGTCCGCCACAAGGCGTCTCAGAAGGTGTACGCCATGAAACAGCTGAGCAAGTTTGAGATGATCAAACGCTCTGACTCCGCCTTCTTCTGGGAGGAGAGAGACATCATGGCCTTCTCCAACAGCCCCTGGGTCGTCCAGGTGAGAGAGACTTGCACTCATACACGTACAGTACACACACCTCTCACATACTCCAAATGTCAGTCAAGCTTTTATTGTTGTGATATGTGTTTTCCAGCTGTGCTGTGCTTTCCAAGATGACCTCCACCTCTACATGGTGATGGAGTATATGCCTGGTGGAGATCTGGTCACCCTGACCATGAACTACGACATGCCAGAGAAGTGGGTCCGTTTCTACACTGCCGAGGTGGTGCTGGCGCTAGATGCCATCCACTCTATGGGTTTCATCCACCGCGATGTGAAACCGGACAACATACTACTGGACCAAAATGGCCACCTCAAGCTGGCTGACTTTGGCACCTGCATGAAGATGGACTCTGTGAGTTTGCAGGGGAGTTGGAGAATTGGCTGAGGGTCTAGGGAAGTGCTACCTGGTCCTGGGGAGCCAAAGGGGCTCACATTTAGTTGTTTTGCCTTAGCACTAACACATTCGAATCAACTCGTCATCAAGCCTTCACTTGAATCAGGTGTGTTAGTGCTAAGGAAAAAACCTAAATGTGCACCCCTTCGGGTCCCCAGGACTGGGAAGCACTGGTCCAGGGCCTAGACTGGGCTGTGGGGGTTTTCTGAGTGAGACGTCATCCTAACCCGAAATGGTCTTGTTATGGTAATTTTGTCTGAAACACCAAACTCAAGCCCTAGACCTTACTTTTTTTTCTGCTTTCTTCTGTAACTTTTAATTTTAACATGAGCTCATTTTAGACTATTTCCAAGGTGATGAACTGTCTACTGCTAAAATCTGGGTTTGGGGGAATTTCACTGCTCCAGTGCACCACCATGTGGTCAGATTATGAATTGTTTAGTGTCAATTTCCACATAGAAAGTCCATCAGGTTAAGTTGCTGAATCATGACTTACAGGACAGGTAAGCTGTGCCAAAAAGGTCTTTGACAAATTTAATGGGCCGGTTTCCCAGACACATACTGAACAACCTGCCCTCTAAATATACATCTGCTGTCTTCAACTAGGATCTCAGCGATCACTTCCTCATTGCCTGTGTGCGTACTGGGTCTGCAGTCAAATGACCACCCCTCATCACTATCAAACGCTCCCTAAAACACTTCAGAAGGCAGGCCTTTCTAATCGACCTGGCCGGGGGTATCCTGGAAGGATATTGACCTCATCCCGTCAGTAGAGGATGCCTGGTTGTTCTTTAAAAGTGCTTTCCTCACCATCTTAAATAAGCATGCTCCTTTCAAAAAATGTAGAACTAAGAACAAATATAGCCCTTGGTTCATTCCAGACCTGACTGCCCTTGACCAGCACAAAAACATCCTGCGGCGTTCTGCATTAGCATCAAATAGCCCCCGTGATATGCAACTTTTCAGGGAAGTCAGGAACCAATATACACAGGCAGGTAGGAAAGCTAAGGCTAGCTTTTTCAAACAGAAATTTGCTTCCTGTAGCACTAATTCCAAAAAGTTTTGGGACACTGTAAAGTCCATGTAGAATAAGAGCACCTCCTCCCAGCTGCCCACTGCACTGAGGATAGGAAACACTGTCACCACTGATAAATCTACAATAATCGATAATTTCAATAAGCATTTTTCCATGGCTGGCCATGCTTTCCCCCTGGCTACCCCTACCCTGGCCAACATCTCAGCACCCCCAACTTTCTAAAATCTTCGAAAGCCAAGTTAATAAACAGATCACCAACCATTTCGAATCCCACCTTACCTTCTCCACTATGTAATCTGATTTCCGAGACGGTAACGGGTGCACCTCAGCCACGCTCAAGGTACTAAACGATATCATAACCACCATCGATAGAAGACAGTACTGTGCAGCCGTCTTCATCGACCTGGCCAAGGCTTTCGACTCTGTCAATCACCACATTCTTATCAGCAGACTCAACAGCCTTGGTTTCTCAAATGACTGCCTCGCCTGGTTCACCAACCACTTCTCAGATAGAGTTCAGTGTGTCAAATCGGAGGGCCTGTTGTCCAGACCTCTGGCAGTCTCTATGGGGGTGCCACAGGGTTCAATTCTTGGGCCGACTCTTTTTCTCTGTATATATCAATGAGGTCGCTCTCGCTGCTGGTGATTCTCTGATCCACCTCTACGCAAACGACACCATTCTGTATACATCTGGCCCTTCTTTGGACGCTGCGTTAACTAACCTCCAAACGAGCTTCAACGCCATACAACACTCCTTCCGTGTCCTCCACCTGCTTTTAAATGCTAGTAAAACTAGCTCTTCAACCGATTGCTGCCCGCACCCTCCGGCCCGACTAGCATCACTACGCTGGACAGTTCTGACCTAGAATATGTGGACAACTACAAATACCTAAGTGTCTGGTTAGACTGTAAACTCTCCTTCCAGACTCACATTAAGCATCTCCAATCCAAAATTAAATCTAGAATCTGCTTCCTATTTCGCAACAAAGCCTCCTTCACTCATGCCCCCAAATATACCCTCGTAAAACTGACTATCCTGCAGATCCTGTACTTCGGCAATGTCATTTACAAAATAGCCCCCAACACTCTACTCAACAAATTGGATGCAGTCTATCATAGTGCCATCCGTTTTGTCACCAAAGCCCACATTCTACCCACCACTGTGACCTGTACACTCTCGTTGGCTGGCCCACGCTTCATATTTGTCGCCAAACCCACTGGCTCCAGGTCATCTAAGTCTTTGCTAGGTAAAGCCCCGCCTTAAGCCCCGCTCACTGGTAACCATAGCAACAGCCACGCGCTCCAGCAGGTATATCTCACTGGTCACCCCCGAAGCCAGCACTTCCTATGGCCGCCTTTCCTTCCAGTTCTCTGCTGCCAATGACTGGAACAAATTTCAAAAATCTTTGAAGCTGGAGTCTTATCTCCCTCTCTAACTTTAAGCATCAGCTGTCAGAGCAGCTTACTGATCACTGTATCTGTACTCAGCCAATCTGTAAATAGCACACCCGACTACCTCATCCCCATATCATTACTTACCCTCTTGCTCTTTTGCACCCCAGTATCTCTACTTGCACATCATCATCTGCACATCTATCACTCCAGTGTTAATGCTAAATTGTAATTATTTTTGCCTCTACGGCCTATGTATTGCCTTATCTCCCTACTCTTCTACATTTGCTCACACTGAACATAGATTTGTCTATTTTTCCTTATCTTTTGTGTTATTGACCGTACATTTGTTTATGTGTAACTTTGTGTTGTTTTTGTTGCACTGCTTTGCTTTATCTTGGTCAGGTCGCAGTTGTAAATGAGAACTTGTTCTCAACTGGCCTACCTGGTTAAATAAAGGTTAAATAAATAAAACACAGATTAGGCTTAGTCCTGGACTAAAAATCAGAGTCACCATTAAAAGTGCTTCTTAGGACTAGGCTTAATCTATGTCTGGCACACTGGCCCAATATGTTTCACTGTTTAGTTGACCTACTTTAACAATGTCTCTGTCTCTGTCTGCCTGTCTCCCCGCCTGCCTCTCCGTCTGCACGTCTCTCTCATTCCAGACAGGCATGGTCCACTGTGACACAGCAGTGGGGACTCCGGACTACATCTCCCCTGAGGTGCTCAAGTCCCAGGGGGGGGACGGCTACTACGGCCGCGAGTGTGACTGGTGGTCCGTGGGGGTGTTCATCTTTGAGATGCTGGTCGGTGAGTGAGTTTCTCTGATCCTGAATCAGAACGGTTTTCAGGATCTCAATTGGACCGTTGACCTGCTAATGTTAATTCTCTTAATTTTGTCATTTGGATTGGGGCTAAGCGACTAAAGATGGTTTGATTAACCCCGCTCGGGTGATATGTAACCTTGCCTGAGACCTCAAGACTTGTGTTAGCTCCCTGAGCTAATGTCTTGGATTTAGCTCAGCGGGCTAACAGTCTTGTGGCATGCCGTACACCTAGGTTTAAACCCAGTGGTCACACTACTAGGCTATTTGTGTTTATTGAAGCTAGTTTAACCTCCCCTGTAAAGCCTAACAAAAGCCCAAAAACATATTTTAAATTTCACCTCTCTTTTTAGGCGACACCCCATTTTATGCTGAGTCACTAGTAGGAACATACGGGAAGATCATGGATCACAAGAATAACCTCAACTTCCCTGATAATGTGCAGATGTCCAATGATACCAAGGACCTCATCTGTGCCTTCCTGTCTGACAGGTACAGTATGTTTGACCCCGTGACCGGTCTGACCACTCGGCTCCTTCAAAGTGTGATCTCTTTTTTTCACACTTTCCTGTGGAGGCTGTTACTTACTAAATGAGAGGAGCTGGTCATGCCACATTTTGCAGAGCACCAGACATAAGGTTATGTAGCCTAGTAGGACTCGTTTTACTGTGGATATACAGTGCCTTGCGAAAGTATTCGGCCCCCTTGAACTTTGCGACCTTTTGCCACATTTCAGGCTTCAAACAAAGATATAAAACTGTATTTTTTTGTGAAGAATCAACAACAAGTGGGACACAATCATGAAGTGGAACGACATTTATTGGATATTTCAAACCTTTTTAACAAATCAAAAACTGAAAAATTGGGCGTGCAAAATTATTCAGCCCCCTTAAGTTCATACTTTGTAGCGCCACCTTTTGCTGCGATTACAGCTGTAAGTCGCTTGGGGTATGTCTCTATCAGTTTTGCACATCGAGAGACTGAAATTATTTCCCATTCCTCCTTGCAAAACAGCTCGAGCTCAGTGAGGTTGGATGGAGAGCATTTGTGAACAGCAGTTTTCAGTTCTTTCCACAGATTCTCGATTGGATTCAGGTCTGGACTTTGACTTGGCCATTCTAACACCTGGATATGTTTATTTTTGAACCATTCCATTGTAGATTTTGCTTTATGTTTTGGATCATTGTCTTGTTGGAAGACAAATCTCCTTCCCAGTCTCAGGTCTTTTGCAGACTCCATCAGGTTTTCTTCCAGAATGGTCCTGTATTTGGCTCCATCCATCTTCCCATCAATTTTAACCATCTTCCCTGTCCCTGCTGAAGAAAAGCAGGCCCAAACCATGATGCTGCCACCACCATGTTTGACAGTGGGGATGGTGTGTTGCTTTTACGCCAAACATAACGTTTTGCATTGTTGCCAAAAAGTTCAATTTTGGTTTCATCTGACCAGAGCACCTTCTTCCACATGTTTGGTGTGTCTCCCAGGTGGCTTGTGGCAAACTTTAAACAACACTTTTTATGGATATCTTTAAGAAATGGCTTTCTTCTTGCCACTCTTCCATAAAGGCCAGATTTGTGCAATATACGACTGATTGTTGACCTATGGACAGAGTCTCCCACCTCAGCTGTAGATCTCTGCAGTTCATCCAGAGTGATCATGGGCCTCTTGGCTGCATCTCTGATCAGTCTTCTCCTTGTATGAGCTGAAAGTTTAGAGGGACGGCCAGGTCTTGGTAGATTTTCAGTGGTCTGATACTCCTTCCATTTCAATATTATCGCTTGCACAGTGCTCCTTGGGATGTTTAAAGCTTGGGAAATATTTTTGTATCCAAATCCGGCTTTAAACTTCTTCACAACAGTATCTCGGACCTGCCTGGTGTGTTCCTTGTTCTTCATGATGCTCTCTGCGCTTTTAACGGACCTCTGAGACTATCACAGTGCAGGTGCATTTATACGGAGACTTGATTACACACAGGTGGATTGTATTTATCATCATTAGTCATTTAGGTCAACATTGGATCATTCAGAGATCCTCACTGAACTTCTGGAGAGAGTTTGCTGCACTGAAAGTAAAGGGGCTGAATAATTTTGCACACCCAATTTTTCAGTTTTTGATTTGTTAAAAAAGTTTGAAATATCCAATAAATGTCGTTCCACTTCATGATTGTGTCCCACTTGTTGTTGATTCTTCACAAAAAAATACAGTTTTATATCTTTATGTTTGAAGCCTGAAATGTGGCAAAAGGTCGCAAAGTTCAAGGGGGCCGAATACTTTCGCAAGGCACTGTAGATACTTTTGTACCGGTTTCCTCCAGCATCTTCACAAGGTCCTTTGCTGCTGTTCTGGGATTGATTTGCACTTTTCGCACCAAAGTACGTTCTTCTCTAGGAGACAGAACCCGTCTCCTTCCTGAGCGGTATGACGGCTGTGTGGTCCCATGGTGTTTACTTATACTTGCATACTATTGTTTGTACAGATGAACGTGGTACCTTCAGGCATTTTGAAATTGCTCCCAAGGATGAACCAGACTTGTGGTCTACCATTTTTTTTCCTGAGGTCTTGGCTGATTTCTTTTAATTTTCCCATGATGTCAAGCAAAGAGGCACTGAGTTTGAAGGTAGGCCTTGAAATACATCCACAGGTACACCTCCAATTGACTCAAATGATGTCAATTAGCCTATCAGATGCTTCTAAAGCCATGACATCATTTTCGGGAATTTTCCAAGCTGTTTAAAGGCACAGTCAACTTAGTGTATGTAAACTTCTGACACACTGGAATTGTGATACAGTGAATATTAAGTGAAATAATATGTCTGTAAACCAATTGTTGGGAAAATGACTTGTGTCGTGCACAAAGTAGATGTCCTAACCGACTTGCCAAAACTATAGTTTGTTAACAGGAAATTTGTGGAGTGGTTGAAAAACAAGTTTTATGACTCCAACCTAAGTGTATGTAAACTTCTGACTTCAACTGTATTATGAATTTGCTTAAATGATATGTGAAGTATCAATGTAGTGCTTATGAACACTACAAATATTGTTGTTAAGCATTGAACAACTAACAAAGTTGTTCTTAGTTTAAACTGGGACCAGAAAAGATGAACACCTGAGTGAGCGATTCTTTGTTAATGGCTATTAGATACTTAGGATCATAGTAGTTGATAGGAGTAGAGGTGAAGGATTATACTTAGCATCATAGTAGTAGTAGTTGATGGGAGTAGAGGTTAATGATTATACTTAGCATCATAGTAGTAGTAGTTGATGGGAGTAGAGGTTAATGAGAGGCTGGGACATTAGCGGTATAGTAGTAGTAGTTGATAGGAGTAGAGGTTAATGAGAAGCTGGGACATTAGCGGTATAGTAGACGTCAAACACCCTTTCTGTTGCCACACAATGCCTGTCTTATACTCCCCTTCCCCTCTGTTTACATTCTCTCACTCACTCTGCAGTCTCTCTCACCACACACACACTCACATACACACTGAGATGCACACACACCCATACACACACACACATGCCCTACGCAAACTAAGGTTATTATAGTAAACTGAAACTAAAATAAAAAAAACTACTTAGTAAACTGAAATAAACTATACTGAAACTATTATCTTTGACTGCAAAACCACGTAAAATAAAAACCACAAATTATTATTTGTTTTTTTCTTCTAAAAATCAGTTGGGGTTTTGAAGGGTTTTATTTTGAATGGGTTTTTAAGCTTCGGACTCTGTTGGGTAAAGGCTGCCAGTAGATGGCAACGTTTCAAATAGGCCTAGCTTGTGCATCAGTATCACTAACTAACAGGGTGAGCACAGACTGGACTGGGCCAAGGTAGAACAGCTTGTTAAGTTGCTGGAGCCGTTCGCAATCCACGCTGACCAGCTTCAAACTGACAGCCAGACGCTGTCTGATGTGGTGTGCCGTGCCTTCTCTACCTTGAGGCACACTTTCAGTCAACTACTGTTGCCAAACAGTTGTCCCGGGTCCTCCTGAAGTCACTGTGGGAGCGCTTCGCATGCATACTGAATCGTCTGGCAGCCAACTTCAAGCCAACCCCTGCAGCAGCTTGCCTGATGACCCAAGTGGGTCTCTGGCACTTTGTTCAACAGAGATGGAGCCACTGATGAGGGAAGCAGAGTCTTATACTTCAGCAAATCAGAGTGCAGCTGTGGAGCAGCAGGATCCCTGAAAGATGCCAGCATATTGAAACCATCTTGACCACATTTCATCAGAAATATAGCTTCCTTGCATTGACCATTGTGTCTGTGGTCACAGTCTGCTGTGAAGGTGGGCATGTTTACAGTCACCTCTCCAGTTCTGTCAGGCAAGGATGGCTGTTTATCCAAAGCTGTGCCCTGTGGCACTGGGTCTGGTTTCTGCCCCTGTATCCCAAGCGCTCGTGGAGAGAATATTCAGCCTGTCATCAGGCTTGAGAAACCAAAGGACCACCTCCTCTGGAATGCAGGGTCTTCTTGAAGATGCAGCAGACAATCTCGTTTGGTTGAACAGAAACACACACACACTCACGCTGGCTGGCTGTGAACGGATGGATTTCTGAAGAAGTGTTGTATTGTGTTTTTACTGCTGTTGATGTTTTTATTAACCCAATTTGAAGAGGGTAGTCAGTGATGCATCTTTAATATTACATAACATAACAGGTCACGTGTGCTATGACTTCATTTGTTGTTGTTTTCCTCTCTCTCTCTGTCAGATAAACTTTGTTCTTACATCTACTACTAACGAAAATAAAAAAGCATTGGATTGATGTAAACATGGTTAAGAGTTTCCTTACACCTTGTTTCTTCCACCAGTCCAGGCGCTTATCCTTTAAATCCAAGTCGTATTAGGATTGTTTTATCATTTAAACCTAACCAAACCTATATCCTGGCCATGGAGTTGTACAGAGTCCTCTAGTGGCCTAAAGACTGTGTTGGCATGGGCAGCGCCATTGAGGCCCTTCGCCATTTTGATTTAGTCAACTGAGCGGAACTTCCAACTTCATTGGCTGATGCCTCCTGATGAACTGGTTGGAGTCATGACAGCTGGGTCATCAGGAGGGATCAGCCAATTTAGTATATTGTCTTGACAGATAGTTATTTCCAAGATGGAGATGGCCTTAATGGCACTGCGCGTACTCTCACAGACGCCATCATGAGAGATATAGAGATGTTATGTCTATCCAAGTCTAGGGTCCTGGCCCATCACCTTGTGTATTACTGCCCCTCAGTGGCAAGAAGTGGCATCACAAAAACAAATTATAGGCCTACAACACATATAGGCCTACAACACTGAAAATAAATCATATAAAAATGAAATAGAAATGTTTTCAATCAAATAAACTAAATAAAAAATGGTAAATCAAGTCTGAAAACTAACTGAAACAACTGTTTAAAAAAAAAATGAATGGAAATAAAAATGAATATTATACCCCAACTATAATAACGTTGCTACACACTGACTCATACTTATTCCCCCTCTGTCATGCTAACTGCTCAGCTCCACCATGGGTTTTGCCATCAGTGTCGTCTCAATGTGACGTTACTTTTACTCCACTACATTCTTAAAGAAAATAATGTACTTTCTTCTCCATACATTTTCCCTGACACCCAAAAGTACTCGTTACATTTTGAATGCTTAGCAGGACAGGAAAGCCCCTGGATATCCATATATAAAAAATAAAAGAATAATTGTGCTGTCTGATTTGCTTAATATAAGGAATTTGCAATGATTTATACTTTTAATACTTAAGTATATTTTAATACTTTTAGACTTACTCAAGTAGTATTTTACTGGGTGACTTTCACTTTTACTTGAGTCATTTTCTATTAAGGTATCTCTACTTTTACTACAGTATGACATTTTGGTACTTTGCCCCTACTGTACTGTACCATTTTCATCCATTATGTGTAAGTACAATAGCTTTGTGTTCATTCAATTGTTGCTGATGGTTGTACTAAATTATCCTCTAACTACACAAGTTGCTTTTGTTTACATTGTGAACCTAGCTAGTCAATGTAGCTAGCAAGCTAGCTAGTACTTGTAGCTTCTTAACTTCATAAATGTTAGTTAAATAACCAGTGGTGTATAGTTGAGGCCATATGCAACCAAAAGGAATAATTTCCTCAACATCTGATCACTGATGGCAATGCCGGACGCCCGATGGCTATAGTGTAGCAGGACCATTACACACTGTGGTTCACTGACTCCCTCACCAGCTCACTCCATCAGTCAGTAAGGACCAGTCCCACCAACTCTCTCTCTACTCACCAGCTCAGTCAGTCAGTAAGGACCAGTCCCACCAACTCTCTCTCTCTCTCTACTCACCAGCTCAGTCAGTAAGGACCAGTCCCACCAACTCTCTCTCTACTCACCAGTTCAGTCAGTCAGGACCAGTCCCACCAACTCTCTCTCTACTCACCAGTTCAGTCAGTCAGGACCAGTCCCACCAACTCTCTCTCTACTCACCAGTTCAGTCAGTCAGGACCAGTCCCACCAACTCTCTCTCTACTCACCAGCTCAGTCAGTAAGGACCAGTCCCACCAACTCTCTCTACTCACCAGTTCAGTCAGTAAGGACCAGTCCCACCAACTCTCTCTACTCACCAGTTCAGTCAGTAAGGACCAGTCCCACCAACTCTCTCTACTCACCAGCTGTCAGTCAGTCAGTCAGTCAGTAAGGACCAGTCCCACCAACTCTCTCTACTCACCAGCTCAGTCAGTAAGGACCAGTCCCACCAACTCTCTCTACTCACCAGTTCAGTCAGTAAGGACCAGTCCCACCAACTCTCTCTACTCACCAGCTGTCAGTCAGTCAGTCAGTCAGTAAGGACCAGTCCCACCAACTCTCTCTTTACTCACCAGCTCAGTCAGTCAGTAAGGACCAGTCCCACCAACTATCTTTACTCACCAGCTCAGTCAGTCAGTAAGGACCAGTCCCATCAACTCTCTCTACTCACCAGCTCAGTCAGTAAGGACCAGTCCCATCAACTCTCTCTACTCACCAGCTCAGTCAGTCAGTCAGTCAGTCAGTAAGGACCAGTCCCACAAACTCTCTCTCTACTCACCAGCTCACTCCATCAGTCAGTAAGGACCAGTCCCACCAGCTCAGTCAGTCAGTCAGTCAGTCAGTCAGTCAGTCAGTAAGGACCAGTCCCACCAACTCTCTCTCTCTCTACTCACCAGCTAAGTCAGTCAGTCAGTAAGGACCAGTCCCATCAACTCTCTCTACTCACCAGCTCAGTCAGTAAGGACCAGTCCCATCAACTCTCTCTACTCACCAGCTCAGTCAGTCAGTCAGTCAGTCAGTAAGGACCAGTCCCACAAACTCTCTCTCTACTCACCAGCTCACTCCATCAGTCAGTAAGGACCAGTCCCACCAGCTCAGTCAGTCAGTCAGTCAGTCAGTCAGTCAGTCAGTCAGTCAGTAAGGACCAGTCCCATCAACTCTCTCTACTCACCAGCTCAGTCAGTAAGGACCAGTCCCATCAACTCTCTCTCTACTCACCAGCTCAGTCAGTCAGTCAGTCAGTCAGTAAGGACCAGTCCCATCAACTCTCTCTCTAATCACCAGCTCACTCCATCAGTCAGTAAGGACCAGTCCCACCAACTCTCTCGACTCACCAGCTCACTCCATCAGTCAGTAAGGACCAGTCCCACCAACTCTCTCTCTACTCACCAGCTCAGTCAGTCAGTAAGGACCAGTCCCACCAACTCTCTCTCTACTCACCAGCTCAGTCAGTCAGTCTGTAAGGACCAGTCCCATCAACTCTCTTTACTCACCAGCTCAGTCAGTAAGGACCAGTCCCACCAACTCTCTCTCTACTCACCAGCTCAGTCAGTAAGGACCAGTCCCACCAACTCTCTCTACTCACCAGCTCAGTCAGTCAGTCAGTCAGTAAGGACCAGTCCCATCAACTCTCTCTCTACTCACCAGCTCAGTCAGTCAACTCTCTCTCTTACTCACCAGCTTAGTCAGTCCACTCTCTCTCTACTCACCAGCTCACCAGCTCAGTCAGTCAACTCTCTCTCTACTCACCAGCTCAGTCAACTCTCTCTCTTAATCCTGTCCCTCCCCATCTCTCTTTTTTCCCCACATTTCTGTTTTTCTCTCTTTGGCATTCGGCCCTCTTGTTGTTTTGGTATGCTCTCTCTCTCTCTCTCCATATTTCTCTTTCTGTATTACCCTATAGCTCTTTCATATTCACTCTCACCTCAGTATTCTGAGCTTCGGGACATGCTCTGTGTGTCTGCCATGGTCTCTCCCATCATGTTTTCTAGTGGGGCACACCCCTCCCTTGCTCTGTTCCTTTTGGCTGAGTCTGGAATGTCCCACACGTGGCAGTCCAAACTGCCGCACCCCTCTGGCCCTGCACCCTGTGGCAGAAGAGGGAGGGAGGCCAGATGGGAAGAGGAGGGAGGGAATTGCAGCAGTAGATATAGTAGTGGTGTGTCAGTAGTGTTGTTGACTAGTCTGGTCCCTACTTTGCTCCTGTGTAACTTCCTGGATCTACATTCTCTCGTATCATTACTCTTACTGTTCTACTGGCCGTTACTGACCGCTGCAGTGGTCGTGAGGCGGTCCAGCCGGGCCAATCTGTGGACTGTGGTCAGTGCCTAGTGGGCTAGTGGTCACTCCAGCTGTGTGGAGCAAAGTGGCGCTTTGCTTTGTGTTCATGTTGCGGTCAATTTCCACGTTTGAGTGAGTGACCGCTCTCTGACCGCTCCGTCCCATTGGCTATGTACAGGGAGGTGCGTCTGGGGAGGAACGGCGTGGAGGAGATCAAGAGACACCCCTTCTTCACGAACGACCAGTGGACCTTCGACACCATCCAAGAGAGTAAGTGTGTGTGTTCAGTCAAACCGTGTGTATTTGTGTGTGTATGTCTTCAGTCATACTGTGTGTGTGTGGTTATTTGTGTGTGTGTGTGCCTGTCTGCCCCTCTCTCTCTGTCTCTCTGTCTCTCTGTCTCCTTCCCAATCTGTCTCTCCATCACCCAACTTGTTATTGTCATGACTTGACACTACAGTTCATTCCCATGTAGGGAGCCTGAATCTCAACTCTATCAGCAGAGACTGAGCAGAACAGTCACGTGTCTATCATCAGCACTGCAGCACAACCCTGCATGGCCAGAGGCTGTGTGTTCACTATGACTCGTCTCAGAGTAGGAATGCTGATCTAGGATCAGCTCTTTCCTGCTGTCCATGTTATCTTATTCATTGTGATCTAAAAGTGAAAACAGATCCTGGATCAGCACTCCTACTCTTGATGTATACTGAACTATTACTAATCGCTCATTACAGCATACTACACTGTGTAATGCTACACAGATTCATGCTTGGTGAGGAGTATGTACTTGGGCTGCTCAATCCTTCCATCCTCACTGATTTTGATATCATGTGACAAATCTATTGAAAGTACTACGGTGGGATCACACACACACACACACACACACACACACACACACAGAGAAACGTTGGAAAGGGGGGGGACAATGCAACTAGACTGGGTAGCCATTTGACTAGATGTTCAGGAGTTGTATGGCTTGGGGGTAGAAGCTGTTTAGAAGCATCTTGGACCTAGATCTGGCGCTCCGGTACCGCTTGCCGTGCGATAGCAGAGAGACCAGTCTATGACTAGGGTGGCTGGAGTCTTTGGCAATTTTTAGGGCCTTCCTCTGACACCGCCTGGTATAGAGGTCCTGGATGGCAGGAAGCTTGTCCCCAGTGATGTACTGGGCCGTTCGCACTACCCTCTGTAGTGCCTTGCGGTCGGAAGGCCGAGCAGTTGCCATACCAAGCAGTGATGCAACCAGTCAGGATGCTCTCGATGGTGCAGCTGTAGAACCTTTTGAGGATCTGAGGGTCCATGCTAAATATTTTCAGTCTCCTGAGGGGGAATAGGTTTTGTCGTGCCCTCTTCACGACTGTCTTGGTGTGCTTGGACGGTGTAAGTTTGTTGGCGATGTGGACACCTAGAAACTTGACGCTCTCAACCTGTTCCACTACAGCCCCGTCGATGAGAATGGTGGAGGGCTCAGTCCTCTTTTTCCTGTAGTCCACAATCACCTTGTTTGTCTTGATCACGTTGAGGGAGAGGTTGTTGTCCTGGCACCACACGGCCAGGTCTCTGACCTCCCTATAGGCTGTCTCGTCGTTATCAGTGATCAGGCCTACACCTGTTGTGTCATCAGCAAACTTAATGATGGTGTTGGAGTCGTGCCTGGTCGTGCAGTCATGAGTGAATGGGGAGTAAAGGAGGGGACTGAGCACGAAGTGTTCTTCTATTGGGTTCCCTCACGCTATAGTATCAGTGTTCTAATGGGTTCCCTCACGCTATAGTATCAGTGTTCTAATGGGTTCCCTCACGCTATAGTATCAGTGTTCTTCTATTGGGTTCCCCCACGCTATAGTATCAGTGTTCTTCTATTGGGTTCCCCCACGCTATAGTATCAGTGTTCTAATGGGTTCCCTCACGCTATAGTATCAGTGTTCTTCTGTTGGGTTTGCTCACGCTATAGTATCAGTGTTCTGTTGGGTTCTCCCACACTATAGTATCAGTGTTCTTCTGTTGGGTTCCCCCACACTATAGTATCAGTGTTCTAATGGGTTCTCCCACGCTATAGTATCAGTGTTCTTCTGTTGGGTTCCCCCACGCTATAGTATCAGTGTTCTGTTGGGTTCTCCCACGCTATAGTATCAGTGTTCTTCTATTGGGTTCCCCCACACTATAGTATCAGTGTTCTTCTGTTGGGTTCCCCCACGCTATAGTATCAGTGTTCTGTTGGGTTCTCCCACGCTATAGTATCAGTGTTCTTCTGTTGGGTTCCCCCACGCTATAGTATCAGTGTTCTAATGGGTTCCCTCACGCTATAGTATCAGTGTTCTAATGGGTTCCCCCACGCTATAGTATCAGTGTTCTAATGGGTTCCCTCACGCTATAGTATCAGTGTTCTAATGGGTTCCCTCACGCTATAGTATCAGTGTTCTTCTATTGGGTTCCCCCACGCTATAGTATCAGTGTTCTAATGGGTTCCCTCACGCTATAGTATCAGTGTTCTTCTGTTGGGTTTGCTCACGCTATAGTATCAGTGTTCTTCTGTTGGGTTCCCCCACACTATAGTATCAGTGTTCTAATGGGTTCTCCCACGCTATAGTATCAGTGTTCTAATGGGTTCCCCCACGCTATAGTATCAGTGTTCTTCTATTGGGTTCCCCCACGCTATAGTATCAGTGTTCTAATGGGTTCCCCCACCCTATAGTATCAGTGTTCTAATGGGTTCCCCCACCCTATAGTATCAGTGTTCTTCTATTGGGTTCCCCCACGCTATAGTATCAGTGTTCTTCTGTTGGGTTCCCCCACGCTATAGTATCAGTGTTCTTCTGTTGGGTTCCCCCACGCTATAGTATCAGTGTTCTTCTGTTGGGTTCCCCCACGCTATAGTATCAGTGTTCTTCTGTTGGGTTCCCCCACGCTATAGTATCAGTGTTCTTCTGTTGGGTTCCCCCACGCTATAGTATCAGTGTTCTTCTGTTGGGTTCCCCCACGCTATAGTATCAGTGTTCTTCTGTTGGGTTCCCCCACACTATAGTATCAGTGTTCTTCTGTTGGGTTCCCCCACGCTATAGTAACAGTGTTCTAATGGGTTCCCCCATGCTATAGTCAGCCCATTGTCTCCCGTTACTATAGCACTTACTATATGAATCCATCATGGATTTAAAAGTGCAGATTTGTGTAAGCATTGGCTGGGGAAAGTTTCCACCATTGCCAAAACAATGGGAGGAAGTTTGCAGGTGGATAAGGGTGGAGAATGGGAAGGCAGCGTCACTCTCTAGTCTGCTCGTTAGCTAGCATGCTGAAGCCCCATTTCTGACTGTTGCCTGAAATAAAGCTGTAAAACTCTTGGATGTGGGAGACTGGGTCTGCCTATCAAATGGCACTCTATTCCCTACATAGTGCTCTGGTCAAAAGTAGTGCACTATGGGATTCCTTATTGGCCCTGGTCAAAGGTAGAGTGCCCTATATAGGGAATGGAGTGACATTTGGGACACAGCCTGTGTGTGCTAGTAAGCACCCTGTCCAATGATGGAGCAAGGGAGGGGACAGAGATAGCCCCCTATGTGCTTGCAGGAGTAATAAGAGGGGCACCCCAGAACCACTGCACCAGCCCCAGATCAGATTTGAGGGCGGTCGCTCCCTCCTCTCTCAACTCTTACTGTGGCCACAGCTGCCTGTCATTAGCCTACCCGCTATCAGGAGCATGCTGGGAAAGCCATGCCGCAATTGGCTCCCGGGAGCTGGGACCGTGTCTGTCTCTCTCCAGTCTCACCGCACAGCTGTTGCTTTTCGCTTTTTCTTTTTCTTTCATTCCCTCTTTTATTGCTCACTTTCTCATTTTTCTCTCTCTCCCATTTGTCCACCATCTATTGATCTCTCCCTACTGAGGGTGCTGTCTTGACTTGGTTCTCTTTGCCTGGAGCCAGAATGGATCCTGTTGAAGAAATAAGATCCAACATGGCCACTTAGTTCCCTAGCCAGTAGTGACATCTTTATAGGTTGTCGAGCAACTGGGCTCGTCTCAGCTTTCGCCTCCTGGCCCCTTGACACATTTCTGTCCGCCTACTGTACAGATGGAGGCCTTTAAAAGAGCAGAAGGGGAGTTAGTTCTCTCTCTCCTAGAGTGTGTTTAGGTGTGTGAAAGGCAACAGTGTGTGTTGGGGCACAAAGAGGGCACTGTAGGGGGAGAGAGGAGTGGTGGGTTTGGAGTCCGCCCCACGCCAGCTCGCTCCTACCGCCTGTGCCCAGGGCGGCTCGGTGTACTATAGACTACACACACCTAGAACATCACAGTATAGTCTAAAAATGATATCTTATTGAGAATTGGAGGAGCCAACGGTTATCTCTGATTTGATTAATTTTAGACATTTTAACCATCTGTCTCCTTCCTCTGCCCAAACCCACACTATTTCCACCTTTTCCTGTTCTCTCGCTCGCTCTCTCACACTCTTTGCTTCTTTCTGACTGAATCTCTCTCTCACTTTGCCTCTCTCCTCCCTCTCTGTCACCTCTCTACCTCCTCTGCTTCTCCCGCTCTGCATTCCTCTCTCACTCTCTGCCTGTCCCTCGTTCAGCCGTGGCCCCAGTAGTGCCGGAGTTGAGCAGTGACATAGACACCAGTAACTTTGACGAGATTGAGGATGAAAAAGGTGACGTGGAGACCTTTCCCACACCAAAGGCCTTTGTGGGCAACCAGCTGCCATTTGTGGGTTTCACCTACTTCAAGGAAGACCAGTAAGGCTAATTGTTTTCTATCTATACTAAGAGTGAAGTTTGGCATCTATACAGTGTCTGTATATAGTTATATTATTGTTATATTTAGCTTCAGCAAGCTAGCCAATTATCCAGGAATCATGTTTGGTTTACTACATTTAAATTGGAATGAATTTGAATCTATGTGCTGTATGTTTTAAGTAATTTTTTTTGTTAATGGTCTGTCTTTATTCACTAGGGTATTTGGTTTTTTAAGGTTCTCTGTGCTCTGCAGGAAATGTGCTTAGTCAGCTCTGCCTGTAACTAGAGAGGGAGGGAGGGAGGGAGGGGATGGATGGAGAGGGATGGAGGGAGGGAGGGATGGAGGGGGAGAGGGATGGAGGGAGGGAGGGAGGGAGAGGGATGGATGGAGGGAGGGAGAGGATGGAGGGAGGGGAGGGAGAGGGATGGAGGGAGGGAGGGAGGGAGGGAGAGGATGGAGAGGGATGGAGGGAGGAAGGGAGAGGGATGGAGGGAGGAAGGGAGAGGGATGGAGGGAGGGAGAGGGAGGGAGAGGATGGAGGGAGGGGAGGGAGAGGAGGGAGAGGGATGGAGGGAGAGGGATGGAGGGAGGGAGGGATGGAGGGAGAGGGATGGAGGGAGGGAGAGGGATGGAGGGAGGGAGGGAGAGGGATGGAGGGGGGGAGGGAGGGAGGGAGAGGATGGAGAGGGATGGAGGGATGGATGGAGGGAGAGGGATGGATGGAGGGAGGGAGGGAGAGGGATGGAGGGAGGGAGAGGGAGGGAGGGAGGGAGAGGGATGGAGGGAGGGAGGGAGAGGAGGGAGAGGGATGGAAGGGAGAGGAGGGAGAGGGATGGAGGTAGAGGGAGGGAGAGGGATGGAGGGAGGGGAGGGATGGAGAGGGATGGAGGGAGGGAGGGGAGGGAGGGAGGGAGAGGGATGGAGGGAGGGAGGGAGAGGGATGGATGGAGGAAGGGAGAGGGAGGGATGGAGGGAGAGATTGTGTTTCATATGTGTAGAACTGTAAAACCGTTTTAAGCCAGTCGTACACTCTGCGTCTGTTCCTGCTTTACACTGCCTCCTTGTTCCAATAGCCCTTCTAGAAAATCCATGCGGATAAAAGTCTGATCTTATGATCACGATCAGTGAATGGGGATTGTAGCGCTGGAGTCTGAAGTGGGTGGGTTCTGGGTTGGGCCGGGATGTGTTATGGGGCGGGACACTGGCATGGAGGTTGGCATGGTGTGGTAGGGCACCTCAGGTAAAGCCAGTTTAAAGACCCATGTCCTCTCTCCTCCCTCTCCCTCCTCCTCTACCAGATTGCTAAGAAGTGTGAATAAAGTGATCTCTGTGGAGGAATCTAAGGACTGTGTGGATAACTGTGAGGAAAAACAGGACAGCATCAAAGGAGAGGTAGGTTGTTGAATCGTTGCATACGTACATGTGTTTGGGTTTGTTTGCTTGTTTTTAAAGCACAGCTGGGAGCAGAGGGGAAGATGTGTACTCAGATGGCCTGAGACGACATTTGAGTAGCTCTGAAGACTAACCAGTGAAATAGAACACTCGCATAGACAGACATAATTCTTAGACTGATTGAATAGAACACTCAGACATACTCAGCATGTGTTTGTAAATAGAATCTGGAGTGCCAGAGTGCCCTCTGGGCATTCTTAAACTTAGAGGGTTGTCAGATTGTCCGTTCGTAAATTCAGAGTGTTTCATTCTCGGAGCATTCAGAGCGCACACTGGACACTCTGGCTGAGGAGTAGGGTTGATCCCAGCGTTCTGGCCTCACAACAGCAGTCAAACACCCAAGCTAACTGGCAAAAGTTGGCTAGCTTACTAGCTACATCCAGACACAAATGAGAGAACGCCTCACTCTGACCATTTTACTCCCCCTAGCAGAGCTGTTTAGGCAGTTTTCATGTTATCCAGAGTGTTGGTGACTGTAACTGTGCTGCTGGCAACAATTTAATTACGCTTCTTTGCTGACGTTTACCGATACCGGCCATATTCAACAGGTGTTGAGTGTTTGTCAATTCGTAAGTTACTCTGCTCTCTGGCACACTCAGACGAGAGTGCTCTGAAATAGCCCGAGCGAATTTACGAACGCACCCTCAATTATCAGACCGACGCAATAGAATTCTATCTGACAGACATACAACAACTGACAGATCTCAGCTCTGTGTGATTACCAGACAGAACTGACAAAACCCAGAGCTGTGTGATTACCAGACATAACTGACAGAACTCAGCGCTGTGTGATTACCAGACAGAACTGACAGACTGACAGAACTCAGCACTGTGTGATTACCAGACAGAACTCAGCGCTGTGTGATTACCAGACAGAACTGACGGAACCCAGAGCTGTGTGATTACCAGGCAGAACAGACAGAACTCAGCTCTGTGTGATTACCAGACAGAACTGTCAGACTGACAGAACTCAGCACTGTGTGATTACCAGACAGAACTGTCAGACTGACAGAACTCAGCTCTGCGTGATTACCAGACAGAACTCAGCTCTGTGTGATTACCAGACCGAACTGACAGAACTCAGTGCTGTGTGATTACCAGACAGAACTCAGTGCTGTGTGATTACCAGACAGAACTGACAGACATGTTGATACCTGAGTGTATGAGCTCCATCTGGTGAGCTCCATGTTAGTGTGTGTACCTGTTAACTCTCCTTCCCTGTCTTCTTCAGTCAGATCAGCTGCGGAAGAAGCTCCATTGTCTTGAGGAGCAGCTCAACCATGAGATGCAGGCCAAAGACCACCTGGAAAACAAATACAAGTAGGGCTCACCTCAGAACACACACACACACACACACACACACACACACACACACACTTACTTACTCCCACATGTTCCTCTCTCCCCAGGACTACCACTAGTCATCTAGAGAAGCTGGTTAAAGAACTGGAGGAAGAGGTGAGACTGGGTGATGTGCAGTATGTAGAGTTGGTCAGTAATGTTTTGGCACATCACACATGAACCCTTCCCTGTCCCTGTAGATGAGCAGCAGGCAGAGAGTGGAGTCTTCTCTGAGGCAGCTGGAGAGAGAGAGGGCCCTGCTGCAGTACCAGAGTGCAGAGAACCTCCGCAAAGTGGAGCTGGAGGCGGACAGGAAACGCTGCCTGGAGAACGACTGTAAGCCCAGGCTGTGTGACGCATACACATGGAACCATAGAAGTAGAATCCATTGAACAGATCTCCCCATTCAAGGGTTAGCAGGGTTTCCCAAACTATGTCCTCGGGACCCGACGGGGGGCACGGTTTGGTTTTTTGCCCTAACGCTACACAGCTAATTCAAATGATCAAAGCTTGATGATTACTTGATTATTTTAATCAGCTGTGTTGTGCTAGTGCAAAAAAATAAGTCTGCACCCTCTGAGGTCCCAAGGACAGAGTTTGGGAAACCTGGGTTAGAGGTACCAAGCCCTTTCAATGGATGCTACGCCTATGTATGGAACATTATCTAATTATCTCAACATTATGTCAATGAAACAGTTGCTGAATCCCAAATCGATCCCCGGCCCCTACTGCCCAGCCCCTACTGCCCAGCCCCTATTGCCCAGCCCCTATTGCCCAGCCACTCCTTTACATCTGAGAGGATTGGCTAGGTGGAAGCAACACCGTGACATCATTCTCCACCCAGCCAATCAGAAGGCAATGTGAATCGATTTACCATAATGCTTAGATCTGTCCAATCCTCTCAGATCTATAGTGCCTAGGGTGTAAGGGCTAGGGGGGTTGATTTAGAATTCAGCAATTAAGTTAGGATTTTGTCCCTACACACACTCCAGTTACCTTTACCTTTACAGGAAGAGTAGCGGCTGCCTCGGGGTTCCATAACAAATCCTCCTGGCCATCTATTATGTCACCTGTACACGTTCACACTCTCCTAAACACAGATACACTGATTGATCTGTCCACCTGATTGTCCTTGTCTAGTGAACAGCCTGCGGGACCAGCTGGAAGAGCTGAAGAGGAGGAACCAGACCTCTCAGATGTCCAGTGACAAGAACATCCACCTGCAGAGACAGGTGAGGCAGAACAGTCCATCTCTCTACCTACCTTCTCTGTCGCGCTCTCGCTCACTCGACACCAATTCTGCACTCCTGAATTGACTAATAAAGATAAAACTCCAACCACCCCACCACCACATCTCTTCCTTCTCAGCTGGATGAGGCGACAGCCGTGCTGGCAGAGGAGCAGGAGGCGGCGGGGCGTCTGCGGAGGAGCCAGGTGGAGGCCCAGAAGCATGCCCAGGCCCTGGAGCTCAGCCTCAGGGAGCTGGTGGACAAGTGCACCCAGCTGGAGAACGCCAAGATGGGCCTGGAGCAGCAGCTGATGGGCCTTCAGGCCGACCTGGAGGCTGAGAGGAGGGACCGCTGTCTGGGGACAGAGATTATAGTTGACCTGCAGGGTGAGTTTGCACATTTGTAACCATTCCATTGGTTCCATATTGACATGAGTGCCAGAGGGGCAGGATTTTCACTTTAGGAACCATTTCATTAGTTATATTGTGCCAGGCAAGCTCAACCAAGCACAGCTAGGACCCAGGTCTGCCTGAGACTACGTCACTCTTACAGAGACCCTGTGTTTTGGAAACTTTGGGACATTGGTCATTGCGTCCATTCAGTTCAGACAGGACAGTTTGGAACAGGCAAGTGATTTTGTTTGCTGTGATGTCTCATAGTTTTCCCTCTTTCAAAGTCTCCACTTGGGTGGAGTCAGGAGCAACAAGGAAAATAAACATTGACAGATGTTATTTTTACACATTTAAGAAGGGAATGAGTGAATACAGGTAGATGATGTAATGTCTCCTAGTACTCTGTGTGAAGCCTTGACTGAACCCGTGTGTGTTCTCCTTAGCTTGATGCCCTCATAGATATCTCTACCTCTATACTAATGTGCCTCTACCTCTATACTAATGTGTCTCTACCTCTATACTAATGTGCCTCTACCTCTATACTATTGTGTCTCTACCTCTATACTAATGCCTTTACCTCTATACTAATGCCTCTATACTAATGCCTCTACACTAATGCCTCTACCTCTATACTAATGTGTCTCTACCGCTATACTAATGTGTCTCTACCACTATACGAATGTGTCTCTACCTCTATACTAATGTGTCTCTACCTCTATACTAATGTGTCTCTACTAATGTGTCTCTACCTCTATACTAATGTGTCTCTACCTCTATACTAATGTGTCTCTACCGCTATACTAATGTGTCTCTACCACTATACGAATGTGTCTCTACCGCTATACTAATGTGTCTCTACCTCTATACTAATGTGTCTCTACCTCTATACTAATGTGTCTCTACTAATGTGTCTCTACCTCTATACTAATGTGTCTCTACCGCTATACTAATGTGTCTCTACCGCTATACTAATGTGTCTCTACCTCTATACTAATGTGTCTCTACCGCTATACTAATGTGTCTCTACCGCTATACTAATGTGTCTCTACCTCTATACTAATGTGTCTCTACCTCTATACCAATGCCTTTACCTCTATACTAATGCCTCTATACTAATGCCTCTACACTAATGCCTCTACCTCTACCAATGTCTCTACCTCTATACTAATGTGTCTCTACCGCTATACTAATGTGTCTCTACCGCTATACTAATGTGTCTCTACCGCTATACTAATGTGTCTCTACCGCTATACTAATGTGTCTCTACCTCTATACTAATGTGTCTCTACCTCTATACTAATGTGTCTCTACCGCTATACTAATGTGTCTCTACCTCTATACTAATGTGTCTCTACCTCTATACTAATGTGTCTCTACCTCTATACTAATGTGCCTCTACCTCTATACCAATGCCTTTACCTCTATACTAATGCCTCTATACTAATGCCTCTACACTAATGCCTCTACCTCTACCAATGTCTCTACCTCTATACTAATGCCTCTACCTCTATACTAATGCCTCTACACTAATGCCTCTACCTCTACCAATGTCTCTACCTCTATACTAATGTGTCTCTACCTCTATACCAATGTGTCTCTACTAATGTGTCTCTACCTCTATACTAATGTGCCTCTACCTCTATACTATGTGTCTCTACCTCTATACTATGTGTCTCTACTTCTTTTTCCCTTTCTATATTCCACACACTCTCATTCTCCATCTTATTTTCTCTCTGTCAGGACATATCCAGTGTCTGGAAGAGGAGGTGAAGCAGGTGAAGGGTTCTCTCTCTGGAACACAGACAGAGAAGAGGCAGCTTCAGCAGAGACTCACTGACATGGAGAAGGTAAGAGGCTTGGGTGGTGTTCATTAGACACCAAATGGAAGAAAATTGACTAAAACAAGTGTTGTTTTTTTTAAATGTGCCATGATGAACACAACCCTCCACCCCACTGGTAAGACTTAATGTAGATGGCACTCTGGCTCCATGGGAATTTCCCAAGCCCAAATCGACCTCTAGTCCCTCCCCCTTTCTTGTGGAGATCTGAGAGGATTGGATAGGTGTGAGCAACGTGATAAAAATGTCCCTGTAAGAGAGGGAGAAATATCTTCTATTTCTTTAATCATCTCAAATCCTCTCAGGTCTCACAGGGGCGGATGTCCTCTCTTTGTCCTGTGGATGTACACAGATTACAGCCACAAATTAACAAACACACAGCTGACCTTTGACCTCTGGTTGGGCCCATTAGGAGAAGAGCAACCAGGAGATTGACCTGACGTTCAAGCTCAAGTCGTTGCAACAGAGTTTTGACATAGAGGAGGCCGAGCACAAGGCCACCAAGACACGCCTTGCTGACAAGAACCAGGTCTATAAGTCCATTGAGGAGGCCAAGTCTGAGGCCCTGAAAGGTGAGAGGGAGGAAGAAAAAGGAGAGGTGATTGGGGGAAATGGGATGCCTAGTCAGTTGTACAACAGAATGCCTTCAAATGAAATGTGTCTTCAGCATTTAACCCAACCCCTCTGAATCAGAGAGGTGCGAGGGGCTGCCTTAATCGACATCCGTGTCTTTCGGCGCCCGGGGAACAGTGGGTTAACTGCCTTGCTCAGGGGCAGAACTACAGATTTTTACCTTGTCAGCTCAGGGATTCGATCCAGCAACCTGGGGTGGATAGAAATGGAGCATATTAGAGAAAAATGTATGTGGGGGGAAAAAGAGAGGTCAAGAAACTACTGAGTCAATAATGACCGTTTGGATAAAGGTGTTGGCTAATGGACCACATTATACAATTGTCTATTATTCTAATAGTTATGGTAGCATTGTCTCCTTGTGTTTGTCAGGGATGGAGCGGACGCTGCAGGAGGAGCGGAGCTCCAAGCTGCAGTTGGAGTCCAGACTGCTGCAGCTGGAGAAGGAACACTCCATGCTGGACCGTGACTACAAGCAGGCCCAGCACAAAGTGGATGAGCTGAACACGCACAAGGACAAACTCGCCGAGGAGGTGTGTGTTTCTGTGTGTGTGTCTGTACTTGCCCTGTGTGTGTGTACATACCTTGTGTTTGTGTGTGTGTGTAAGGAGTTGAATGTGCGAGAGAGTGTGTAAAGATTGTGTTTCGTGAAGACTTCTCTCTGTTTCATCAGCTGCAAACATACAGGAACCAGCCAATATAAAGGGAAAACCAACATAGTGTTTTAATAGGGTTTTGGACCACTATCTTCAATGCACCTTGGCATAGATTCTACAAGTGTCTGGAAATCTATTGGAGGAATGCTCCATTCTTCCACAAGAAATTCCACCATTTGGTGTTTTGTTGTTGGTGGTGGAAAACGCTGTCTCAGTCGCCACTCCAGATTCCCCCATAAGTTTTATTTTTTTTCACCTTTATTTAACCAGGTAGGCAAGTTGAGAACAAGTTCTCATTTACAATTGCGATCTGGCCAAAATAAAGCAAAGCAGTTCGACACAAACAACAACACAGAGTTACACATGGAGTAAAACAAACATACAGTCAATAATACAGTAGAAACAAGTCTATATACGATGTGAGCAAATGAGGTGAGATAAGGGAGGTAAAGGCAAAAAAAGTCCATGGTGGCAAAGTAAATACAATATAGCAAGTAAAACATTGGAATGGTAGATTTGCAATGGAAGAATGTGCAAAGTAGAAATAAAAATAATGGGGTATAAAATAAAATAAAGGAGCAAAATAAATAAATAACATAAAATAAATACAGTAGGGAAAGAGGTAGTTGTTTGGGCTAAATTATAGGTGGGCTATGTGTTCTATTGGTTTGAGATCATGGCATATGGTTTACATCGTTTTCGTGCTCATCAAAGCATTCAGTGACCACTCGTGCCCTGTGGATGGGGGCATTGTCATCCTATGGGGACATAGCCATAGCAACCAAAATAATGGCCTGCCCAGCATTTTTATACATGACCCTAAGCATGATGGGATGTTAATTGCTTAATGAACTCGGGAACCTCACCTGTGTGGAAGCACCGGCTTTCAGTATACTTTGTATCCCTCATTTACTTATTTTGGCTGTTAGCTGTAAGTCTTGGTGCTCTCTTTACCCTGACTAACCTCGCCATCTTGCTCTCTCTCTCCCTCTTTATTTTTCTCTCTCACCTCCCCCTCCCTCCTTCCACCTCTAGGTGAAGAACCTGAGCCTGGGCATGGAGCAGGAGGAGCAGAAGCGCAGGCTGAGCCAGAACGACCTGAAGGCCCAGACCCAGCAGTTGACCGCCCTGCGCTCCTCAGAGAAGCAGCTGAAGCAGGAGCTCAACCACCTGCTAGACATGAAGCAGAGCCTGGAGAAACAGAACCATGAGCTACGCAGGTAGAGTGGGATACACACACACACACGGGCAGCTGGCTTGGACATAAGTGTGTGAGAGAGAGGATGTGATGACCAATGGATGTTAGATATCATGATTGTCTTTCCCATACCCTAAGTGGTGGGAGTTGTGTATGTCAGTTGTTTCAGATTGACATGTGATTTGACATGGTAGTGATTGACAGTGATTTTGCCCAATCACAGGGAGAGACAGGAGGCTGAAGGACAGCTGAAGGAGTTGAAGGACCAGCTGGAGGCAGAGCAGTATTTCACGGTACTGTTGATTTCTAGACACTCCCAATGTTTGGAAAGACTGGGTTGCAAAATTCGGGCAATTTTCCCCAAATTCCCAGGTTTTCCAGAAATCCTGGTTGGAATACTCCTGTGTATTTTGGGAAAGTTAATTTTGCATCCCTAAGAAATACTATTAGCTCTTTTCTGTCTATTCATTCTGCTTACCAGTGTAGTGTTTTGTCCCAAATGGCACGCTATCCCCTATGTAGTGCACTACTTTTTATTTTCATTTTTTAATTTCACTTTTATTTAACCAGGTAGGCTAGTTGAGAACAAGTTCTCATTTGCAACTGCGACGTGGCCAAGATAAAGTATAGCAATTCGACACATACAACAACACAGAGTTACACATGGAATAAACAAAACATAGTCAATAATACAGTAGAACAAAAGAAAACAAAAATTCTATATACAGTGAGTGCAAATGAGGTAAGTTAAGGAAATAAATAATAAATAAAGGCCATGGTGGCGAAGTAATTACAATATAGCAATTAAACACTGGAATGGTAGATCGGCAGAAGGTGAATGTGCAGGTAGAGATACTGGGGTGCAAACGAGCAAAATAAATAAATACCAGTATGGGGATGAGGTAGGTAGATAGATGGGCTGTTTACAGATGGGCTATGTACAGCTGCAGTGATCTGTAAGCTCCTCTGACAGCTGGTGCTTAAAGCTAGTAAGGGAGATGTGAGTCTCCAGCTTCAGAGATTTTTGCAATTCGTTCCAGTCATGGGCAGCAGAGGATTGGAAGGAAAGACGACCAAAGGAGGAATTGGCTATGGGGGTGACCAGTGAGATATACCTGCTGGAGCGCGTGCTACGAGTGGGTGCTGCTATGGTGATCAGTGAGCTGAGATAATAAGGCAGGGCTTTACCTAGCAGAGACTTGAAGATAACCTGTAGCCAGTGGGTTTGGCGACAAGTAAGAAGCGAGGGCCAACCAACGAGCGTACAGGTCGCAATGGTGGGTAGTGTATGGGGCTTTGGTGACAAAACGGATGGCACTGTGATGGACTGCATCCATCTTGTTGAGTAGAGTGTTGGAGGCTATTTTATAGATGACATCACCGAAGTCGAGGATCGGTAGGATGGTCAGTTTTACGAGGGTATGTTTGGCAGCATGAGTGAAGGATGCTTTGTTGCGATATAGGAAGCCGATTCTAGATTTAATTTTGGATTGGAGATGCTTAATGTGAGTCTGGAAGGAGAGTTTACAGTCTAACCAGACACCCAGGTATTTGTAGTTGTCCACGTATTCTAAGTCAGAGCCGTCCAGAGTAGTGATGCTGGACGGGCGAGCAGGTGCGGGCAGTGATCGATTGAATAGCATGCATTTAGTTTTACTTGCGTTTAAGAACAGTTGGAGGCCACGGAAGGAGAGTTGTATGGCATTGAAGCTCAGATCCCAGATCCCTATGGACCCTGGTAAAAGTAGTGCACTACATATGGAATATGGTGCCATTTGGGACATCCCATAGTTGTTGTGTGTTGACCGTTTCCTCTGTACCAGACCCTGTACAAGACCCAGAACCGGGAGCTGAAGGAGGAGTGTGATGAGAGGAACAAGCTGTATAAAGACATTCAGCAGAGACTGGAGGAGTACCAGGAAGAAAGGTACTGGAACATTAGGATCCAACCAGAAACTGTTCCTTGACACTAAGATTGCAACATTCTGGTAACTTTTCCCCAAATTCCCATGTTTTCCAGAAATCTTACAGTAATCTTACAACCAGGATTTCTTGAAACTTTGGTCAAGGTTAACGGAATTTTGTAACCCTACCTGACACTATTTGTTCACAATACTGAGCCAAGCCAAACTGAGCCGAGCTGTACTGCACTGGCCTGGTTACGTATCTACTGTAGGTGCTGGACTGGACCATTTTGAAAGGAAAATTTCATCTTGACCCTCTGAGCACCTCTAACAAACTGTTGAAGATTAGAGTCATGAGCACACACTTAGTCTCTCTAGGACTGTAGTCTGTCCCTGAAAGATGATCTGTAGCCTAACGTCAACATGCATTCCACCCTTATCACTCAGTCAATTGCGAGATGATAGCCTGACAATACTGCAGGTAATATAATCAGCGTGTTACCTAACCTCCAGTCTACAGGTGACGTGCCATCAATCACCATATCACCAACACAATAAGCTTTGAGCGTCTGACAAAATGACGCAAGATTCTAGTTCTGAGTTAACCGAGATTAACACGCACTGTAAAGTCACACAGACAGACTTTTAACGTGTAGATTCCTGTAACAGCAAGCCCGTAGGACTGTGGGTAAGTGTTTCATAGAAATGGCTATGGAGCTCATTGATTGGCCTGAACATAACGTTTACTGACTTTGAGAGATTAATGTAGGCCTTGGTCGTGTGAATGCCCTGACAAACATGACACTAATGTCATCTGTTCCTCTTTCCCATATTGTAGTGTAAAAAAATCCCACAAACACTGATTTTCCTGGTATTACGGGATTTCCTTTCCGGGCTTCCAGTGACTGCTCTGACATACAGTACTGGACTAGATTAGGTTTCATTAACTTTATTTTCCCATACAGTAGTGTGAGAATTTCCCCACATTCCTAATTTCCAGGGGTCTCTGGCGGCCATAACAGTACTGGGCACAGATTTGGTCTCATTAACATTTCCCAGGTTATAGTGTCCAATTCCCCAATGTTCCCACATTCCCTGATATTCCGGATCGTCTTTCCCTCAGGGATTCCCTGGCGGCCCAGCTGGAGGTGAGCCTGACCAAGGCGGACTCGGAGCAGCTGGCGCGCTCCATCGCCGAAGAGCAGTACTCTGACCTAGAGAAGGAGAAGATCATGAAGGAACTGGAAGTGAAGGAAATGACGGCCAGACACAGGCAGGAGCTAGGAGACAAGGAGGCTACCATCGGCTCGGTGAGAGGGGGAGATAGAGAGGGGGGCAGAGAGAAAGGGAAGGAGAGGGAGTGAGAGGAGACATGATGGCAGGAGCTAGTAGACAACAGGGAGGGAGGGGATAGAGAGAGACAGAGGGAGGAAGAGAGATTGAGAGGGAAGGAGGAAGAGAGACAGAGAGGGGGGATGAGAGGGAGGAAGAGAGACTGACACAGAGAGGGGGGACGAGAGGGAGGAAGAGAGACTGACACAGAGGGGGGGGAGACTGACAGAGGGAGGAAGAGAGACTGACACAGAGAGGGGGGGGGGGACTGACAGAGGGAGGAAGAGAGAGATACCGAGAGTGAAACCGAGACATGAATTCAATCAATCAGTTAAGAATATTGTCAAAGAAGCTAGGTTTCACTGGCTAGGTTTCTGAAGCTAGGTTTCACTAGCTAGGTTTCTGAAGCTAGTTTTCTGAAGCTAGGTTTCACTAGCTAGGTTTCTGAAGCTAGTTTTCTGAAGCTAAGTTTCACTAGCTAGGTTTCTGAAGCTAACTTTCACTAGCTAGGTTTCTGAAGCTAGGTTTCACTAGCTAGGTTTCTGAAGCTAGGTTTCACTAGCTAGGTTTCTGAAGCTAGGTTTCACTAACTAGGTTTCTGAAGCTAGGTTTCACTAGCTAGGTTTCACTAGCTAGGTTTCTGAAGCTAGGTTTCACTAGCTAGGTTTCTGAAGCTAGGTTTCACTAGCTAGGTTTCTGAAGCTAGGTTTCTGAAGCTAGGTTTCTGAAGCTAGGTTTCGGTTTCACTAGCTAGGTTTCACTAGCTAGGTTTCTGAAGCTAGGTTTCTGAAGCTAGGTTTCTGAAGCCAAGTTTCTGAAGCTAGGTTTCTGAAGCCAAGTTTCTGAAGCTAGGTTTCTGAAGCCAAGTTTCACTAGCTAGGTTTCTGAAGCCAAGTTTCACTAGCTAGGTTTCTGAAGCTAGGTTTCACTAGCTAGGTTTCTGAAGCTAGGTTTCACTAGCTAGGTTTCTGATGCTAGGTTTCACTAGCTAGGTTTCACTAGCTAGGTTTCTGAAGCTAGGCATCCATCCAATAGCCAACTGTTTTTCATGCAAATATTCTAAAATCTGCATAAAAAATTCTCGCATTACTCATTTTACAGACACAAAAAGATCCCAATTTGTCTTGCGTATTTTGATTTTGCTGACATTTGGAAAGTTTACTGGAAAATGTGCTTTTTCCATCAGGCTTGTTGTGACATTTTTTTATCCGGCATGTACTGTACTCGCATGAAAAGACCACACACACACACAGTACTTGGAGTGTCTGTAACGCCGACCTGTCCTCTGCTGTCTCCTACAGCTGGAGGAGTCCAACCGCACCCTGACAGTGGACGTGGCCAACCTGGCCAATGAGAAGGAGGAGCTCAATAACCAACTGAAGGAGATGCAGCAACGTGAGTCACGCCTCTCATTGTCTAGACCCCTTGTGCTCTGAGCCCCGGTTTACAGTGGCCAGAATGTAACAGAGATGTTGTGAGAATGTTTGTTATTGGTTTGGTGATGCTGTGTGTTGTCCAAAACATTCCAGGGGTGTTGTGAGAATGTTTAGTATTGGTTTGGTGATGCTGTGTGTTGTCCAAAACATTCCAGAGGTGTTATGAGAACGTTTAGTATTGGTTTGGTGATGCTCTGTGTTGTCCAAAACATTCCAAAGGTGTTATGAGAATGTTTGGTATTGGTTTGGTGATGCTGTGTGTTGTCCAAAACATTCCAGAGTGTTGTGAGAATGTTTGGTATTGGTTTGGTCCACAGAGCTGCAGAAGGCCAGAGAGGAGGAGAGACAGATGAACTGTGTGAAGATGTCCTTTGAGAAGCAGCTGCAGACGGAGAGAACGCTCAAGATTCAGGTGACAGACTGGGCGGATGAGACTGGGCGGATGAGACTGGGCGGATGAGACTGGGCGGATGTGTGTCACGTGTGAACTAGCTGGCTAGTAAGCGCTAGCAGCCATATTGCGGTGACATCACCTGCCCTGAGACCTGTAGTAACGTCACCCTAACCCTACTAAGACGATGTCTGTTTCTGAAGTCTATCTTGTCTACTACTTACTAAAACGACATCTTTACATTTTAGTCATTTAGCAGACGATCTTATCCAGAGTGCGTTACAGTAGTAAGTTAAATACTGTGTACTAATAGTACTACATACTATTTAGAATGTACTGTTTAGTAAAAACAGATGAAGTACACAACAAATATCAACATACTAGGCTCATCCATACTGAGAATGCGCAATTACATTGATTCCCGCCAATAGTTCATTTGGGTACAGCTCGTCATATCTGAATATCAGCTGTTCTTCCTCAATAGTGTGCAGTGAATTATACTAGATGGAAATGAGTATATGACATCCTGGCATTTAAAGCATCGTCTTTCCCAAAATGTCACTTTCTATAAAATTTTATATTTTCACATACCCCAAATGCTTACTATTTAGACAGCAAGTATAGGTATTTGAACACTGCCCATGTTATTGGTAGGGTAATGGTTAGCATAAAACGCTAGCACCTGGAATACAAATGATGGTTGTGTTCATGTCCTGGGTTCAGCAGGACAGAGACAGAACTCCAATGTTACATAGTATGCATCTATTTGTTGATTTAATATATAGAGTCAGATGCCTAGTTCCGGACTAAAAAGCATACTCAATAGAGAATCTCCATTACATGTGTGTGTTTTGTTCCAGGACTAGGCTGAATCGTGTGTCAGAGAAACCAGCCCATAACGCATTTTTCATTGAGAATATATATTGCAGTGTGCTGTCCATTACCATAATATATTGTGGACTGTATATGTACATGCCCACCAGGCGATCAACAAGCTGGCCGAGATCATGAACCGCAGGGAGACGTTGCGAACGGGTCACAACCGCGACGACACGCTGGACGTGCGCAGGAAGGAGAAGGAGAACAGGAAGCTGCAGCTGGAGCTGAGGTCAGAGAAGGAGAAACTCAACTCCACCATCATCAAGTACCAGAAAGAGATCAACGACATGCAGGCGGTCAGTCTAAAACACAACCTTATACTAACCATCTCACAACCACTTTAACAGGCAGTCAGTCAGTACAACCAAACCACAGCCTTACACAAACCATCACACAACCACTTGAATAGGCAGTCAGTCAGTCCAACCAAACCACAGCCTTATACTAACCATCACACAACCACTTTAACAGGCAGTCAGTCAGTCCAACCAAACCACAGCCTTATACTAACCATCACACATCCTCTTTAACAGGCAGTCAGTCAGTCCAACCAAACCACAACCTTATACTAACCATCACACAACCTCTTTAACAGGCAGTCAGTCAGTCCAACCTAGTGCTGAGCGATTTAACCAACGTTTCGTAATTTGACCAATGTTTTTTTGTTTGTTTTGTGAGTCCAACGCAGCATTTGTCGAAAGAGAATTCAAGTCAAGAACTTTATGGGGGACGCTGAGCTGAAGGCAATTGTAGTTTTCATTAAGCCAAATATTCAATCTACGTGGCAGTTAACTACAATGAACATAATCTGACTATTTTTTCCGTCTCGGACAAGAGACAAATGTCCAAAATAAATCCAATGGGTGAACTTTGAACTTAAGCTTGTCGCCTGCCTTCCTGCCTTTGGTACGACTCCCATTGTTAAGGTGGAAACATGAGCATCTAGTCATTATATACAGATCAATTCAATTCAATTCAAGGGCTTTATTAGCATGGGAAACATGTGTTAACATTGCCAAAGCAAGTGAGGTAGATAATATATAAAGTGAAATAAACAATAAAAATTAACAGTAAACATTACACATACAGAAGTTTCAAAACAATAAAGACATTACAAATGTCATATATATATATATATATATATATATATATATATATATATATATATATATATATATATATATATATATATATATATATATATATATATATATATATATATATATACAGTGTTTTAACAATGTACAAATGGTTAAAGGACACAATATAATATAAATAAGCATAAATATGGGTTGTATTTACAATGGTGTTTGTTCTTCACTGGTTGCCCTTTTCTTGTGGCAACAGGTCACAAATCTTGCTGCTGTGATGGCACAGATCTCTGGACAGATACACTTTTACGCCTGCAACATTAGGTTAGATGCACACAAATGAGGGAGGAATGTACACAACACAACAACGAGGAGGGCAGAGACCGTTTGTGAAAGTATGTCTTATCTACTTTGGAAAACTAGTCAAATGATTTTGTCAGACAGCTCTGTGGCATGCTTAGGCAGGCAATCTAAATAGGATGACTGAAGGCAGTACAGTATGGGGAACACAGAGATAACTGGCTGGCTGACTGCTACTGTCTGAGCAGCGATGAGATGAGGACTGAAGGCAGTACAGTATGGGGAGCACAGAGATAACTGGCTGGCTGACTGCTACTGTCTGAGCAGCGATGAGATGATGACTGAAGGCAGTACAGTATGGGGAACACAGAGATAACTGGCTGGCTGACTGCTACTGTCTGAGCAGCGATGAGATGATGACTGAAGGCAGTACAGTATGGGGAACACAGAGATAACTGGCTGGCTGACTGCTACTGTCTGAGCAGCGATGAGATGATGACTGAAGGCAGTACAGTATGGGGAACACAGAGATAACTGGCTGGCTGACTGCTACTGTCTGAGCAGCGATGAGATGATGACTGAAGGCAGTACAGTATGGGGAACACAGAGATAACTGGCTGGCTGACTGCTACTGTCTGAGCAGCGATGAGATGATGACTGAAGGCAGTACAGTATGGGGAGCACAGAGATAACTGGCTGGCTGACTGCTACTGTCTGAGCAGCGATGAGATGATGACTGAAGGCAGTACAGTATGGGGAACACAGAGATAACTGGCTGGCTGACTGCTACTGTCTGAGCAGCGATGAGATGATGACTGAAGGCAGTACAGTATGGGGAACACAGAGATAACTGGCTGGCTGACTGCTACTGTCTGAGCAGCGATGAGATGATGACTGGGGAATGAAAAATAATCAAGTTGTTCATATAGTAATATACACAACTGAACTGTTTTATTATTTCATAGTCATGTCCTATTTTTCTACTGATGTCTACTCAATGTGGACCTGAGAGACGATGGAATATTTTCAATGTTTTGGCAATTGAATGTTCACTATTTGTGTCTTTGGAATTTCCATGACAAAGCTCTAAAGTCATTGTCATGTCATTATTTTAAATGCATTTAATGTTAAAAACAATATATATTGAAATCGAAAACCGTGATACTTTTTTAATAACGGAAACCACCTCAAAAAGCACTTATCGCTCAGCACTAGTCCGACCAAAACACAATCACAATGTTAAACTCAGCATCACACAACCACTTGCTGCTGTGAACATTTCACTGTGAGAGCATCTCACATGTTTTTGTTGTTGTTGTTGTTATTATTACTAGGTAGTGCTGTGGGGAATGAGGCCAGTTGGCTGTAATGACCTCCCACAATTACATCGATATGAAGACACCAGTAAATCCAACCTAACTGACATTCTTTCTGCTAAATTCAAAAGTGTGTGTGTATTTCCACCTCCAGGTGATATCAGACGAGAGCCAGGTGCACATTGAGCTGCAGATGGCCTTGGACAGTAAGGACAGTGACATCGAGCAGCTGCGCTGTCAGCTGACCTCTCTGAGCATCACCTCCATGGACTCCACTAGTTTCAGCAGTGGTAACGACCTGGACATGGACGACAGCGGTTACCCAGGTAACAACACTTTCAACACCCCTCACTTTAGCACCCGAGTCAAAACGACCGAGCACCCGAGTCAAAACGACCGAGCACCCGAGTCAAAACAACCGAGCACCGAGTCAAAACACTGAGCACGTAGTAATTTAACACTAATTGTTAGTCAATCCTTCCCCCATCTCTGTGCTGTCTCTTTCCACAGTATTTCTTCTCCTCTATCCTCCCCTATCTCTCAGCACAATGTCCCTCACGTTTATTTCCCCCCGTCACTCCTCTATGGCCTTTCCCACCCCTTGTTTCACTATTCCTAAACCTCTGCTTTAAGATACACCTGTTATTCCTTATTCCTGCCTGTTTTCCCTTCCTCCATCTCTCTCTCTGTTGTGGCTGCGTAGTGCACATCACTCACTCCCAGACCTCTGAGTCCATGTCCTTCCACTACCAGCGCACGCAGAAATCTGTCAGCGTTGCCACCCGGCCCTCCTTCAGAGTATCTCACCCTCTCTTTGAGGATGAGGAGGAGGATGAGTATGAAGGAAATGATGGGCAGTTAGAACATGGCTGCCAACCTTTGGCCCTCACCTATGAGCAGCCGCCCCCAGAGCCTGACTGCAGTGGTGCAGGTGAACCCGCATGCTGGTTCAAAGTTCAAACACAATGCAGCTAGTCGCCAAAAATACGCATCTTCTCTCTCCCGCCTCGGCTGTCTGTCTAACACTACTGACAGTGGCTTTACTCAGCTGTGTGTCTAACACTACTGACAGTGGCTTTACAGTGCTACTAATACTGCCTGGTGTTTTGCAGCTGTGTGCGGAAAGTCGCAGCCTAACATTTTGTGGCCCCTGTTAACCTTGAGTTGACTCAAACTATAGTATGAGTACTGTCCAGACTTTGTTTGTCTTTTGGAATGGATCCAGTGTAGGGATCCTAAGCTGTATCTGAAATGGCCCCCTATTCCTTATATAATGCACTTCTTTGACCCATAATGAGTGCACGACAAATGTGGTGTCTTTTCAAAGCAGCCGTGCTTTGTTTCAAGCACAATTAGTAGATGATACCAAAATACAATTGCAAGGAAGTCATGTAAAAAAAAATTATAGAGATAAATTAATTGGCAAAAGGGCATAATATGATGCACGCAACGTGTTTGCATTGACAACAGGGGTTTAACTTGTTGAAACAAAGTGTGCCGTGTGGATTGGCTCCTAACCTCCGCTACTTCTCTGCAGTATGGAATATACTGGAATAGTGTATTGCTCTTATTTGCTAATGTAATTCCCTTTTCCCTTGTGGAAAACAGATACCAGGCTGGAGGGCTGGCTGTCACTTCCTGCCAAGAATACCAAGAGGTTTGGATGGGATAGAAAGGTATGCTGCTCCCTCTGGCTCCGCCTATCCTTCTGCTAATACAGTCCTGGGTACTAATAGTATTTGAAATGCTTTATCTTCGATCGATTGAGCTATCCTGGCTCAATGGCAACAAGTGGAATAGTCCCAAAAGTGTAAACGATGTCCATTTAACACTCCGGGCAGGCTCAATCAAACACTCTAAAGTATTCAAAAGAAAACAAACACTATTTGAACCCATGTCTACAGACGTTGATATTTCCCCAGTATTTGAGATGATAAAGTGTGACTGTTCTCTCTCTCTCTCTCTGACAGTATGTGGTAGTGAGCAGTAAGAAGATTCTGTTCTACAACAGTGAGATGGACCGAGAGCAGTCCAACCCCTTCATGATCCTAGACATCAAGTGAGTGAAGACATCCACATTCTTATGTGGCTCTGTCTGCTCCCAAATGGCACCCTATTCCCTATATATTGAACTACTTTCAACTAAGGCCCATAGTGCACTGGTTTTAACTAGAGACCTATGTAGCTAATAGGGTGCTATTTGAGACGGAGCCTCTGTTTTCGTCCCATGAATTCCTATGGCCTCTGCTGATAGAGACCAACTGCTTGTATTGAGATGCCTATCATAACCTTGTTCATAACCTTGTTCTTTCCTCCTTGCAGTAAGCTGTTCCACATCCGACCGGTCACTCAGACAGACGTGTACCGCGCTGACGTCAAAGAAATCCCCCGGATATTCCAGGTAATATAACTCAGACACAAAGTTGAGCCAAGCTGTCCTGGACTAGTTTTACATTCCTCTGTTTTGAGCAGTAGAAAAACTGTTAATGGTGAATTTCACTTCTCTCATCCCTCTCTTTTCTGTCTTCCCTTTCTTCCCCCTCACAGATTCTGTACGCCAATGAGGGCGAGAGCAAGCGGGAGCAAGAGTTTGCGGCGGAGCCCCTAACGCTGACAGGCGAGCGCTCATCCTTCGTCAGGCACAAGGGTCACGAATTCATCCCCACGTTCTACCACCTGCCGTCAAGCTGCGAGGCATGCACGCGACCCCTGTGGAACATGTTCAAGCCGCCTCCCGCGCTGGAGTGCCGCCGCTGCCACACCAAGTGCCACAAGGACCACCTAGACCGGAAGGAGGAGGTCATCGCCCCCTGCAGGGGTCAGTAGAGGGCAAAGGTCACATCTTGTTGGGCCGTGGTTCAAATACTCCACTAGTATTGTTAACCAATGTACAGCACAGTTCATAATGGTTTTTCTACCTGTTTTAGAGTGTATTGACTAACCTTAACCCTCGTCTCTCCTCAGTAAACTATGACATGTCCACGGCCAAAGACCTGCTCCTATTGGCCGGCTCTCAGACAGAGCAGAAGAGATGGGTCAGCCAGCTAATCAAACGCATCCCCCGGAAACACCCCACCCCTAGCCCCGCCCCCACTGCAGCCTCTGCTGCCCAAGCCCCCGAGCCACCCTCTCGCTCCTCCCCAGAAACCTCCCCACAAGCCTCCCCCCGCAACACCCCACAACGGTCCCCCCCCCGCAACTCCCCTAGCCTTTCCTACCGCGGAGCCATCAAGGTCCAGCCTAGTCGCCAGAAGACTCAGCTCGAAGGGAAGCCCAGGTGAGACTATGGGTGGGGTTTGACTAGGAACTGGAAATCTTTCAAACGTTGTGTAGTGTAGGAGTGTACTTGTCAGACTATTCATTCTAGGAACTTTCCACAGTAATCACATAATGGTTTATGTTACTTGTCTTTTAGACCAGAGTCATCTTGCTTAGCTTCATGCCAGTTTATGAGCTAATAAGTAAATTATCTTATAAACAAATCTGCAATCATGGCATAATGTTCTTGCTGTTGCTTGAGTCTTTTATGGACTATACTTATTCCAAACTGTCACAACTCTATGTGCCGGTTTCCCAGAGAAAGATTATGCCTAGTCCTGGACTTACACACACTTTCAACACTATAACTTCACAAATAACCAAAGCCAAGTTGATGTCATCAGTGTGAGGTCCATCATTCACCTTTAGCAATGAATACGAAGGGTGTAGAAAGCCTCAGAATGCTGGAAAACTCATTTACTCACATGCTCAGCTAGCTCCTAACTCACTCTCTTCCACTGGCCACTTCCCTTTAGTGCTGGCCCCATGCTCAGAATCATCCTCCACTGACACTTGACTCCTCACCTTTGAACCCCCCCATCATACTAGTGCTAATCACTCTGCTAGACTGTAAGTAGCAGACCCCAGTCAGTATTGTGTGTGACTGTCAGTCTGCTGCACTGCCTGCAATGTCATCTCTACTAACCACTCCCTCTCTCAGCCGCTCATCCATGTCATCTCTACTAACCACTCCCTCTCTCAGCCGCTCATCCATGTCATCTCTACTAACCACTCCCTCTCTCAGCCGCTCATCCATGTCATCTCTACTAACCACTCCCTCTCTCAGCCGCTCAACCATGTCATCTCTACTAACCACTCCCTCTCTCAGCCGCTCATCCATGTCATCTCTACTAACCACTCCCTCTCTCAGCCGCTCCTCCACCCTCTGCCTCATGTCATGCATTTCAAGTAACTGTACAGGGCTGACCCCATGTCCCAATTCTCTACCGTTCTCTATCTAGGAGTGAACTGGATTGGTGTGTATATGGGCTGGACTAGGGAGTTGGCACCATATTTCTTACACCAGTCTTTTTCAATCCATGAAAGTGTACAGTTAGGGCAGAAGGGTAGAGAATCAGGAATTGCTCACTGTAGTGTCTGACTAAAACATGGACTGCAGGCCATGGACTGACACCAGGGGGACTCCCTCTACCGTTTCAGATTGCTTGTTGATTTTGAAAGCCTGAAGGACTGGAGTTGGTCGTTGGAGGATGTCGATGATGATGATGATGATGATGATGATGATGATGATGATATGTTCGGCTTCTGAGGAAGTGAGGGGTAACTTCAGCAGTGGCTGCTGGGAAATTGAGTTTTTGTTGGAGGCCTTGAGGCCTGATGCATGTGTGGCTCCATTGGTAAGAGCATGGCACCTCAGTCGTAGTTCAATTCTGAGAGGGATAACAGACTAAAAATGTATGCACTCACTGTACTGTAGGTCGCTTTGGATACAAGTGTCTACTAAATGGCATACCGGTATTATCACTATTATGCATGTTTTGTGTGATTTCAATAGGGGCATTAAACAGAATTGATTGCCAGTAATGATTGGGTTGTGTAGAGCTTTCTGATGGGAGTCACTGAGTTGGACATTCACTATAATATGATAATATCTGCTGAAGAACCCACCACAGTCAGTGTTCTGCTGAAGAACCCACCACAGTCAGTGTTCTGCATAAGAACCCACCACAGTCAGTGTTCTGCTGAAGAACCCACCACAGTCAGTGTTCTGCTGAAGAACCCACCACAGTCAGTGTTCTGCTGAAGAACCCACCACAGTCAGTGTTCTGCTGAAGAACCCACCACAGTCAGTGTTCTGCTGAAGAACCCACCACAGTCTGTGTTCTGCTGAAGAACCCACCACAGTCAGTGTCAATGTGTGTTTGAGTTGTCAGAGTTCTCAACAAATCTTTGTTTAGTTGCATGCTGTGTGCTGCTAGTTTGTGGTGTTGATGGCTGATGTTTTGTTAGCTGTTTGGTGTGTGTGTGTGTGGTGTTGATGGCTGGTGTTTTGTTAGCTGTTTGGTGTGTGTGTGTGTTTTTGCACGCACTCTTCGTGTGCGTAATCTGACTTCATCTAGCAAAATGCCATATGAATTAATTAATTTTCTCTCTTCACAGTTTACCTCTATGATACAAAGATGTGCTGAATCCTCTCACATCATGTGGACTGGAGCCTGAACACAGTGGAACCTATACATCTACTTTGCCTTTTCAGAGACAAAGGCAGTGTCTCAAATGGGGCCCTATTCCCTATATAGTGCACAACTTTTAACCAGGGCCCATATGGTTCTGGTCAGAAGTAGTGGCACTATATAGGGAGGAAGGTGCCATTTTGGATTCAACCAAAGACTGCAAAATGCCAGATATTTTAGGGAAAGAGGGTCAGGTTAACGTTGCATTCATGTAAGGACTGCAGTCAGACTTGCATATGTCTCAGTAAACCAAATGGTTTCACCTTCTGCCTTCTACAGTATAGCCTGGTCCTAGATCCGTTTGTGCTGTCTTGCCAACTCCATTACTGTGCTGTTGTCATGCCAATGGCAAGACAGCACAAACAGATCTGGCACCAGGCTTCATACACTATGCATGTCATAGCAAATTTGTACAATTCCATGATTTCATGGATCGAGAAAATGAAATACTTTGCAGGTCACTCTAAAACGGCCTTATTTTATAATTGTCATGTTGAAATACATACAGACCTAGCCATATATTTGCCTGTGTCTTTACATGCCTGGGTGATCCTCATAAGCTATATAATTAGATGGGTCTGTATTAGGTATGTGAGTGTGTGTATGTGTGTATATATAGGAACACGTGTTCTGTCAGTGTATTATTGCCACAAAGATACAGTACCAGTCAAAAGTTTGGACACCTACTTATTCAAGGGTTTTAATTTATTTTTACTATTTTCTACATTGTAGAATAATAGTGAAGACATCAAAACTATCAAATAAAACATGGAATCATGTAGTAACCAAAAAAGTGTCAAAAAAATCTAAATATATTTAAGACCTTTAAAGTAGCCACCCTTTGCCTTGATGACAGCTTTGCAACAATTCAACCACGAAGGCCTGATTCACGTAGTCGTCTCTGAACAGTTGATGTTGAGATGTCTGTTACTTGAACTCTGAAGTATTTTTTGGGGGCTGCAATATCTGAGGCTGGTAACTCTAAGGAACTTATCCTCTGCAGCAGAGGTAACTCTGGGTCTTCCTTTCCTGTGGCGGTCCTCATGAGAGCCAGTTTCATCATAGTGCTTGATGGTTTTTAAGACTGCACTTGAAGATACTTTCAAAGTTCTTGAAATGTTCTGCATTGACTGACCTTCATGTCTTAAAGTAATAATGGACTGCTGTTTCTCTTTGCTTATTTGAGCTGTTCTTGCCATAATATAGACTTGGTCTTTTACTAAATAGGGCTATCTTTTGTATACCTTGTCACAGCACAACTGATTGGCTCAGAAGGAAAGAAATTCCACAAATTAACTTTTAACAAGGCACACCTGTTAATTGAAATGCATTCCAGGTGACTACCTCATGAAGCTGGTTGAGAGAATGTCAAGTGTGCAAAGCTGTCATCAAGGCAAAGGGTGGCTACTTTGAAGAATCTCAAATATAAAATATATTTTCATTTAACACTTTCTTGGTTACTACATGATTCCATGTGTTATTTCATAGTTTTAATGTCTTCACTATTATTCTACAATGTATGAAAAACTTTAAATAAATTAAAAACCTTGAAGGAGTCCAAACTTTTGACTGGTACCGTGTGATAGTTTTATTTTTACGAAAACTAAATATTTCACTGCACATATTTTTCCCTGTAATGTTACAAGATAGGCTATGTATAAACAATATAATTTAAAGTGTGAAATCTGAGTTTAGTCTACAATTGATACTTAGATGAGTGTATTACTTCATTCAAATCATGTTACATTATCAGAGTAAAGTGTTTGTAGCCTAGTCCCAGCTCTGTTTGTGCTGTCTTGTCAACAACACCAACCAAAGGGGCAAAACGGCACAAATGGATCTGGAAACAAGCTAAAGTGTTTGTCTTTATGACCGAATAAGGTGAACCATGAAGTACAGTATGGGAATATTCTTCCACAGTCGCCCCAAAGGACACTGATCCTGGGTCAGTTTTGTATTTACCCCACTAATGGTTAGGATTGGGGGAGGGGAAGCTATTCCTAGATCTGTACCTAGAGAAGACTTCACCCCCGGAGTTTCTCGTTTTCAGGCTTCAGTAAACAATGCTGACCATCAGACAGAACTGGATCAATATATTTCATTTATGTTCTATATCACTGCCCGTCTACTACATGGCTTGTTGGAAAAAATCGGAATAAATACTGTACTCGATAAGAGTAAATATTCTTTATTGTGTGTTTTTATTGTGTGTTTTACTTGTATTGCTCATCATTTTGGAGAATTTAAGACTTTTTTTCCTAAGGGTTGCTTCAATACCATGTTATGGGACCAAAAGACCAGTGGATAAGACCTTGTTTGTGGTTTCACAAGTCAGACATTTTGCAAGTGAAAATGCTAGTTTTCTTTATAGGACAGTCCAGTTTTAAGTCCAGTTAGTCCCTCCATGTGTCATTCTGTGTTCTTCTGTTTGCTGCCTGAAGAATATGACTCAGGTGACTGACAGACTCATCTCCAAAGCTCATTCCACCTTTTTGACATCTCTTCTGTAGTGGAATATCATGGCCAGCACAAATCCATTGAGCGATGACAAGACCGCGAACCGGGTGAGAACTGGAAGAATCAAAGAACCAAAGGCCACAAACTGATCACTGTGGGCTCACTTCCTAATGTTTATAACTTCTGTTGAACTTTCAGAAAGTGATCTATTTCATTAAAGCCATAGAGTTGGGTAGAGGACCCACTTGGCCTAAAACCCTATTTCAGCAAAAGTATGAAATGAGCTCTAGTACATCTCTATGGACTAAGATCACATGGTGATTGCCAAGTCTCTACAAGGAAGGCAGTAGATACTGACCTTGTATGTCTGCTGTTGTCATAATTGTAGTGAACATCCTCGCTGAAACACAGAGGATTTGAGTGTAAAAACATAGACGCACAAACAAACCCTCAAAACAGTCAATGATATCTCCATTACTGTATTAAAGGGACCGTTCACCCAAATTACAAAAGGGTGAAATATCCCTTTAAACATTCGGACCCCCACAATACAAAATGACCAATGGAGGCCTACTGTTCTAGTACCAAACTGGTGGTCAGATTCTCTACTCTTCAACCTGAAGTGTCCACCTGTTCACTCCTCATGGATTTAAAAGCAGTGGATTGGATGTAAATATTGGGAGTTTCCATCATTTCCTTACACCAATCCATTCTTTGTAAATACATGAAGGGGTGTGAACAACTGCACACTTTGAATGGTAGAGGAATTGGACCACAGTCTCTTCCCCTCCCTTGGCTTGGTACTCACCCAAGCAGGTGTAGCAAGATATGCTCCAGGCGAGGGCACTGACCCCGGAGGAGTCCTTGGACTGGTACAGGCACTGGGCAGAGGCAAACTTACTGCTGGCACTGATTAAGGTACAGAGGCTCTGAAGGGGTAGAAACAAGACCAAGAACAGACATGAAGATTATTATTTTATTTTTTACCTTTATTTTACCAGGCAGGTCAATTAAGAACACATTTGTATTTACAATGACAGCCTGATTTAAGCCCCACTGGGTAAGAACGGAGGGCAGATCCGTCCTAACGCACCTGATTCAACTAAGGGCTTGATGATTGGATGATTCAAGTGTGTTGGTCTGGAACAAAAGCCTGCACACCCACTGTGGGCCCTCAGAAACAGGATTAAGGCCTATACACAAGTCACCTAACAGCTGAATGATTTCTGGAGCATCTATATAGGCCTTATAAACAGTTTATGAATCCTTCACTAAGCTTTACAAGTTGTAGTTTGTTTAAAGTGGGACCTAACATGCTATACTTACCATAGCCAGATCAATGATCCAATCTTGTAGTGTGACAAGTTTCCATCCCCCTACAAATCTAGAGTGGAACATTAAAGACTACAACAGCTGACAGTGAGCAATGTTTGTCATTTCTCAGTGATTGGTTAGGATTGTCAAAGTCAGCCGCTTGTACTCAGTGATTGGTTAGGGTTGTCATGAGAGTCAGCCGCTTGTACTCAGTGATTGGTTAGGGTTGTCATGCGAGTCAGACGCTTGTACTCAGTGATTGGTTACGGTTGTCATGAAAGTCAGAGGCTTGTACTGACTCCCTCCCCTTCAATTAAAACGCAATCGCCCTCAGAAAAACACGCATAGCATACACGCTCTCACATCCCTCACCCCTTTCAGTGGTCTTTAATGTATAATTGTGTCTGTGAAAGATTGTAATCGGTCAAATCTACCTGAGCATCTGCATTCTGATTGGGTGGAGGATACAGTGCAATGTAGATCAAGCTGTGCTTGGCTTTCCCATTGTAATAGAGGATGAGCAGAAGCAGGACGGTGTCTAAAACAAAAATACACTGTGCTTCAATTTACACCTCTTAGTTAATGCAACAGACTTGTTAAAGGGGGATTTCAGTAGTTATTGTTAGTTGATTCTTCACCCTGTGACTAGTCTATGGGAAGGATAAAAAGTAATCCATGGTTCAGATTTCATTAAACTGCCTCTACAAACGTCTGCTAACTTTAGCCACTTCTAGCTGGCTATCAATGGTATAGTGTCAACCGTGACAATTTTCTAAATATCATGGCCAAACCAACTGAATTATTTGACATTAAAGACGATTTTTGTAACATTGCACAGTTGCCCGTATTAATCCCATAGAGTTTTAGCTAGCTGTGGCTAAAGTTAGCCTAAGTTTGTATAGGCTGTTAAGGATCGGTTTTTGACTAAAATGACATAACCAAATCTAACTGCCTGTAGCTCAGGACCTGAAGCAAGGATATGCATATTTTTGATACCATTTGAAAGGAAACACTTTGAAGTTTGTGGAAATGTGAAATGAATGTATGGATAATATAACACATTAGATCTAGTAAAAGATAATACAAAGAAAAAAACATGCTTTTTTTATTATTATTTTTTTCATCTTCTTTGAAATGCAAGAGAAAGGCCACAGTGTATTATTCCAGTTTAGGTGCAGTTAGATTTTGGCAACTAGATGTCAGCAGTGTATGTGCAAAGTTTTAGACTGATCCAATGAACCATTGCATTGCTGTTCAAAATGTTGTTTCAAGTCTGCCCAAATGTGCCTAATTGGTTTATTAATATATTTTGAAGTTCATAACTGTGTACTCTCCTCAAACAATAGCATGGTATTATTTCACTGTAATAGATACTGTAAATTGGACAGTGCAGTTAGATTAATGAGAATTTAAGCTTCTGCCCATATCAGATATGTCTATGTCCTGGGAAATGTTGTTGTTATTTACAATCTCATGCTAATCACATTAGCTCTTTTTAAAGAAAAACTAACCCCGGATTACAGTTTCTCCTGGTCCATATACTTTCAAGATTAAAAAATATTAACATCAAGTTGTAAAATACTGAAGTTCACCTTTAAGGATCTTCTTCTCTGTCACACACACAATGCTCTATTTGTATATATTTCACTCAGAACACACACACACACACACACACACACACACACACACACACACACACACACACACACACACACACACACACACACACACACACACACACACACACACACACACACACAGGAAGAACACCCTTTCATGACTCGTGCCATGATGGGGGCATAGCACGAATCATTGCACATGATAGCATCATCTTGTGCAACATCACCTTGGGCAATGAGTATCGGGTACTCCAGGAACGTGGAAGATGGTGCAGCATGGTGAATCTGGTAGGTGACAAACACGACATATCTGGAATGGAAGGACATGCAGACAGTCAGGCAGACAAATGGAAGGACAGAGAGGGAGAGAGAGACAGACAGACACAGAGGGACAGACAGACAGGACAGACACAGAGGGACAGACAGACAGAGAGAGAGGCAGGCAGACAGACAGTGGATTCATTTAGATGCCAGTACCAGCAGAGTGACCAGACACACAGGCTGCATGTATGCCAACACACTAAATCACAAAACTGTACTGCAGGGAATTAGGATTAGGGGAGTCTGATTTCTGTAGTATGTTGAACTGTAGTGAAGTCATGAGGTTGTCCCGACCTGGCCTTGAACCCGGGACATTTAGACTGTCAACCCAACACCTTAGCTATTACATCTGAATCCGAATCTCTTGACAAGGTAGCTAGGTGTTGGGTTAGGAGTCGCCCTTGCCTTTACCATGCTGCCAACTGACACCCTGGTTCCCCTCACTCCTTTCTCCCAAAGTCAGACACTCCCCATCAGTCTGTACCCCATCCATTTCCAGTTGACATTTACCAGTGGGTCGAGTGACAGTGTAATGGGGCACCACAGCTGCAGCCGAGCTATACTGAGACCAGTACAGTATAGAATGCCTAGTTTAAGCCCTTCTTCCCCTACACGTCGCTTCAAAGTTAATGAAAGCTGAGGAAGAGTTCAGGGGGGATCAAAGTTATTTCAGAAGGTAGACAGGACTGTAGGTATAGCATCTGGAAACGTTATCGGAAATGCATCTTTGATGGGTTATAGGCCTATATCTCATGAAGTATGCTTTAGAAGAAATACCTTGAATGTCACATGCTGTTCCTACTCAGAGGAGATGTTTCAAACCACTTGACATTCATTTAGTAGTTGATGGTGTAACCTGATTTCTAGTTGATTAATAACAAAACAGCCATCATTGGTGCTTCCTAGTTATTACAAAAACATCGAAATGTACTAGAACCCCCCCCCCCCCCCCCCCCCCCAAACAAAAATAAAACCCGTTGTTTTTATGTCTCAATTTATCCGTGCAAATTAGACTCTGTATGCTTAAGTTTGACATAAATGTACCAATAGGCTAGTCTGAAACACAGCTATGTGAGTACAGACGTGTGGAGATGTCCTTAACTTACCCAGTCAACTCCAACAGCAAGCCCTTCAGGCTGAATCCCTTGGAAGACTTCGCTCTTGCTACGAGAACAATCGACGGGATTTTAGACACTAAACACAAGCAGAATGTACTATAATTTAACAAGTGTAACAAAATGTTCGAGTCGTCTACGGGTGACGTTAGCATAATGTCTTGGTATTGGGTAAAAATAATGATACTTGTAGTCTGCAATCACTCCTGTTAGTTGCCGGATTGACTTGACAGCGTGTAGTCAGTCTACCCGAGAGAATTGGACAGGTGGCTGAGCATTTTTCCAGTATATTACTTCAAGCAATAACCTTTTGGCCATCACATAGTGAGCGTTGAAGTGCGCCCCCGAATTTGTATGGCTTGTATTTCAAAGAAGCGTTATATTACATTACATGGATGACAAACTATACAGTTACAACAGTAGCCTATAGGCAGTTGTGCCTGCCTATATGATGGTCAGTGAGTTTGAAAAACGTGAAAGAAATATGACACAGATGAATGTAGGCCTATTTCTCCAGAGGTTCGTGATTCACTTTTGGAACTGTTTGTTCCCGCCAAGTGCTGATCGCTCATTATTTACTCAATGATTAATGATTGTACGGCAGGCTATCCACCTTCCTAATTCCCGTCTACAACGTTGAAACCATTCTGACTGGACGATACAAAACAGGAGCTGGTATAATTTACAGCATCATTTTAGACTATTATAAAACCAGGGTAAGTGAAATTTCAAAGATCTTTTTATTGATCAATATGCTCATAGTTTTGGACAGAAGCCTAAGGACATGTCTTTAGCCTATACTAGTGATCTAAGCACTGAGAAATGTAACCTACTGTAGTTGGAAATATCCACATTTAATGTAATCAAATCAATTGTTTACGCTTGTAGTAACATTATAGGCACAGCACTTTAGCAATTGCATTTTAATTGCTAAGCTATTTTTATTTCCAGACAGGAGAATAACTAACATTTATGAGCATTCCTCTCTCTTTGCCCTTGCTCAGTGCCTTAGGGATGAAGAGCTGGTTTCTCCTTCCTCTCCTGTTTCTGGCATGTTGTTGCCATGGCACCTTCTCTTGCCCAGCCCTTTGCAAATGCTACATATCCCCAAGAAAAACAGAGGTGGTCTGTAATGAAGTCCCCCTCACCCAGTTCCCCTCCTACGGTCTTCCAAGCAACACAACCTCCCTCACCATCCAGTTCACCAACATCAGCTCCATCTCAGAACAGCACCTGAGAGCTACACCCCTTCTACAGGAGCTCTACCTGTACAACAACAACCTGAGCACCCTTCCCTCAGATCTCTTCAGGGGTGTCCCTCACCTGTTCTCGGTGGCTCTCTCGGGTAACGCATTGGATCAGCTTCCCGCCAATGTCTTCAGCCACGCTCCACTGCGTGACCTGGTGCTGAAGAACAACCTGATCAGCAGTGCGGATGCTAATTGGCTCCCTGACAACAGTAACCTCACCTGGCTGGACCTGTCAGGGAACCGTTTGACGGCCGTACCCACAGCCCTGTTCCAGAAACTACGCCATCTGAAGAACCTTGACCTCTCACATAACCACCTGGAGAAGCTCCCGCCAAATTTGTTACACCCTCTGACCAAACTGGAGAGGCTGACGCTGGAGGCGAACAAACTCAGCACCCTGGACGTGTCTACCTTCAGTAACAACCTCAACCTGACACACCTGTTTCTTCTGTCGAACCGGCTTGGACAACTGCCACCAACCCTGTTCCATGGCCTCCCAAACCTGGCGCACCTGAGTCTGGATGATAACCTGCTGAGCCACATCCCTCCTGGTCTGCTGGACCAGCTTCACTCCATTGAGGAGCAGGGGTTGGACCTCACGGTGAACCCCTGGGTGTGCGATGGCAAGGTGGAGTACCTGTGGAGGTGGCTGCAGAAGAACCAGAAGAAAGTATTCCTGGCCGATGACATCAGGTGTGCCAGCCCTGAGTCTCTGAAGGAACGATCAGTTATGTCACTAACTGACAGTGAGCTAGGACTCTGATCCATCAAACCTTTTTCACTCAGATTATGAATTATCACTTTAACCTATCTCAAAGTGTGGTCTATTGAACTCCTATCTCAAATGAATCTAAGGTAATGTTGGTCTATTGCATATTGTGTATTTTCATCATAATTATGCACACATCCACGTAAATAAAAAAGTGACCTGAATTGGAATTTTAAATTACTTATCTTGGTGTCCTATCCTTGCTCTCTAGCACCTTAGTCTGTCAGAAAGGGGTATAAATACCCCACCAACTGGCCCCACGTCTTGACTGAATAATATGCCTATTAAATAATGATGTATTAAGTCAAATTGTTGTAAAAGTAGTCAGATGTTAAAGGCTTAATTAAACAAGTACTGATATTAATCTCTGAACATAACTGAAGGACATGCAAACAACAGGCCACCACAGTCTCTTTGTTCACATCAACAATTTATATTTGACCTGTAAAAAATTACCAAAATTGTCATGCCCTGACCTTAGAGCCTTTTTTATTCTCTATTTGGTTTGGTCAGGGTGTGACTTGGGTGGGCAAATCTATGTTTCTATTTCTTTGTTGGCCTAGTATGGTTCCCAATCAGAGGCAGCTGTTTATCGTTGACTCTGATTAGGGATCATACTTAGGCAGACCTTTTTCCCCACCTTCAGTTGCGGGATCTTGATTTGGTTAGTTCCTGTATAGCCTGCAGAACGTTACGGTCGGTTTGTATTTTTTTGGGGGGTGTTCATTTGAAATAAAAGTAAGATGTTTGCCTACCACGCTGCACCTTGGTCTCATTCCAACAACGAACGTAACAAAAATAGCTGTAATTCAACTGCTAATTTACATGATATTTTGTCGTTGTTGTGTAGAGTGCCCATGTCATGTTTTCAACTACCCCAAAAATAGTTACAGCAAAATAATAAGCGTATGATGAATGACTAAGAATGGAAATTCCCCAGTTGCCCAGGTCTCTAATTCTTTGTTTACATTTTGCAATAAATCCACAAAAACAGGTTGTGGACTTTATCTAAACCCACTCATTATTTACTCTGTCTGGTGCATAGCCTGACCCACACAAACACACACACATTTTATATAAAGAGCATTGAAATAGTCGTAAGAGCAGATGAAACAAGCAAGCCAATGAAGGCAACAAAACATGAATGACAGCAAGACTTCAGGTAAGGTGAACTAAAGGACTTTGATTTAATTACTGTGTCTTAATCCTCTTGACAAACAATACTTTTATCTGTATCTGAAAAAAACTATAACTCAAGTTATTTGTTATGTATTATTTACGACTTATGATTATATCGAACATTGAATGATACCGATCAGAATAGTGTCATCCTTTAAAACAACTGCATGTATAATGGACTTGATGTTACAGAGCATTAAGGAATTCTTTAGGATTTATGAGTCACCTATGTCTTTTGCGTTAACATACACTTCTGAAAATATTAAATCATGTATGTTTTGAGGCCCAACTATCTCTTTGTTTCACAGTTTTAGAAAGATGAGCACCTGGTTCCTCCTTCCTCTGTGCGTGCTGACCTGTTGTTGCAGCCGTAGCAATGGCGCCCTCTCTTGCCCAGACATGTGCACCTGCCATTTCTCTTCCAGCGACACCAAGGTGGTCTGCAGTGACGACTCCCTCTCCCAGTTCCCCTCCGATTGTCTCCCAGGCAACACCACCTCCTTGTCCATCCAATCCACCAACCTCAGCACGATTACTGCCAACCACTTACAGGCCACGCCCCTTCTGAATGAGCTCCAACTATATTACAACAACCTGAGCACACTTCCTTCAGATCTCCTCAGAGCTGTCCCTCACCTGCACACGTTGGATCTCACAGGGAACCACCTGCACTTCCTACCACCATATGTCTTCAGCCACGCTCCACTGCGTAACCTGGTGCTGAAGAACAACCTGATCAGCGGTGTGGATGCTGATTGGCTCCCTGACAACAGTAACCTCACCTGGCTGGACCTATCAGGGAACCACTTGACGGCCGTACCCACAGCCCTGTTCCAGAAACTACGCCACCTGAAGAACCTTGACCTCTCCCATAACCGCCTGGAGAAGCTCCTGGCGGGGGCACTGAATCCTCTGAGCAGCCTAGAGAGGCTCAACCTGGAGGGGAACCAACTCAGCGCCCTGGACCCTTCCGCCTTCAGGAACACCCCAAACCTGACGCACCTCTTCCTCCAGGAGAACCAACTGGAGAGGCTTCCCCCGACTCTCCTCCAGGGGCTCCATCGCCTCGAGTTCCTGTTTCTCAACTTAAACCGGCTTGGTCACATCTCCAACACCCTGCTGGAGCAACTCTCCTCCCCATGGACAAGCAACCATCTTTGGGTGGCCTTCAGCCAGAACCCCTGGGTGTGTGATAAGAAGGTGGAGGACCTGTGGAAGTGGCTGCAGAAGAACCAGAAGAAAGCTTTCCTGGCCGATGACATCAGGTGTGCCAGCCCTGAGTCTCTGAAGGAACGATCAGTTATGTCACTAACTGACAGTGAGCTAGGACTCTGATTTATTTTATATTTATATTACACAATAAGACGGTGGGGAGCTGTGGAGGTGTCTCAGTATGACCCCGGGGAGAGTGTTCTTTCTGGAGGAGGTGAAATGTGCCAGCCCTGGTTGTTAAGGACCAGCGGTTGTGTCTCTGACAGAGAAAGAGCTAGGCCTCAAAACTGATAAATAAAACAGGCCCACTCTTCAGGTAACAACTGCAAATTATTCTGTGTTTTGATTGGCTAAAAGGTCTTTCTCTGTCTGTCTGTATGTATGTGTGTATATATATATATATGTGAGTATATATATATATATATATATATCTCACTTACATTATCACACACACATTTGAGACAAAGACCTCTTGCATTTCAATTAAGGCTTCTGTATATTTGTGGATACCCTTAGGACGGTCCACTGGCACTAGGTGGCATCATATTCAATGTTTTTGCACGATGAGCTCCCTAGTAGACTATTGAGTGACCTGTCCTGAACAGTTGTTCTAATGTATAATATACATGGTTGACAACAACTATGCATGAATAGAAAATGGACACCTTTGTGACAGGATGTCTTTGTGACAGCTACATTTCTACAGGTCAATCAGCCTGGTGGATCTAGTGATCTGGGGGTGGTAATACTTTGTGGTTTCCCCTCTGCATTGTCTCACTTGTATATGCACTTCATTCTTCTTCTCCTGTTTTTTAATGGCATTGAAATCAATGGGGAGGGAGCGAGAGAGTGAGAGAGAGAGAGAGAGAGAGAGAGAGGGAGCGAAAGAGAGAGAGAGAGGTAGGGAGCGAAAGAGAGAGAGAGAGAGGTAGGGAGCGAAAGAGAGAGAGGTAGGGAGCGAGAGAGAGAGAGAGAGAGAGGAGAGAGAGAGAGAGAGAGCAAGAGAGGGAGAGAGAGGTAGGGAGTGAAAGAGAGAGAGAGGTAGGGAGCGAGAGAGAGAGAGAGAGAGAATCAGTGAGTTTGTCCTCTGCGGATGTGGCACAGGCCTCTCTGTCCTCAGGATGCCTTGATCACAGTAAGTGAGAGACCCAATAATTTATGACTCTTGTAAAGCAGCACCCACGTCTCCAGAGGTGGTTACTAATGAAAATTGAACCCTGATCATAAATATTTGCTGAAGAGCGGAAGAAAACATGGCTTCCTGAAACGGCAGCGGACGTCGGAGCGTTTTCCCCCGGCATCGTACAATAGAGTTGGATAGAGGGCGCCAAAGCCCGTTTTACCATGGACAGCGCAATTGAGGGCTTTAACCATTTTGAAGTAGCCAACTGGGTGGGACTTGCTATGGGTTAAAGAAGGATTAAATAATTCCATCCAAGTCAGCAGGAGGTGTCAGCCAATGAATTATACTCCTGAGTAAACATTTCATAATTAAATCACCAACTATGACGTGTTCTGACTGGTACGCACCTATGTACTGCCAAGACAAGCATAGGAGAGGAACTTGACCACTTTAAAAGAGAAAAAGCCCTCAATAGCTGGTGGCATCAGACAAAGACAAAGATGGCAAAGATAAGAGATCTCTAGTGCATCTTTAAGCGTCCTACGCTCGTTCTGCCCACGAACAGGTGACCTCTCTCTCTGATCGGGATGGACGAGACGGAGTGTGTGCTCTGGCATCGGGCCGCACTGTAATGACTGACTGACAGTGATAAAAAAAAAAGGTTATTGGCAGGGCTTTTAAAAGGTTATTGGCAGGGCTTTTAAAAGGTTATTGGCAGGACTTTTACAATGTTATTAACAGGGCTTTTAAAAGGTTATTGGCAGGGCTTTTACAATGTTATTAACAGGGCCTTTAAAATATTATTGGCAGGTCTTTTAAAAGGTTATTAACAGGGCTTTTAAAAGATTATTAACAGGGCTTTTAAAAGGTTATTAACAGGGCTTTTGAAAGATTATTGGCAGGTCTTTTAAAGGGTTATTAGCAGGGCTTTTAAAAGGTTATTAACAGGGCTTTTAAAAGGTTATTGGCAGGGCTTTTACAATGTTATTAACAGGGCCTTTAAAATATTATTGGCAGGTCTTTTAAAAGGTTATTAACAGGGCTTTTAAAAGGTTATTAACAGGGCTTTTAAAAGGTTATTGACAGGGTTTTTAAAATGTTATTGGCAGGGCTTTTACAATGTTATTAACAGGGCCTTTAAAAGGTTATTGGCAGGGTTTTTAAAATGTTATTGGCAGGTCTTTTACAATGTTATTGGCAGGGCTTTTACAATGTTATTGGCAGGGCTTTTCATGCACGCCAAACAAACATGGTTCATTACAAGATGAAGAGTTAAAATGTAATTCATCTTCCAAATGAGGGTGATGTGATATGAGTATGACTAGTAAGTGCTCAATAACTCTGCCTTGTAAAATAAATACTAATAACAACTTCATATTCTGCATTGGACAAACTGAAATGTATTTTTTTTTTAAGAAACATATTGCCAACCTAAATATTTCAGTCAAAATCATTTGGATAGAGAATGGCATCTCAATAAAATGCTTTGAATGCTATAGTGCTTTATAGTAATAGACTGAAAACAAGTTGTGGCTAAAAATGCTTTATGGAATTGCTGTGATTTACAGTGTTTGATTGAATAGAAAATTGTGTTCATCCAAAATGGCACCCTATCCCTATCTAGTGCACTACTTTTCACCAGAGCCCTATGGGCACTATAAAGGGAATAAGGTGCCATTTGGGACGCATTAAATGTTTGATTGATATACACCCCATCATGATTCATAGCACCTGATAAATAGGTTGTCATCTTCCATCTCTGAACTACAGTGCCTTATATAAATACTCTCTCCATTAAGGTCTTGCCTGATTCCTGGCACCTTTGTGAATACATGTGCCATTGTGGTAAAGCAAGGATCATGGCTCACAACTATAAACCTGTCACGCCCTGACCTTAGAGATCCTTATTATTCTCTATGTTTGGTTAGGTCAGGGTGTGACTCGGGTGGGAAAGTCTATGTTTTCTATTTCTTTGTTTTTGGCCGAGTGTGGTTCCCAATCAGAGGCAGCTGTCTATCGTTGTCTCTGATTGGGGAGCATATATAAGTTGTCATTTTCCGTTTGGGTTTTGTGGGATCTTGTTTTCAGTTTAGTGTCTTAGCCTTACAGAATTGTGTGCGTTCGGTTTTTTGGTGTCGTTGACAAAAATACAATGTACGCCATGGTCTCCTTCTCCTTCTCCTCCTCCTCCTCCTAAGGTCAATTCTATTTCAAATTTCAGAAAAACTGTAATTCCCCCCACATAGACATTTTGGAATTGGAATTTCAATTTAATTCCTGAACTGACTCAATTTAAATGGAATTTATCCCAATCCTGTAAGACACAAATACTATTGTTTGATCTAAAGGGCCAAACTGATCCTAGATCAGCATTCATTCAGACTCTTTCTGAATACAGGCCAGGATTATTGAGGTAGCCTCCCAAATTGCATCCTATTCCCTACATAGTGCCCTACTTTTGATCAGAGCCATATTGGTCCTAGTAAAAAGTAGTGCACTTTAAAGGGAATAGGGTGCAATTTGGGAAAGGAAAACAGTATTGTTTCCCACTATCATTTTTATTTAACTAGTTATTATTTACAATGACGCCCTATCAATGTATAGTAGACTTAATTTTTCTGTACTCAAAGCATTGAAACGTTTATTTTCAATAGACCCCACATCTCGGATTTCTTATGTCAGTGTAACAGTATAACTTTAGACCGTCCCCCGCGAACCATCACACATCAATCAACAACATCGTTACCCATCGCTCCACAAAAGCCGGGGCCCTTGCAGAGCAAGGGGAACCACTACTTCAAGGTCTCAGAGTAAGTGACGTCACCGATTGAAACACTATTTAGCGCGAACACCACTAACTAGCTAGCCATTTCACATCCGTTACATGAGCCCCCTTGAAATCCCACAGTTCATGGTCATTTTATTTGTTGTAGATGTTCAAAACTCTATCAAAAGTGAGAGGAGGTAGCGACGTGCCCATTAAATACCTACCTGCAGCTCGGTGAGAGGAGGAAGAGACATGCTCATTAAATACCTGCAGCCACACACGCGCACACACAGAAAGAGAGAGCATGTTTAAAGGCTCTACATGGTCAATCTACCATCTGCATTGGCCGTGCAGCACTTAAGGTGATACGGCTGCGCAGCAAGGGATTCATACTTCTTGCGCTTCGCGGAACAGCGCAGAGTTGTTGTGAAGGAAGTTGTCAAGGAAGTGAGTTTGTGTTTATACAGGACCTTCCACCCCCACCTACCGTCAAGAAATTGTGTCAATGTAGAGCTAGCCATACCTCCTCACTGTTACAAAATGTGGCCTCTGGAGGCTACGCAATTGCGTCACACCCTCAAATGTAGCGTCTGACTACATTTTCAGATCAAGCATACATTGACTTTAAGGGTGAACCTACTCATCATACCTCAATGATAGCATACAGGTGTAGGATCTTAATTTGCTAAAGCATGAACATTGTCCTGTAGCAATCGGGAAATGTGAATTATTATGTGGATTATAATTAATGGATATTGCTGTCTGACTCAGGGTTGGGGTCAATTCTCTTTTCAATTCAGGCAGTGAATAAAAATTCAGTTCATTAAGGGGGCTGATTCATACACCTTTCCTACACAGTTCTCAGTATTTTCTGTTCAGATTTAACTTATTCGGTCACTAGCTCTGCAGGTGTGACTACTTTGCACGCTCTGAATACATTTCATTCAACAGTTGAAACCCTCCCACTTGCCCTTTGAACAGATTGTCTCATTGCGTTTTCATTCAATAGGGTTTTCAGTACGTGTACAGTATCTTAAGCCATCCCTTAAAAATGGTGTACCTTTCAGTTAGAATTTTATCGACAGACTCACGAGAACATATTGAGAGAACTGGTTCAGAGTATTAGGGATATATTTTAATTGTATTTTTTTAACTTAACCTTTATTTAACTAGGCATGTCTGTTAAGAACAAATTCTTATTTACAATGATGGCCTACCCCAGCCAAACCCGGATGACTCTGGGCCAATTGTGCGCCACCCTATGGGACTTCCAATCATGGCCAGTTGTGATAGTGCCTTAGACCGCTGCACCAGTCGGGAGCCATCTAAATATATGCATATTTGTCTCCAGTTCAGCTTCAATTCTAGATTATATAAGTTTAGGAAAGTATTTACAAATCATTTAAAATACAGTTTCAGAGCGTCTTTATGCATGACAGAAAGAAAACAGTGAAAAGGATTCATGTAAATAAAAAATGGAATTTCTTTTTTTATTTCAACTTTATTTAACCAGGTTGGTCAGTTGAGAACAAGTTCTCATTTACAACTGCGACCTGGCCAAGATAAAACAAAACAACACAAACAACAACAGAGTTACACATGGAATAAACAAGCGTACAGTCAATAACACAATAGAAAAAAAGTATGTATATACAGTGTGTGCAACTGGCGTGAGAAGGTAAGGCAATAAATAGGCCATAGTGGCAAAGTAATTACAATTTAGCAAATGAACAGTGGAGTGATAGATGTGCAGATGATGATGTGCAAGCAGAAATACTAGTGTGCAAAAAAGTAAATAAAAACAATAAGGGGATGAGGTAGGTAGATTGAATGGGGAATTTACAGATGGGCTGTGTACAGCTGCAGCGATCAGTTAGCTGCTCAGATAGCTGATGTTTAAAATTAGTGAGGGAGATATAAGTCTCCAACTTCAGTAATTTTTGCAGTTCGTTCCAGTCATTGGCAGCAGAGAACTGGAAGGAAAGGTGGCCAAAGGAGGTGTTGGCTTTGGGGATGACCAGAGAGATATACCTGCTGGAACGCGTGCTACGGGTGGGTGTTGATATCGTGACCAGTGAGCTGAGATACAGCGGAGCTTTACCTAGCAAAGACTTATAGATGACCTGGAGCCAGTGGATCTGGCGACAAACATGTAGCGAAGGCCAGCCGACGAGAGCATACAGGTCACAGTGGTGGGTGGTATATGGGGCTTTGGTGACAAAACTGATGGCACTGTGATAGACTGCATCCAGTTTGCTGAGTAGAGTGTTGGAGGCTATTTTGTAAATTACATCGTCAAAGTCGAGGATCGGCAGGATAGTCAGTTTTACGAGGATATGTTTGGCAGCATGAGTGAAGGAGGCTTTGTTGCGAAATAGGACGCCGATTCTAAATTTAATTTTGGATTGGAGATTTTTAATATGAGTCTGGAAGGAGACTTTACAGTCTAGCCAGACACCTAGGTATTTCTAGTTGTCCACATATCACATATTGTCCACAAGTCAGAACCGTCCAGAGTAGTGATACTAGTCGGGCGGGCAGGTGCGGGCAGCGATCGGTTGAAAAGCATGCATTTAGTTTTACTAGCGTTTAAGAGCAGTTGGAGACCACGGAAGGAGTGTTGTATGGCATTGAAGCTCATTTGGAGGTTTGTTAACACTGTGTCCAAAGAAGGGCCAGATGTATACAGAATGATGTCGTCTGCATAGAGGTGGATCAGGGAATCACCGGCAGCAATAGCGACATCGTTGATATATACAGAGAAAAGAGTAGGCCTGAGAATTGAACCCTGTGGTACCCCCATAGAGACTGCCCGATTTGACACACTGAACTCTATCTGAAAAGTAGCTGGTGAACCAGACGAGGCAGTCATTTGAGAAACCAAGGCTGTTGAGTCTGCTGATAAGAATACGGTGATTGACAGAGTCGAAAGCCTTGGCCAGGTCGATGAAGACGGCTGCACAGTACTGTCTTTAATCAATGGCGGTTATGATATAGTTTAATACCTTGAGTGTGGCTGAGGTGCAGCCATGACCAGCTCGGAAACCGGATTGCACAGCGGAGAAGGTACGGTGGGATTCGAAATGGTCAGTGATCTGTTTATTAACTTGGCTTTCGAAGACCTTAGAAAAATAGGGTAGGATAGATATAGGTCTGTAGCAGTTTGGGTCTAGAGTGTCACCCCCTTTGAAGAGGGGGATGACCGCGGCAGCTTTCCAATCTTTAGAGATCTCGGACGATACGAAAGAGAGGTTGAACAGGCTAGTAATAGGGGTGGCAACAATGACAGCGGATAATTTTAGAAAGAGAGGGTCCAGATTGTCTAGCCCAGCTGATTTGTACGGGTACAGGTTTTGCAGCTCTTACAGAACATCTGCTATCTGGATTTGGGTGAAGGAGAAGCTGGGGAGGCTTGGGCAAGCAGCTGCGGGGGGTGCGAAGCTGTTAATTACATAGAATTATAATAGGGAGAATAGTGTATAATAGCCTTTGTCTTTTGCCTGCACCAACCATGGAACTGTGTGATGAAGCGGCCAAGTATTGCACCATGCGTCGGGTTCAAGCTGTTATGGCTTGGTCTGCGCTCCGCTCCATAACGATTTAATGAGCCCACATGTCTTTAAAAAATATATGTAATCAAATGTTACTAATGATCCTCAGCAAAAACCACACAGCAGTGAAGGAGTTTACAAAGGAAGCAACCCACTGTGCACACACTGGTTGAATCAACATTGTTTCCACTTCATTTCAATGACATTACGTTGAACCAACGTGAAATAGATATTGAATTGACGTCAGTGCCTAGTGGGAGATGCAGCAAACGAAAAACTATTTAAATAAATGGAATGATAATGCAGACTATACCAAGTGGAGGGAACTAACAGTAAATTAACAGTGTAATATGTGTGGTTATAGTGATAGTGACTCATTTTTAACATGATAGAAATGGGAAACAGAGAAAGTCGGGATAGCCTATAATTAAGACATTTGAGAGTGCCCATCCCTGAAAATTAAAAGTCTGTACATTAAAAATTCAGCATAATGGCAAAGCATTTCATAAACATTCCTGTGGGAAAGTTGATAAGCTGATATGATTCAGATTGTTGCCATATGACTGGTTTCACATTTGTCTCCAGCGATTATAAGATAAACTAGATCTCAAACAATTGTTATTTATATTTACAATCCCCTTCTGCAAACAGATGACTCATTTAGCCGTTAACAATAGCTCTTATCAAGTTGTATATTACAAGTGCATGGAGAATGGTGCTATTTCTGTCTTCAAAAATAAAGATGCTTTTTCCACTTGGAACCGGTAGTTTCGCTAGACTTTATTCATGATGGAATTATTAGGGAATAAAGTCCATGTCGGAATACGGTGTATCTGTAGACACAACTTCATTTACTTGAGCTCCACCCCAAGGGAATAGAGGGTGAATAGCATGCTATTCTCCTGCTTATCCGGACTGATTTCAAAATGAAACCACAAGGGAATAGAGGGTGAATAGCATGCTTTTCTCCTGCTTACCCAGACTGATTTCAAAATGAAACCACAAGGGAATAGAGGGTGAATAGCATGCTTTTCTCCTGCTTACCCAGACTGATTTCAAAATGAAACCACAAGGGAATAGAGGGTGAATAGCATGCTATTCTCCTGCTTACCCAGACTGATTTCAAAATGAAACCACAAGGGAATAGAGGGTGAATAGCATGCTATTCTCCTGCTTACCCAGACTGATTTCAAAATGAAACCACAAGGGAATAGAGGGTGAATAGCATGCTATTCTCCTGCTTAAGTTCAAGGTCAGAATAAGCATAGAGAGAAAAAAGGGATTTACATTCCATTTACACACTCTTAACTCGGGTCAGAATTCTCCCCTAATTGAAAACAACAGATTTTTTTTGTGGCCATTTTCAGATCATTAAATTCTATTTCAACTTATTTCCTGGAATTGACTCAATTGAAAACTTGAATTGACCCTAGCCAACTTTGCCAATCATCCAACTCTATTGCTCACACAAAACAAGAAAGTCTGAGTGCGAATGTTGGGACAGCTTAAATTGAGCACACTGCTGTTTTACATTTCTCTTAGAGCCATGATAGAGAGCAGTACAGCCCAGGCATCCATCTCATTGACCTTGCAGAACTAAACGCAGCCAAAACAATCACCTGATAAGACAAGAGATGACAGACTATGAATTTAACACCAGGCACAACTAGGCAGAGATGTGCTTTGGCTAATGAGAGAGAGTAGTAGTGAGAAACTGGCAGGTTTCACCTTTCTGTTGAAGGGCTAAACAGTAGTGCTGTTGGCCCCGAGCCTCTTTAGTCCCTCCTGTAGATCTGAGCGGTTTGGACAGGTGGAAGCTAGTTACAGAGTGGCTATAGTTATAGACTGGCAGGTCTCACTCTCACCCTTTGGCACGCTGAAGTCTGCCTGCAATGGAGTAAATGCTGGCTAACCTTTACCTCCTCCCTGACCCTGCGCTATGCAATTAGACCACACACCTTCGTGCTGTGGCTTTCTGTTAAGATATCTTTGTCCTCTCGCCTAAGCTGCCATCTAAATATATACTACACAGCAACACCTTCTCTGCCCTCTTACACTATAATTAAGTCTTATAAGTTCAAAGAAAAGAACATTTCAACTTCATTAGCTCTCATAGATAAGATGTGAGGGGACATATAAAATGCATTTATAATCTCTTCTAAAGAGATGTGTGTGTTACTGGCTCCGTCTATCCTGGTGGGATTTAACCTGTCGTCTATTACGGAGCATCCAGCTGTTGAAACAGGTTTAGTGGGGTCTGGTTCTGGGCCCCTGACCGACGCGTCTACTGCTCTTCAACCCTGTCTGTGGGATTTAACCTGTCGTCTATTACGGAGCATCCAGCTGTTGATACAGGTTTAGTGGGGTCTGGTTCTGGGCCCCTGACCGACGCGTCTACTGCTCTTCAACCCTGTCTGTGGGATTTAACCTGTCGTCTATTACGGAGCATTCAGCTGTTGATACAGGTTTAGTGGGGTCTGGTTCTGGGCCCCTGACCGAGGCGTCTACTGCTCTTCAACCCTGTCTGTGGGATTTAACCTGTCGTCTATTACGGAACATTCAGCTGTTGATACAGGTTTAGTGGGGTCTGGTTCTGGGCCCCTGACCGACGCGTCTACTGCTCTTCAACCCTGTCTGTGGGATTTAACCTGTCGTCTATTACGGAACATCCAGCTGTTGATACAGGTTTAGTGGGGTCTGGTTCTGGGCCCCTGACCGACGCGTCTACTGCTCTTCAACCCTGTCTGTGGGATTTAACCAGTCGTCTATTACGGAACATCCAGCTGTTGATACAGGTTTAGTGGGGTCTGGTTCTGGGCCCCTGACCGAGGCGTCTACTGCTCTTCAACCCTGTCTGTGGGATTTAACCTGTCGTCTATTACGGAACATCCAGCTGTTGATACAGGTTTAGTGGGGTCTGGTTCTGGGCCCCTGACCGAGGCGTCTACTGCTCTTCAACCCTGTCTGTGGGATTTAACCTGTCGTCTATTACGGAACATCCAGCTGTTGATACAGTTTAGTGGGGTCTGGTTCTGGGCCCCTGACCGAGGCGTCTACTGCTCTTCAACCCTGTCTGTGGGATTTAACCTGTCGTCTATTACGGAGCATCCAGCTGTTGAAACAGGTTTAGTGGGGTCTGGTTCTGGGCCCCTGACCGACGCGTCTACTGCTCTTCAACCCTGTCTGTGGGATTTAACCTGTCGTCTATTACGGAACATCCAGCTGTTGATACAGGTTTAGTGGGGTCTGGTTCTGGGCCCCTGACCGACGCGTCTACTGCTCTTCAACCCTGTCTGTGGGATTTAACCTGTCGTCTATTACGGAACATCCAGCTGTTGATACAGGTTTAGTGGGGTCTGGTTCTGGGCCCCTGACCGACGCGTCTACTGCTCTTCAACCCTGTCTGTGGGATTTAACCTGTCGTCTATTACGGAACATCCAGCTGTTGATACAGGTTTAGTGGGGTCTGGTTCTGGGCCCCTGACCGACGCGTCTACTGCTCTTCAACCCTGTCTGTGGGATTTAACCTGTCGTCTATTACGGAACATCCAGCTGTTGATACAGGTTTAGTGGGGTCTGGTTCTGGGCCCCTGACCGACGCGTCTACTGCTCTTCAACCCTGTCTGTGGGATTTAACCTGTCGTCTATTACGGAACATCCAGCTGTTGATACAGGTTTAGTGGGGTCTGGTTCTGGGCCCCTGACCGACGCGTCTACTGCTCTTCAACCCTGTCTGTAGGATTTAACCTGTCGTCTATTACGGAACATCCAGCTGTTGATACAGGTTTAGTGGGGTCTGGTTCTGGGCCCCTGACCGACGCGTCTACTGCTCTTCAACCCTGTCTGTGGGATTTAACCTGTCGTCTATTACGGAACATCCAGCTGTTGATACAGGTTTAGTGGGGTCTGGTTCTGGGCCCCTGACCGACGCGTCTACTGCTCTTCAACCCTGTCTGTGGGATTTAACCTGTCGTCTATTACGGAACATCCAGCTGTTGATACAGGTTTAGTGGGGTCTGGTTCTGAGCCCCTGACCGACGCGTCTACTGCTCTTCAACCCTGTCTGTGGGATTTAACCTGTCGTCTATTACGGAACATCCAGCTATTGATACAGGTTTAGTGGGGTCTGGTTCTGGGCCCCTGACCGACGCGTCTACTGCTCTTCAACCCTGTCTGTGGGATTTAACCTGTCGTCTATTACGGAACATCCAGCTGTTGATACAGGTTTAGTGGGGTCTGGTTCTGACAACAGAACAGGTTCAAGGTGATGACAACAGAACAGGTTCAAGGTATGGACAACAGAACAGGGTCAAGGTGATGACAACAGAACAGGGTCAAGGTATGGACAACAGAACAGGGTCAAGGTGATGACAACAGAACAGGGTCAAGGTATGGACAACAGAACAGGGTCAAGGTGATGACATCAGAACAGGGTCAAGGTGATGACAACAGAACAGGGTCAAGGTGATGACAACAGAACAGGTTCAAGGTGATGACATCAGAACAGGGTCAAGGTGGTGACAACAGAACAGGGTCAAGGTGATGACAACAGAACAGGTTCAAGGTGATGACATCAGAACAGGGTCAAGGTGGTGACAACAGAACAGGGTCAAGGTGATGACAACAGAACAGGGTCAAGGTATGGACAACAGAACAGGGTCAAGGTGATGACAACAGAACAGGGTCAAGGTGATGACAACAGAACAGGGTCAAGGTGATGACAACAGAACAGGGTCAAGGTGATGACAACAGAACAGGTTCAAGGTGATGACAACAGAACAGGGTCAAGGTGGTGACAACAGAACAGGGTCAAGGTGATGACATCAGAACAGGGTCAAGATGATGACATCAGAACAGGGTCAAGGTGGTGACAACAGAACAGGGTCAAGGTGATGACATCAGAACAGGGTCAAGGTGGTGACAACAGAACAGGGTCAAGATGATGACATCAGAACAGGGTTAAGAGGATGACAACAAAGTGTCACAGATGGTAAGGTTGTTAGAAACTTACTAAATGGCCTTGGAGTGTCTGAGAGGTTTGGACTTTCCTGGGATGCCCCCCAATGGACAGGAATTCAGACAGGAATTTGGGAATGGGAAATTATCATGAGCTGTATAGTAAGTACTTGCTTACTCAACGTACAGATTAATGTACAGTTTTTACATCTATGCTTGTAGACTGAATCACTTCATCCATCTGAATTGGCAACTTTAGGTCCAGCCGTCCATGTATATTTGTGCTTGTTTTATTGCTATTTGCACAGTATTTCCATCAACATCGCACAAGTGGGAGTGTTACATTCGCACAAGTGGGAGTGTTACAAGTTATTAGTCTAGGCGCATTCATTGTCATTATGCAGACTTTGCTGTTACATAATGATTCATGGTAAATGCATATCTGAGTAAATCTAACGTGTGAAATAAATATTAAGCCCTAGAGGAGCCATGGGCCTACGCTTAATGAAACAGTCACTCAATAATGTTTTTTTGTTTTTTACTTCAACCCCAAATCATTTGCGATCATTGGACGAGACCACTTGAGAAGGTTGTTCCGGTTCATAAAATATAATTGTCTCTCGCGATGAGAAAATCAGTCTTGGAGGGAATCACCAGCAACTTGCCTGAAGCAGTTCTATCTATCTTTATGGTCACAGCCTCTTGTAAAACCACTTCTATCTATCTCTATGGTCTCAACCTCTTGTAAAACCACTTCTATCTATCTCTATGGTCTCAGCCTCTTGTGAAACCACTTCTATCTATCGCTATGGTCTCAACCTCTTGTGAAACCATTTCTATCTATCTTTATGGTCTCAACAGCGCCTCTTCAACCTCAGGAGATTGAAGAAATTCTGCTTGTCACCAAACACACTCACAAACTTTTACAGATGCACAATCGAGAGCATCCTGTCGGGCTGTATCACCGCCTGGTACCTCAACTGCTCCGCCCACAACCGTAAGGCTCTCCAGAGGGTAGTGAGGTCTGCACAACGCATCACCGGGGGCAAACTACCTGCCCTCCAGGACACCTACACCACCCGATGTCACAGGAAGGCCATAAAGATCATCAAGGACAACAACCACCCGAGCCACTGCCTGTTCACCCCGCTATCATCTAGAAGGCGAGGTCAGTACAGGTGCATCAAAGCAGGGACCGAGAGACTGAAAAACAGCTTCTAACACCACTAACATTGAGTGGCTGCTGCCAACATACTGACTCAACTCCAGCCACTTTAATAATGGAAAAATGGATGTAATGAATGTATCACTAGCCACTTTAAACAATGCAACCTAATATAATGTTTACATACCCTACATTACTCATCTCATATGAATATACTGTACTCGATACCATCTACTGCATCTTGCCTATGCCGTTCTGTACCATCACTCATTCATATATTTGTATGTACATATTCTTCATCCCTTTACACTTGTGTGTATAAGGTAGTTGTTGTGAAATTGTTAGGTTATATTACTCGTTGGTTATTACTGCATTGTTGGAACTAGAAGCACAAGCATTTCGCTACACTCGCATTAACGTCTGCTAACAATGTGTATGTGACAAATAGAATTTGATTTGATTCTATCTCTATGGTCTCAGCCTCTTGTAAAGTCACTTCTATCTATGGTCTCGTCTCTTGTGACCAATTTTCTTAATGATAAGCCTGTAAATGTATCAACTGAATTGAGACAGCGCTAAAATAACATGGCTGACGCTGTGTGCCCTCTGTAAAACATTTTTGCGCCTGGCTCGTCTGTCAGCCAAGGACTGAGACACTGTTAGAGAGGGGAAAGTGCCTCATAGAGACGAGGGGAGGGTGTGTGGGTATTCACGGTCTTGTCATGTGCCCAGTAATTTAATTTGGTCAGACGCTCATTTTCGTAGGCTGTCCACAAGAGATTATTTGACCAGCAATGAATGTCATTTGCATCATTGGTAGAAGATTAACCTGGGTCTGGGGAACCATCCCTCCAACCATCCCTCCAACCATCCCTCCAAGCATCCCTCCAAGCAGTAGGCCTGATCATAGCCAAGCCATTGCCATATGGCTTGGCCTGTTTAACCTTCAACAGGAGGGTATGCGATTATATTATAACGTCCTTCAGCTAGCATTTATTGCTATTCTCCTTCACACACCAACCACTGTTCTCTCCTCCTGTGAAACACGTTTCCTCTGGTCTGGGAGAAACGACGTGGCATCACGCCATGTTCCCATTGGCTCTATCGTCTCCAATGCTGCTGAAAGGTTATTGTGGACATGCAATCATAAAGTTTTAACGAGCCCTATAAGAAAATACATCACTGATCCATGTAATTGATTCAAAAGAAAACATTCAGACTCAGTGAGTCAGCTGCATGTGACACGTGTGTGTGTGTGTGTGTGTGTGTGTGTGTGTGTGTGAAACCTGGGCTCAAATACTCTTTTAGGGTATTTCAATTACTTCCAAAGACATTTGGAGGTAAGTATTTAGATATATTTTTAGGTTAATATTGAAATGTATTTGGAAATACACTTGGAAAATATATAATTTACATCTATTATTTGTTATTTTCTAACATTGCCATGAAATGAGCAGTAGCAGTACAGAACCATCACTAGACCAGCACATTAGACAGCACATTCCTCACTTGCAGATGCGCAATTAAAGGCCAGATGCGCAATTAAAGGGGAAATGCACTCAAATCTAAATGTCTTCGTTTTCTTCCAGACCTAAAAAATAAAATATTTAGAAGTGATTTAAGCATTGACATTAACTTGTTTTTTTCTGAGCAATTGTAATTTTGAGAGTGAAAAACAACCTAAAAACCCAGAAAAATAAAACAGAGAAAACATAATTTGGGAAAAAAAAAAAGTTAAAGATTTTATCAGGCCCCCCTTTATTAACCATTATTTTACCAGGTATACTGACAGAAAACAGTGCAATACGTTCTCTTTAAGGACCCGAGGAAGAGATGCAGAGGAGAAAAAGAAGAGAATGTTCCTGTTTGAAAGCTAGAAAAAAAATGCAGCTTGTGACATGTACATTTAAAAAAAAGTAGCTCTCATGCTAGAAAAGGTTGGAGACCCCTGCCCTAAAGCATCAGTCTGGTGGATACGTGTGTACATCAATTCCTCTCATTGTGCAGTGAGACGATCTCCCTCTCATGCATGTATGAGGGGCAGGGAGAGAGAGACATTGTCCCGCTACACAATAAGAGCATTTGACATTATTTGACATTACAGCTCCACCTGTCAGGGAGTTAGAGGCCTCTCCCACTAGCCCTGACATTGTGTGAGTGCATGCTGGCCACTGCAGGAGGAGATAGGGGCCCCTAAGCGGAAGTGTATGTGTGTGTGTGTGGGTGGACAGCCTGACAAGCTGTTGCTAACTTGCATCCAGTCCTGTCCTCCCTCCCATTGTCTCCCTACCCACAGCAGTTTAAAAGCGTCAGCATGCTTCAGTTCGGCTAGTACCTAGCCAAAGTCGGCTAGCCGAATAAAACGAGTGTGCTCATATACTCCCTTAAAAAACTTTCACTTGAAAAACAAGAAAAAAGTGGCCATAGTAGGCCTACCGTTTGTCAATTTTGAGATGCCATAGCCAGTATACACTTCCTCAGAATAGACAGAATTCATCTTAGAAAACTCAAGAAGTCTGTCATTAATTTTGTCGTTTTTGCCTTGGAGATGTTTGGTGCAGTATATCTCAATGAAAAAATGTGTATAAAAACGAGTCCTCTCTCGTTGAATGGCAACAGATTTTTATTGAAGAATCCCTCCTGTTGACCAATCACCGATGAAGGGGCTTAGACTTTGGCTCCGAACACTGGCTTGCCTCAAGAAAAGATTTGAACATGCCCTAACAACCCTCACCGAAGTCCCAAACTAACAAAAACGTAACAAAATATGTCATAATATATGCACAAACTATTCCGAACTGTTTCGTCTGGGAAGCATGTGGACGCCTTTACTCAGCGATCAAGTATGCCACACAGGGGCGCAACTTTGGTTTTAGAAGTTGGGGGGACATAATGTATTTTTTCTATTTGTATTATTATAATTTGGGGGGGATAAACACTCCAAACAGCCTACCCAACCACCCGGAGGTGTCCGCATGGTCCTAAAGCACACCGTTGCCTCATTTTGTATCACATTCCAATTATAAAACTGGGGGGGGGACAAAAATGCTATTTCAAAATGTGTGTGGGGGGGGGGGGGACATGTCCCCTCCGTCCCCACTGAAAGTTGCACCACTAATGCCACATATGCCCTACACCCTCAGGGGAGGCTTCGGGGGCTGCTGCAAAATTTATACCCATTACTGAAATGTCATAGAGCCAAGGAATGTTCTCTATCTGACATTGGAAGGTTGACCTCACCCCACTTTAAATAGACACATACTGTATAAAGAAAGTGTTTGCCTGTAAGTATCTCAGACTGAAATGAACAAAGAATTTACAGGAAAACTGAACTTGAGAAGATTTAATGAACGAAACATAAACTGAATGGGTAAAGTTGTACCAAAGCCTGCTTGCAAACCAATGCAGATGAAATGGTGGGATACCCTGCATGCTCTTTTCTTTGAGGCATGATGACTTTAGTTGAGTACAGTCACAGCTGACAAGTCTGCTGATACTGTATCTCATTTTATTAGGCTACACATGATAACATCCCACTGAGCAAAAATGTGTTGAATCAACATTGTTTCCAAGTCATTTCATCCCCAAAAAATGTAATGTGATGAGTTCAATGAAATGTCAACCAAATGTAAATCAAAACTAGATGGTGAACTGACGTCTGTGCCCAGTGGGATATATACATGTATATCTGTAGATATAGGAGCATCTAGTGCCTATAGAAAAAAATGCAATAGAGAATAGACATTCATAGTTAATTCACTTTTAATATACTTTTTTTTACAGAGGAAAATTAGACACACTGTATAATTGTATGCATATGCAGTGGACTGCATCGACACATGGCGCTGTTCAGCACCACGTCAACCCGCTTATCAATACACCGGTGATTAGGTCCATTTGACTGTCAGTCCAAGGTTATAAAGAGGAGGAGTGACAGAGTACTGTTCTTGCAGCACTTAGACCTTACACAATCACAGATGAGATGACTGTCAAGTAGCCTCGGCTATAGGCCTACACCAGGGGTATCCAACAGGTCGATCGTGAGCTACCAATAGCTCGCAGCCCACCTATGAGTAGCTCAACAAACAATTCTGAAAGTACATGCAATTTTGAAGTGTTCCACCGCAAACTGTCATAAATAAATCTCACAATTATCAGACACCGTAAGCTCCCAGCTACTACGCAATCAAAGCAACATTGACATTATCCCACTTGTGGGTTGACAGAAATACTTTCCCCAAAACCTCAATTAAATGTTAACTGCAAATTAAAGTACTTGGCAGAAGTATATCATGAGTAAGTATATAATTTGTATCTATTATTTGTTATTTTCTAAATTTGCCATGAAATGAGCAGTAGTGGTACAGAACCATCACTAGACCAGCACATTAGACAGCACATTCCTCACTTGCAGATGAGCAATTAAAGGGCCAGATGTGCAATTAAAGGGGAAATGCACTCAAAAATCGAAATGTGTTCGTTTTCTTCCAGACGTAAAAAATACAATATTTTGATGTGATTTAAGCATTGACATGGGCTGTTTCTCCATGAACAATTGTCATTTTGAGAGTGAACAAAAAATAATAATATCTAAAACCAGAAAAAATCTAACTGAGAATACATAATTCAGGAAAATATAAAACATAATTTGGGGAAGAAATCACAGATTTTATAGGGCTCCCCTTAGAGTTGTTTATTAAAAATATTTTACTAGGTATACTGAGAGTGAAAACAGTGCAATACTTTCTCTTCAAGGACCTGAGGAAGAGGTGCATGGGAGGGGAGAAGAGAAGAATGTGCCTATTTGAAAGCTAGAAAAAAAACTCTAACTAGCCACATGTTTCGTTTTTTTAAAGTAGCTCTCATGCTAGAAAAGGTTGGTGACTTCTGGTTGGAGACTCCTGGTTGGTGACTCCTGGTTGGTAACTCCTGGTTGGTGACTCCTGGTTGGTGACTCCTGGTTGGTGACTCCTGGTTGGTGACTCCTGGTTGGTGACTCCTGGTTGGAGACTCCTGGATGGTGACTCCTGGTTGGAGACTCCTGGTTGGTGACTCCTGGTTGGAGACTCCTGGTTGGAGACTCCTGGTTGGTGACTCCTGGTTGGAGACTCCTGGTTGGAGACTCCTGGTTGGTGACTCCTGGTTGGTGACTCCTGGTTGGAGACTCCTAGTAGGTGACTCCTGGTTGGTGACTCCTGGTTGGAGACTCCTGGTTGGTGACTCCTGGTTGGTGACTCCTGGTTGGAGACTCCTGGTTGGAGACTCCTGGTTGGTGACTCCTGGTTGGTGACTCCTGGTTGGTGACGCCTGGTTGGAGACTCCTGGTTGGTGACTCCTGGCCTACACCAATGGTCCAGCGTAAACATGAACCAACCACTTTGGTCTACATTTACAATAACCACAAGTTCCTACTCTATTATTTACACTATTGCATCATCCATATACTTGTATTGTCTTTTCTTTCTATATTTTTTTCAAATTATGTGTTTATGTATTTTGGAAAAGTGACATTATTACACTAATGAACTTATATTTTGAGACATTTTACAATGGGTCACCAAGTTCTTTATCGTGATTTTATTATCATTTGTGATCTCGCAATGGATGTTTTTGGGGCATATACTGTAGGTCCATTAAAGCTGTGCGCTGTGAAGAGGGGTGATTTGACTCAGCTATGAACTGTCAAAGCTTCTGTCCAAGCTTGGGGTTTGTACTCCTGCTCTGGGGTCTTTCAGCAGGGGAATGTAGGTGTCACTGTGACAGGAGCGTATGGCATTGTCCCACACTCCGGCCGCGACACCGACTGATCTGCGCTGTATGTGGGGCCCGCTCTCCTCTGCACATGCCTCGCTGGAACGCAGCGCCATCAGTTCGATCTCGTGTTTGGCCGCGGTCTCCAGCACCTGCTGCTTATTGTAGAATATGACGAAGTTGTTGATGATAGGGTGTATGGGCAGCGCGATGGCAATCACCCCGCAGAGGAAGCTGACGGCCGCGTTGCACCGACCAAGCGTGGTCTTGGGGTAGATGTCTCCATAGCCCACGGTGGTCATGGTGATGACGGCCCACCAAAAGGACTGCGGGATGCTGGTGAACATGGTCTCCGGGTGGCTCTGCTCCAAAGTGTAGGCCAGTGCCGAGAACAAGAAGACGCCCACGCCCATGTACATGAGCAGCATCCCCAGCTCGCTGAAGCTGCTTTTCAGGGCCGAGGTGAGAGTCTGCAGCCCAGAGGAGTGGCGCGCCAGCTTGAAGATGCGCGCAATGCGCATGATGCGCAGCGCCTGCACCGCCTGCTGCACGTTAGCCAGCTCCATCATAGCCGTGCCCAGAGACGTCAAAGTCAGCACCACGTAAAAGGGCATGATGGCCATGAAATCTATGATGTTCATGAAGGACAGGACGAATTTCACTTTATTCGGGGACGATATCAAGCGCAGGACGTATTCAACGGTGAACCAGCCGATACACGTGGTCTCGATGGCCTCCAAGATCGGGTGTTCCATGTGATTGCCCTCAGCGTCCTCCACCTGCAGGTCAGGGATGGTGCCTACGCACATCACCACCGAGGAGATGAGGATGAAGAGGAAAGACACTATGGCGATGACGCGCGCGGACAGCGACGACTCCGGCTTCTCCAAAAGCTTCCACAAGCACATTTGGAAACATTGCCAGCCCCTGGCAGAGGGGTCCCCTTCCCGGTCGACCAGAATACTTTGAACCTTCTCGGCGATCTCTGCAAGCTCGTCCTCCGCCTCCTGTAGGTCGCCTTTACAGCAATCGTCCAGGAAATATAAATCGATTTTCCAGAACTCCATCTCCTGTACGAAACAAATTGGACAGATGCCCCGTTTAATATGTATCTCCCCGTAGTAATACAGCTCAATTATACACTTAAACGCGTCCGGGTCTCTGTCAAAATAAAATTCACCTTTCCCTGAGTCATAGTCGTCACAAAGCGAGGATAAGTCCTCCAAACACCCCTTGGAGGTGTTCCACAGTTCCGCTAGTCGGGTCTCCGGAAAACGGTTCAGCACATCCCCACACAACACCTGTATTACTCCACCGATGTTCAGGACAATCCCGGTCTCCTCACTGGCCTCCGAGCCATTGCAATCAGCATATCGCGTCCTCGTTATTCCCCACATACTTGTCCGTGTAGCCTATATTGTTGATTAACTCCAAGAAAATCTGAATGAATATTGTTGGCCTGTATTAATGCAACTAGTCTACGCTAGGATACTTGCGTAGGAAACTGCGTGCGTAAAAGACTGCAGAACATCAAAGGAAAACGACAAGTTTTCAGATCTTCTTAAATGTTTGACACAAATGTATAGGCCTATAGGCTAAGCTTCATTCGAACCTGGAAAAAATCCACATGTACCTTTTGCGTAGAGCTGTAGCAGGCAATGCCGAATGAACAGGCGTCTCTTCTCCCACTAGTCCGTCATCAGAAAATAAGAGAGCGCCTCTGTGTCTGCTGTTAAAAGTTGGACTACTGTGCATCAGTGCGCAGTCTTGCAGAATACGCGTCACAACAAATATAAATATGTGAGGCTGCTAATGAATAGTGGAGTAACTAGAGGCAGAGAGCTACAGGGAAGTGTGGGGGAAGTGGGAGGAGAGCTGTAATAAATTGTGTTTTATGGTAAAGAGACGACATTAGCCAGGAAACGGACATATATCACATGGCAGAAAATATTGTCCCCACTACCAGTCCAATACCATTTGTCTATTTCCTCATGGAGGTAGCCTACCCCAAGGGTAAAACAACAAGCAAATCTGTCTCAGGCTAGCTTTTGAAAAATGTTTCGGCTTGTGTGCACACATATATTGCCTGTCAAGAAAGGTACATCTCTGTTGTCAAGGAATACATTTCAACAAGATATGTTGTAGTGAAAAAGGAGATCTTTAATGGCCATATTATGGAAGGATGGTAGGTTACCCAAGTGTGCGTAAATGCGCAGAGGCATAAGGCAACAGTCTTGCCTAGTATCTCCATCTAGCGACAATGAGTTCACGTTGCAATCACGAACCACATAAATTGGTTTGTTGAATCAATATTAGCCTATATATTCTCAGTGTTGGGAAGTAATCAACTACACGTAGTTCAACTAAACTAGATTTTGCAGAAGCTTGGTGGTAGTTGAACTAAATTCAAATATTGGTAGTGTTTTCAGTCGTTATTTACTTTTTTTGACATGTAGCTAACTACTCGAACTCCAAACTACGTTTTTGCAAAAATAAAACGGGTGTAGGCAAAAATGTAATTTGTTCCGGTATCAGACTTGCCTAATTATCACTTGAAACATTGTTTTTGTGTAGGCTAAATTACACATTCTGTTAACACCTGACTCCAGAGTGATCTGTTCTTGCAATTTGTAGTCTATGATATTTCAGATTTAGATATGACCATTTTTTACTAAGTAGTTTGTATGTAGTGAATGATGTACTTTTTCTTAGTGTAGCCTAGCTTCTTCCAGTGTGAAGTAATTGGTAGCTTGGTAAACTATATTTTCAGAGTAGCTTCCCCAACACTGTATAATTTATTGATTTAAGCAACAAACAAAGTCCATCCTACTGTAGGCTTAAATGCAAAACTTTGTCTCATCTAGAAATGCCCCCTGTGCAGTTTTTTTTACACTAAGAAATGTGTAGGTTACAGACAAGGAGCTGGAGCAGCCCTATTTCAACTTGAATAGCATAACCTACAGATTTTAGGCAATCAATCATTCCACATCATAAGAACTCAAGTGGGGGTTTCCTAAGAACACATCCAAATATTGGATAACTTTAGCAATATGGGAACCTTAATCATATTCAAAAAACAAAGCAAAATCATTGTAAGAAATCACTTTTAGATTTTAATCTATGGTGTTATGACTACTGAACTTCATTGTGGTCATAGAAAAAACCTTGGAGTGAAAGCAGGGCCGGTCCGTGGCTTCTACCGCCATAGGCAAAACCAAAAAAATCCTCTCCCTCAGGATGTTGAAATCAAGTTCATTTTCGGTTCTGAACCAAAGTTGAAAATAATTATTTTCCAGATGTTGAAAATACATGTTTTACAGACACTGAAAATACGTATTTTACAGATGCTGAAAATATCTGTTTTCCGGGTGTTGAAATCAGGCTCATTTTTGCTTCTCAATGAAAGTTGAACATAAGTCATTTATAGACGTCTATGTTTGGACCAAAAAATCAATGTCTGTGGCTGTGGAAATCAAGGCCGGTCCGGAACTGCACCAAAAAATACCTCCAAAACGGCGTCGGTCCGTGCTTACTGAGGTTTAGCCTACAGTGTTGCCTGACATTGAATTTTATTAATGCCTATCTATGTGGCTAAGACTACCGTTTGTAAAACACCAAAAAACGACGTAAAGAAGATGTCGGCTAGTGCTTACTGGGGTGAAGCCTACGATGTCCGACACAATGGAATTTATGAATGCCCATCCATCTGGTAGACCCACCTTTCGTAAAACAGGTCATTGCATTGGCTTTATTAGTCCTGATTCCTGTGACTAATCAATTTGGCTATGTAAGCTCTGAATATCAGCTACCCAACTTCATCAGGAGTTATAGAGAGGCCTATTTGCAATGTGTTTACACAGTGGGAAATGCAAAAGTATTTTATTTTTGGTATGATCAGCGTGTCAATAATTGACAGATACAAACTTCAAACCACTGATCATGACAATGGGGTGAAACTCCTGGACAACAGTTGTGATTGTCCATTCCATATTGTCCATTTTACATTGAACTGTCCTGTTTTTTAGGATATGTTGTTTGTTAACATGACAGCTGCATTTTTTATTTCATTGAGCGCCATTTAGGTTAGGCTTGATTGGAGAAACTTGCATGATGTAAAAAGTGTCTGTCTCATTACATTGTCATACATTTTATGCCCAGCCTGTAGGCTACAGAAAATACCACATACTCTTTCTGCCATATCCTATATCTGCTACATGATTTATATTAGATCTTCTTTTTTTGGTGGAACATTGGTGGAGTGCTGCAGTGATGCATCTCTCCAACAGAACCCTGGAGAAGTGCGCTAGGAATGGGCGCTAGGAATGAGCAAGCAATGTATTTTGTGCCCTGCCTTTGACAAAGTGGGCACTGCTTATCAAAAGGCGGCATCAGCGCTCACCTAAAAAGCCCATATGGCGCTGGTTGACAGAAATTGTCATTATTTTGGGGCAAAATTATGTAAGGTGTTATGTGTTGTTGTTGGAGGTGCGTCTCAGTCAGTTTAGCTCAGAAAATTCCGCCCTCGTCAATCTTTCGCCATAGGCGGTCGCCTAATCCTGCCTAATGAGCGGTCCGGTCGTGACTGAAAGCATCTTGGCTCTCCACCATGGCTTTAACTCTCCACACATCTTCCTGTGATTCTTTTACACGCCATCCTGTACTGGCTGGGAAAACTACACGTCGAGTTCTGATTGGACGTGGCGCGGCACAGCCGGCAGGGAGCCAATCAGCGTGGGCCACGGTAAAACATTTCGCCCTCTCTTTTTGTAGAGCTGGTCCTTTTCTGCAACAGAGCTGCTCAGGACAATTACATTGGACTGGTGCACAGAGATCCGCTGGAATCATGAGAGGGCTTTTACTTGGTAAGAAAGTCTAAACGGCTTGTTCAGATTTATTAGTATTATATTGGTTTGTAGTTAATGCCATTGTAAAAAAAGAACAAAGCTATTTAGCTAAGGTTCGGTCATGGTGGCCATAGGATGTATCCAAGATTGCTAGCTATCTGACGTTAATGCTACTGAATCAGATTGTATTTTGATTCACTCTGGCAATATTAGTTAACTAGTGACAATGACACGATGGCTAAAAGACGACAAGCTGAATTAAAACCTGATGGAATGGGTTCTGGATTGTAGACTAGTAACCTTAGCTAGCTATCTAGAGTTTGGCTTGATGTGCCAACTTAATTTTTTAAATTTTATTCTGCTGAACTGTAGCCTATTCCCTACATAATTGAACGTTTTTATGTGTTTAGCAATCATTTCAAGCTACCAACATGGTCTTGGACAGTGTTTGTTTGCATATGCAATATGCCAATGTACATACACCTCACACTCAGCTCCTTCTTTCCTCTGCCTCTTTCCCACCAGGTGTTTTGGGTTGTTCCCTGGTCTTGATGGCCCAGGGATTCTACTCCGCTGCTGATGATGTCGTTGAACTCAACCCCTCCAACTTCAACCGAGAGGTTCTTCAGAGCGACAGCCTCTGGCTCATTGAGTTTTACGCTCCTTGGTGAGTGGTTGAATCTGATGGGGGCCCAATGAGATACTGAGAACTTAGCCACAAGGGTTAAATTGCCACCAAGCAGCTAGCATTGTATGAAATCTCTTTATCCCAATAACCTGTCAAGGAGGGACACAATAGTTTGTAGACCTGGGGTGCATTCAGAAGGTTGTAGCGTTACAGAAAGTTTGGATAGAGATGTATTTTGAAGAACAGAAAACATTGTCTGTTAAGAAGAATAGGAAATTGTCAATAACATTTCTACAGCGTTCTAATAACTGAATACACATTGATATAGAAGTTCAAATAGTAGCTAGTGAACACATCGTCCCTTTGGCATAAACTTGAAGCAAATGCACACATCCTGACTGAAAAACATCTGTGGCAGGTCTATGCAAAACCAGACTTGCTCATTATCACTCAGAGTGATCGTATTTGTGTAGACTCCACTCTGCTAATGCAGATGGCTATAAGGCTGTGTGTAGTCTGGTGCCTGGAACAGGAAGACTGTTTGTCTCCACAGGTGTGGACACTGTCAGAGCCTGACTGCTGACTGGAAGAAGACAGCCACAGCCTTGAAGGTAAACTCTACATCTGTTATTAGTGTCACCTATATTACACCAATATTATTTTCAACTTAAGATGTTGTAATTCAACTTTAAGTTGTTTTATTAATGTGTTATGTCACTAGCTACATGAAGTGCACGTTACTACAGTGCGCTCCACATGCAACCATCACATCTGTGCAGGACCATTTGATAATTATAAGCAGTTGATCACTATACCACATTCACAATAAGCAGCTGCATCTTTTACTGCTACTGCTTGTCGGTGTCAAGTCCTGGGTGTATCTCTTTCTGGTACAAAACAAATAGAGATCACCAGTGCACTATGAGCTATACTAATGAGGGATGCAATGACTATTTCTGGCAACAGTAATGATGATGGTGGTGACATTGACTGTAACCTCTCGCTGTTCCCCCCCCTCAGGGCATTGTTAAGGTCGGTGCAGTGGACGCCGACCAGCACAAGTCCCTGGGCGGTCAGTACGGTGTCAGAGGCTTCCCTTCCATCAAGATCTTTGGGGCCAATAAGAACAAGCCTGATGATTACCAAGGTACGTCTAGTAGCTGGGCCTTTCCCTAACTTTAAAGGTAGACTCAGATATGACATCATAAAGCAAACAGCATCATCCTCAGGCTCAATTCCTACCACATGTAGAGCCGCTAAATGGCATATACAGTATTATGATGTCATATTGACGTTACCTTTAACATGGACCAGGGTTGTGTTCATTAGGGCACGCAATGGGAAACATTTTTAAATGCTTTTCGATTGAAAAGGAAAATCTGCGTTTCTTATTGGATCAGGTAGTCCCTCCCTGTTTCAGTCCATTTTCTTCTCTTTGGTGCCTAATAAACACAACCCTGTGTTGTCTTCATTAGTGCACACCCATAGCAAAACATTTTTGCAACGGAAAACAAAAACAAGTGTTTCTAATTTGACACATTCAGGTTACCCCTTTCTATTTTTTGGTTTGTTTTCTTCCGTTTGGTGTTTAGTGAACCCATGTGACTTTCTGGCAATATTTTGTATTTATTGAACCTTTATCTAACTAGGCAAATAAATTCAGAACAGATTCTTATTTACAATGATGGCCTACCAAGCGGCAAAAGGCTTCCTGCAGGGACAGGGATAAAAAAAAAGAAAGATGTAGGACAAATCAACCATCAAGACAAGAGACATCACAACACCACATAGAGATCTAAGACAACAACACAACATGGCAGCAACACATGACGACACACCATGGCAGCAACACAACATGACGACACAGCATGGCAGCAACACAACATGATGACACAGCATGGCAGCAACACATGACGACACAGCATGGCAGCAACACAACATGACGACACAGCATGGCAGCAACACAGCATGACGACACAGCATGGCAGCAACACAGCATGACAACACAGCATGGCAGCAACACAACATGGCAGCAACACATGATGACACAGCATGGCAGCATCACATGACAACACAGCATGGCAGCAACACAACATGGCAGCAACACATGGCAGCAACACATGACAACACAGCATGGCAGCAACACAGCATGGCAGCAACACATGGCAGCAACACAACATGGCAGCAACACATGACAACACAGCATAGTAGCAATACAACATGGCAGCAACACATGACAACACAGCATGGCAGCAAACACAGCATGGCAGCAAACACAGCATGGCAGCAACATATGACAACACTGCATAGTAGCAACACAACATGGCAGGAGCACAAACATGGTACAAACATTTAGGCACAGACAACGGCACAAAGGATAAAATGGTCAAGATATCAATGTGTTCGGATTGCTGGGCTCTAATGGTGTTAATAATCTCCCTCCCTCAGGTGGGCGTAGTAGCCAGGCCATAGTGGACGGAGCCCTGAATACTCTCCGTACTCTAGTGAAGGACCGGATGAGTGGCAGGTCAGGTGGTTCTGACAACAACAGACAGGTAACTACTACTGACGCCTCGGCTGGGTCATGTTCAGAATGGACAAAACGTTTAAAGTGAAATATGGAGGTACTGGCAGTCCAACAAGAACACTGGTTCTTTTTCGTCACAAAATGTTTTGCTACATTGTACCCTATTGAACATGAGTCCGGTGTCCTACAACATAAATTTAGCCAGATGTAGCAGCGTTTTGAAAGAATTGAATATGATTACAGGGTTTTCAGAATCGTGTCGAGTCTTCTTGTTTAAACATTTTGCGCAGAGTGTAAGTGGTACGTCTAAGTAAACATACTCTTTCTCCAGAGTGGTGGTGGTGGTGGTGGTGGTGGAAGTAAGAAGAATGTTGTGGAGCTGACGGATGACAACTTTGACCGGCTGGTTCTGGACAGTGGTGAAGTGTGGTTGGTGGAGTTCTTTGCCCCCTGGTGTGGCCACTGCAAGAGCCTGGAGCCTGAGTGGGCGGCCGCAGCCTCGGCCGTCAAGGAGCAGACCAAGGACAAGGTCCACCTGGGAGCCGTGGACGCCACTGTGCACCAGGGTCTGGCCAGCCGTTACGGGGTGAGCAGGAACACCCAGCAGTCAGATACTATCAGTGTAGCATCACCACTGATGTCTGTCTGCGCACAACAGCAGAACGTTCAGATTGTTCTACATTATATATTTCTAACACTGATTTATATAGAAATACAGGAATCGTGTCTGCTCTATTCAGGACATTTATACAAGAAACAACATTTGCCTACCGAGTGTGGCCGAGGACTGAGGTTTTCCCCGTTTCTCTTTCCGTATCTGCAGATCCGTGGATTCCCCACAATTAAGATCTTCAAGAAGGGGGAGGAGCCTGAGGACTACCAGGGGGGAAGGATCCGAGGTGACATCATTGCCCGCGCTCTGGACCTGTTCTCTGACAACGCCGCTCCTCCTGAACTGCTCGAGGTAGGTGTGCTGGTGTCTGTCTGGGGGCGGTGTGTGTCTGTCTGGGGGCGGTGTGTGTCTGTCTGGGGGCGGTGTGTGTCTGTCTGGGGGCGGTGTGTGTCTGTCTGGGGGCGGTGTGTGTCTGTCTGGGGGCGGTGTGTGTCTGTCTGGGGGCGGTGTGTGTGTTTGAGAGCATTAAAACAATAAGATTGTAACCTAAAAGGTTCCAATATATCATTTTTATGCTCTCGATCAAAGTTAACCATAATAAAAAAATATATATTTTAACTAGAAGATAATCTTCCTTTTGAAGTTTAGTGTTTCTTTTAAGACAGACTGTTCGATTCTTAATTGTGTGTGTGTGTGTGACTCTCTCAGATCCTTAACGCAGATGTCCTAAAGAAGACCTGCGAAGACTACCAGCTCTGTGTCATCGCTGTGCTGCCCCACATCCTGGACACAGGTTAGATGGAAATACTCTATGCCAGTTTGGACCAGTTCTGACCAGTTTACTATGCCAACTTCTATTATATCAATGTATGCTTATATTCTCAGGCTATTTGATATGGCAGTTAGTCATTGTACCTCATGACGGTACATTGATCATTTTGGATCTGTACGAGACTGACCTGTCCCTTTCCTTCCTTGCCTTGTTACAGGTGCAGCAGGCAGGAACAGCTACCTGGAGGTGATGATGAAGATGGCAGAGAAGTACAAGAAGAAAATGTGGGGGTCAGTATATAGAAAGAGGCTGTGTTTGAGTGTATCACCGACTCCGCAGAATGACTGATTTTTTTTTTACAAATGATTGTATCCTAAAGAAGTACCCAATAGGATTTATTCAGTGCATTCGATTTCAAACTGTCTGACTGAATGAATTTGATCTCAGACTGTGGCTGGATCAATTCAACCCAATAGAATTTATTTAGTGTAATTTGATTATCTCTGTCTAGCTGGCTGTGGACTGAGGCTGGTGCTCAGATGGAGCTGGAGGCGTCGCTGGGCATCGGAGGGTTCGGCTACCCCGCCATGACGGCCATCAACGCCCGCAAGATGAAGTTCGCCCTGCTCAAGGGCTCTTTCAGCGAGACCGGCATTCACGAGTTCCTCAGGTAGGGGGGCGCTGTCTGCTCATTTTGTGCTTTACACAGTATAGAGTAGCTCATGGATGCGTCCCAATTGCACCCTATTCCCCCTGGTCAAAAGTAGTGCATTATAAAGGCAATAGGGTGCCATTTGGGACCTATCCATGCCCAACTCTCTTCCTGGCGAGATACTGGATCTGAATGCTTCTGCTCCAAGCTGATTTTAAAGTCCTTGTGAACAGCCAATCAGTATACAATATTTCCACAGTAGTATTCTGAGGTGTATCTTCTGTCTCTCCTAGGGATCTGTCTGTAGGCCGTGGCTCCACTGCTACCGTTGGGGGCGGGGCTTTGCCTAAGATCAACTCAGTTGATGCCTGGGACGGCAAAGATGGAGAGGTGAGTGAGAAAGGTCAACAGTCACGGGGTGGATGGGATGCGGATGTATTCCTACCATAATACGGTTTTGGCTGAACGAGGTGACTTGAGCTTCTTTTGAAATGGTGAAGAATGGCTTTGGACAAGTCTTGCCTGGGGCCTGTTCAGGAGGATGTAACGTTACAGAACATTACCAAACGTCCAGATAGAAATGTACAGTGTAGAACATATGTTAGGGAGGACAGACTCATTGAACACATAACAGGGCAGTATTGACTAGAAACCATACGGACTGAAATGGCATCATCTGATATTTTCTTTCAAAAACTTTTTTCTGTTGCAAAATGTTTTGCTGTAGTTTGCAACTGTTTACACTAATGACTACGACCCATATTTTGTATTGTCTGGCCAGTTCTTACATCTTTTATCCCCAGCTTCCCGTGGTGGATGACTACGACCTGAGTGACGTGGACTTGGACGACGACATTGGGAAGGAAGAGTTGTGAGAGCCCAGCTTTCCGGGCGGGCCGATCCAGACGGATACGGTTGGGCGCCATCTTGTCTGTCTGGTCTAACTTGGCGCGACCCGTCTCTCCTCTCCCATGGAACAATGTGTAGATTGGGTCGCCCGGTTACTGAAGTACTCACGAAGAGGAAAGAAATGAAGAGCATAACCCTGTTTGAATAATTCAGAAAAGTATCCTTCCTTTGTTACCTTGATAGAGCACAGATCTATAAGTGATAGGAGGTGAAAGCAAAGTTACCAGCCAATTTGACCAATCCAATCAATTCAGATCTGTGATTATTTAAAGGAAGGTAGAAGGTAAGGAAATAAGTGTACATTTCTGAAGTATTTGAACAGGACCAGAGAGACATACAGCTTCTCACATCATCTCCATCAAGTGGGGAGAAGCTTGGCCTGCAGGAGATTCGCCCGTAGAGAATGATAGAGATATTATCTTTTTATATAAGTCCCATTATGGCGTCTGAGTGCACAGGCAGCGCCATTGAGGCAAACTCCATTTTGAAGTAGTCCTTCTAGAAGTTGGCAAGCAAACTGAAAAGGTGCACTGCAACCTAGTGTTATGTTTGAACCGGTATAAAGCCAAAGTTGGCGATTTACTGGCAACTGCAGTTATGGAACGTTTGCTCAAGAGTGTCATTCATTGGCTGATCCCTCCTGATGACCAGGATGGAATCATGTGATCCTTCCTTATCCCATAGGAATCCCCACCCAGTTGACTACTTTAAAATGGTGGAAGCCCCTCAATGTCCATGCCAAAACAGGTTCTATCCATCTAGAATCCTTCGCCTTACAGACCTACTGAACATTCTATTTTCTGATTTAGTCTTTTTTTTTTCTCTCTCTCGGTGAGAACACCAGTGATTTTACATTGTCTGTGCAGGACAAAGGGGAATGTGGGACTTCTTGTGTAGATTTTTCTTACACAACTATTTTGATTGTGTGTGAAAACAAAATGACATTTTTGTTAAAAAATAAAGAGAATAAAAAGTTACTGTTTCATTATTCATGTAAATTGCTGAGAATGACAAGCAGAGCTCAGGCACAGCTATAACCTCTAACTGTAGGGAACCTCTAACCCTTTCACTAGACTGCAAGCGTGTATCTGTATTTTGGGTCACCCGCAATTGGAACCAACCCACTGTACTCATGACATCCTAGATACACAAACTGTAAAAGCAGCATATGAGTGAAGCAAGACTTGCGCTGCAGGACTTTTTTTTGTTACCATAAAGAAGTCTGAAGTAAAACAACAAAGTTGCATTTGTTTTTTATAACTGATGTGCTTCTGGAGCAGCAGGCTAAAAACACCACGTTTGCGATGTAGTTTTCGGGGTCAGGGTCCCCAAAGTGTGCCGATCGGGACCTGGGATAATCCACTCTGTTGGCAAGCCCTGTGGAGCTAAACAAACCAGTGACTGCAAAACATTACAAGATACTGGTTTTAATACAACACTGGAACTTTCTGTACAGGTTGGGTATTAAAACATTCATTTTCAAAAATCCTGTGCTGCAGAAACGGTATAGTTAAAGTGAAAAACATTTTTGAATGTGCCTAACTAATATTACATTTAGAGAAAAGGTCGCAATGAGACGACCCATGGTTTTTACGTGTTAGTAATTTAGCAGATAATTAGGGATGAGTGTCTTGCTCAAGGGTACATCGACAGTTTATTTTTTTACCTAGTCAGCTCGGTGATTCAAACCAGCAACCCTTCAGTTACTGTCCCAACGCTCTTAATTGTTAGGCTACCTGCCGCTCCAGGTTGACGTACAAAATATTGGTTTTGGTTGATTTCTTCTTACCATGACACATCAGGGGAAAAAGTCATAATACTTAGTGTAATAATACATTCAGTACAAATATTTAGATATGGCACTTCACGTTGACTAAAGTACGGCAAGCAAAAATAAAACAATAAGTAAAACATTTGCAAGGAAATGTCATAAGTCTATTCAGTGGTATTGTGGGTGTAAAATTTGTTTCATGATGCAAAACATATATCGCTGTAGAATGCATGAAACCGCTGCATTGGGATATTGGAAACTGCTATCCTGGTCCCAGATCTGTTTGTTCTGTCTAGCCAACTCCATGCAATAGAGAGAACAAACAGATCTGGGATCAGGCTAGGGAACTACTGATGATGTAAACAACAAGACATGGAATGAGAGAATAAAAAATGGCTGCCTGATATGAGTGTTGTAATGACAACTGTGCCTCTTCCACCTCTTTCTCGTGTGTGTGTGTGTGTGTGTGTGTTGTATGGGGGATGATACAGTGATCTCCACTTTCCTGTCTTCAGAACTATGTGTGTGTGTGTTGGATGGGGGATGATACAGTGATCTCCACTTTCCTGTCTTCAGAACTATGTGTGTGTTTATGTCTTCAGAACTGGCGAGAGGTCCCCTGGTCAGATTGCAGGAGCCGGACGATGGAAGGGTCACTCTTGGCACCTTTGATGAACTCCTCCAGAGAGAGTTTGCCTATAGTCAAGAAGAGACCCCAGGTTAGCAACACACACTACACTATAAACACCAAAAATCACATTATTTGCACAGCAGGGGGGGGGGAAACCTCTGAACGAGGTCACCAGAAATCCATACTGTTTCAATACACAGACATAGCACATCAGAGCTCAAGTGAAATACCCATTCAAGACATACTGTAGGCTCGGGTTTTGTGGACTCAAGTTTGCACTGTAAATGATTGTCACTAGAACAAGTCAAAGAAGGAGATGTCTAAAAGCAAAGAAAAACTCACCGTCTTTGTCTACGTCCATCTGTCTGAAGATTTTATCTGTCCGTTTCTCTGGCGTCGACTCATCTTCTGGCATCTTCATCACTGAGGACACCATCTTGTAGATCGCCTGCGGAAGGAAGAAGAATGTATCTTGGGCAAAACAGTTTCATTAAGCTCATAAGGTATTAAAAAGTTACATTCTTCAAGAATCAATGTGTATACAGTTTGACCATTAAACAACAGGGTAAATCGCAAAAAAATATTCAATGTTCTCAGTCAGAATGGAACTATTCTGCAGTCAGGTTACCACCTGGAAAAATCCTCACGGGGTCTCTGGCTTTATAAAAAATATCAATGAGACAGGAGCATATGGTCTGAGGACACTTTAACAAGGGAATTTGTTTATTCAGGTTCGTTTGTATCAGCACCATACACAATCGCCTGAGCCAACACTGATACGAGACATGCTGCTCAGGCCACGATGGTGGGGAGAGCAAATATCACCATGTTGATAAAGGATAATAAAAGGAGAACAAGTAGCAGCCAATGTTTATGACTTGTGGTGAAAATATGTTTATGATATCACGGATGTGAGTAATAAAGAACATACCACTCAGATATATACAGTGAAAGAAAAGTCGTAAATAGGAGAGAGAGATCCCGTCGAATGTCTTCCGAATCCACAGTGAAAAGTATGGCTATTTAAAGGTAGACTCAGCGAGATGACGTTGCAACGAGCAGCACCGCAGATAGTGAGATGAGCGCCATGCAAGACTTTGCTCTCACATGGTCACACAGAGTATCTGCACGGGTGCGCTTCACGCTACAGTGTGGTAGCTATGGAGGAGAAAGAAACGCACACCTGTTTAGGCGAAGTGCTGGCTAACAGAGTAGAACACTTCAGAAAGAAAATAAGCTCCGATCCAGACAGCTTGTCTATCAAGACCTTGGTTATTCAATTATTGCATCTGAGCTCCTAGAGTGAGGCTTTCCTTTTCTTTTTCAAGCTATGGGATCAAAACATCAAAGAAGTTTAGCCTTGTGATTAGTTGTTGCGGAAATTGACCGGATATTGTCCTTACTTTGTGCATGCAAAGACATATCAACATGTCTACCATTAATATAGCCATCTATCAGTCATTTTTATCCAAAGGAACGGACAGAACTATCAACATTGACAATGACACATATTCAGAATATGTGGTACATGCAGGAATCACACCCACAACCCTGGTACTGATAGCACCATGTACTGTTAGAATAAAAGGTGCTTCCTAGAACTAAAAATAGTTATTTGGCTATTCCTGTTGGGACACTCAATGGAAAACCCTCAGAGGTTTATTGAAAAAGGTTCACTGAGCCATCAGAACCACCTCACCTCATTGGTAGACTACATCTCACCTGTACGATCTCCAGCATCTCAGCCCGGCTGATGTAACCGTTCCCGTCCAGGTCATACATACTGAAGGCCCAGCGCAGCTTCTGCTCCAGGCCGCCGCGCGACGTAACGCTCAGCGCAATGATGAACTCCCGGAAGTCAATGGTGGCGTCGCCGTTGGTGTCGAATGTCCGGAAGACGTGCTCGGCGAACTTGGAAGCGTCGCCATACGGGAAGAAGTTGGCGTAGATCTTCTTGAACTCTTCGACGGTCAGGTGGCCCGTGGGGCAGTCTTTGAGGAAGCCTCTGTACCATTCCTGAAGCTCGTGGTCAGAAAACTCTGTGTTCTCGCGCAGGTCGTTCAGCACTTCGGGACGCAGTTTGCTGTTCTGTTTCCCCATGACTAGCTCTCTGCAACAAAGTTTAGAACCTCAAGGGTCTTTCCTGGTTAAATTACGGTGAAAGTCTACTGGGCTGCTAGTCTTGGGACCTGATCTCCACCACACAGGACTGCAGGTCCCCCTTCTGCTCTCCTCAAGATGTCTGTCTGGCTGGCTGCAGGTCCCCTTCTGCTCTCCTCAAGATGTCTGTCTGCTGTCTGGCTGGCTGCAGGTCCCCTTCTGCTCTCCTCAAGATGTCTGTCTGGCTGGTTGCAGGTCCCCTTCCGCTCTCCTCAAGATGTCTGTCTGGCTGGCTGCAGGTCCCCTTCTGCTCTCCTCAAGATGTCTGTCTGCTGTCTGGCTGGCTGCAGGTCCCCTTCTGCTTTCCTCAAGATGTCTGTCTGCTGTCTGGCTGCAGGTCCCCTTCTGCTCTCCTCAAGATGTCTGTCTGGCTGGCTGCAGGTCCCCTTCTGCTCTCCTCAAGATGTCTGTCTGGCTGGCTGCAGGTCCCCTTCTGCTCTCCTCAAGATGTCTGTCTGCTGTCTGGCTGGCTGCAGGTCCCCTTCTGCTCTCCTCAAGATGTCTGTCTGGCTGGTTGCAGGTCCCCTTCCGCTCTCCTCAAGATGTCTGTCTGGCTGGCTGCAGGTCCCCTTCTGCTCTCCTCAAGATGTCTGTCTGCTGTCTGGCTGGCTGCAGGTCCCCTTCTGCTTTCCTCAAGATGTCTGTCTGCTGTCTGGCTGCAGGTCCCCTTCTGCTCTCCTCAAGATGTCTGTCTGGCTGGCTGCAGGTCCCCTTCTGCTCTCCTCAAGATGTCTGTCTGGCTGGCTGCAGGTCCCCTTCTGCTCTCCTCAAGATGTCTGTCTGCTGTCTGGCTGCAGGTCCCCTTCCGCTCTCCTCAAGATGTCTGTCTGCTGTCTGGCTGCAGGTCCCCTTCTGCTCTCCTCAAGATGTCTGCCTGTCTGCTGTCTGGCTGCAGGTCCCCTTCTGCTCTCCTCAAGATGTCTGTCTGCTGGCTGGCTGGCTACAGGTCCCCTTCCGCTCTTCTCAAGATGTCTGTCTGCTGGCTGGCTGCTCGATCAATGTCCTCTTCCTCTGTTCCTACGGGAAATGGAACACTCTCATTAGGAACATCAAGTGAAACCAGTGATAGTGAGGTTTTGATTCAACCAATTTGTCTGGATGTTGTGTAATAACTTGAGGTTGAAGAACCACCTCAAACAGCCCAATGTTGATTCATACTGAATTATGGTTATTATAAACTGGGTGGTTCGAGCCCTGAATGCTTATTGGATGACAGACGTGGTTTAACAGACCGTATACCACGGGTATGACAAAACATTTATTTTATTCTACTCTAATTACGTTGGTATCCAGTTTATAATAGCAATAAGGCACCTCGGGGGTTTGTGATATATGGCCAATATACCACTTTTAAGGGCTGTATCCAGGCACTCCGCGTTGCGTCGTGCTTAAGAACAACCCTTAGCCATGGTATATATACACCACACCCACTTGTGCGTTATTGCTTAATTATAACGTTTGACAGAAGAGGCTTTGAACAGCCTATGAGCAGTGGCAGAGTGATACTGATAAGATGACAACTGAGATGCTCCGAGTGCCACTCGGGAGGGCGAGACCTGGTCTCCGAGGCAACCATTTGAATGCCCTCACACGGTGAGAATTTATCGACCGTTTGCCATGCGATGGAAGGAGAGTGGCTGGGAGCATTCTAGGATTCAATACGTCAGTCTTGTCTCTCAAAAAGGTCAGCACGGCACAAGAAGCTGTTGTTACCTCAGAAGCCAGCCAACCATTACATAATCCAGGTAACTAGGTTAGGCCACGTGGGATTCAGTTACACACACAGGCAGGGGTTTTCAGTTGTATGTGTGTGTGTGTGTGTATGTATGTGTAAGGGAGAGAAAGAAAGTGTGTGAAAAAGAGGGGAATAACAGGGTATCTGGCATCACAGCACATTGGTTGTTTTTTAACACAGATTCACAAGAGAACGCATCTAATTAGCCTACTGGGAAAATTGAAAGACATTTGCCACTGCAGGGGGCTGCTTTGGTCTTTTTGAGGGCATCATTGTAAAAGTGTGTGTGTGCACGTGTACGTGGTGTGCATGTATCCTTGTGTGTGAGAGAGAGAGAACTTGCAATAGAAAAAGTCATATGTATCAAAGGAAAACCCTAATTTCTAGGTAGGCTATACCATGGGAGCCGCGGTGACTGCACACACATGGCACACATTTAATGACACATTATATAACACTTCCTCTCCCTGCACTTTACCAACAAAGCTTTTATTGGCCAGAGAGAGGAAAGGTCATATGATCCTGTTCTCTCATTACCTCTCTTTCTCTGTTTACCTCTCTTTCTCACTGTCCTCTGAGGTTATTGGCACAGGACAGATTATACCAGAGACAGTAGCAGAGGACAGAAACTAATTGGGCTTGTGACTGTGTTCTAACAAGCTTCTCGAAAGGCCTCTTGTCTCGAGAGTCCTTAATGTACACAGTCCTTAATGTAATTTCCTGCAGTTTTCTCGATCTGAGTCGTAATGTAAACGGAGCTCTAAGGGGGCAAGTGGATTGGGAGTAGCCTGAACTCTCCCTGTCACACCACCACTAGCCCTAGCTTGGTTTACAGCTGTGCAAAGCTGGGAATGAAACATCACAGACACAGACACACACACCCATCCAGAGCCCGACCGCACCCTCTGGCCCCAGAGTTTAACACCCCCAGGAAGCAACAGGCAGCGCCTCCCCTGGACTGTGTCACATGGACGGTTTTCCACGCCAGCTCACTGTGCTTGGCAGGGCTAGGTCAGACATAAACACAGGCGTTGCTATTTATTCCCTACTTGCACACAAACCCACAAGACATCCAAAAAGATTCCATTCCAGATAGAAATGGCTGTTCTTTTTTTTACTTCTAATTTTAAAGTTTAAAAAAACACTTAGTAGCCTACACTCCAATAGATGCCCATGAAGTATCCACTTTATCAAACTGGTGTATGATAATGCATTATATAGCACAACACTATAGCAACAATGTCATGTAGTAATTGTTAAAGATTTTGCTGGATAGCAATGCAGGTTTACACACAGTGAAGGATGGGCATATGTTTGTTAAAAGCAATGTCTTCCTTTACGGATGTCTTACTGAAAAGGAGCAACATAGGGAAGAACTGTCAGCTATGTGGATCTCCTCTCAGACCTAGAACAATAAGTTCTACAAAATGGTAGTCATGCACATACCGTGTCAATGGCAGATATCTACCCAGTCTGGTGCTTGGCAGGTTACACAGCATTACATTTGACAGGTGTTTTCACAGCTAGAACCTTAGCCTAATACTGCCAATTCAAATGATGTATTCAGTGCCATGAACAGAAGTTGGGATGGCAATCTAGCCCTGTTTTCTGGTGTATAGAAAGTATTTGGCTGTGATTCAAACAAACTGCAACGTTCACTTAACAGATTATTAATGTTTGAGCCAACATTCACAGCTTTTACCACAAAAAAATTGTATCAAGTGTGGTACCACGTCAGCACGTTGCAGTTTGTCTTTGTCTGTCTTTATGGCATGAAGGTGGCAGTATAATGAATTTTCCCTTCCTCCTTGTAGACTTTATCATGGTGGAGATGGTAGAAATTGTTACTGGCTGGTGCTATTTGGATCGCTGTCATACCTTGTCCATAGACTGCTTACAGGGTAAGCAAACCAACATGTCATTTGGGTGAACTATCCCTTTGTTATTTTTCCCCATTGCGTTCCAACAGGTATTCAAGCAGGTGGCGTCACTCCTATGTGAAGTGCAGACGGTTCATTGTGCTCTCTGTTGTAAGATGATGCTTTTTTTTTTTACCAACCAGAAAAAATGGTTTAGTTTGCGTCTTTTCATATGCCGATAGAACCACACTTTTGATTTGTTTGTGGGAAAAGAGCAGGCCTCACTAAGTTCACATATGAACTCCAGTGACATCCATTAGGCCCTATGTTCTGAGATTGTGAAACTGGTTGTCCCCTATTAAACCTAGATTCCTTCCACAGCACGTTCACACCATGAGCAGCCCGTGAGATTATCATTTCGCATTCAATGCTTGCGTCCCAAAAGGCACCCTATTCCTTATTTAGGTCTAGTGCACAGCCCTATGGAACCTGGTCAAAAGTAACGCACTACATTGGAATAGGGTGCCATTTTGGACACAACCAATGTATGCCTTTCCTCTCAGTAACACGGCAACCGTCTTTCTCTTGCTGCTCTGGCTCTACCACTTACTGTAGTCTGTAGAAGCCCCCCCGATCAACCCTTTACCCAATAACCATGGCTGCCGTTGTTCCACTTTTTCCACTGGCTAATGAAAATATTTGCACAGCTTCCAGATTCCACACACTCACACGGCATGCATTTTCACGACTGGGGAGTCCTGTCCCACCTCTGACCCCCGAAAGTTCCTAACGGTATGTAGCAAATCATCAGGTCCAGTAAATCACACATGACTCTAGTAACCTCTAACCCCAGTGTTGGTGACCGTTGCCTTGGAGCTCGTTACCTTACACATGGCCTACAGGCAGGCTTAGTGACATCATCACATGCCGGGGGAGACCCCATCCCCTACAGGCAGGCTTAGTGACATCATCACATGCCGGGGGAGACCCTGACTGGTGTCAAAAGATTCCCCCCAACACAAAGCACCATCTCTCTCCGGCTGCAGTGAACCAGATGATCACACTCAAAACAAACAGCAGGCTGTTAACCATTTGGAGAATTCCCAGTATCCCCCCAGAATAGCATTGTTGGCAATGGCGCACCGTTTAATGATGTCTGTCAGGGGGCGTCAACATGCACATTTCCCATTGCTAACTACTGCTCCAGAGATGGATTGGACAGAGAAAATACTATTTGGGAATGCAAATGGCCAATCCATCATGTGATGTGCTTGGGGAGAGAGAACCCAGTTAGACAGCGTACTGGCATTGAAAATCTCATTATCGTAGCATGCTGTGAAGCTGACTGGGCTTCAATTAAATATGTACTAGTGAACTCAACATCTTTATGGAAGACTACCGCTAGTCACTCATATTCAGACCTCTCTGTCAAAGTTGGCTGTGATGAGACTTTTGAGAAAAGGCTAGGTCAGGAGATGACCCAGTATTTGATCGAGAAGGGGAAAAGACATTTCCAAACCATTCTCACTTCCATCTGTGTGTGAGGTTTACTGAGGCAGTGTCAGAAAAGCATGAACTGTAGCAGACATATATAGTCCCTTGACACACCTGTCTCCACGGCAACACCATGGTGCTAAGGCTGACTTATGCAGGGGAGGAGGCAGCAACTAACGACTGGGGCACGTCTCCAACTGGGCACAGCATTCAAAGCATTGCAGATATAAATGGAGCACATAGAACCACAGACACATGTCTGTATTCTACTTGTTAGAAAAGAGGGTTCATTCTAGTACTAGTTGTACCTGATACATTCTGAACATCCTGTTCTGTTATCTCCAAATAAATGGCCGTGACTTGAGAGAAAAAACAATATTATTGTGTAGAATATGACACAATGTGATAATATCTGCTGAAAAAATGATTCAATGTCTTCAACCATAATCCTCTCAATGTTTTTATAAATTATTTTATATTTCCCAAAAAAAAGCTATGACATCGACTTTGACTATTGCCACACCTTACATAAAGCAGATAATATGCCATTCTATTTTCCTAGTCCACAATAACCCCCATATGAGCTTCTCTCTGCTGCAGAAAACACCACTGTGACAAGATGTACATACGCATGATCAGATATCTAACCATGGAAAGAAAGTTGCCGATTTTAAACTACAGTCTGAAGGACGCAAGATTATGCACATAAATGCATCGCCATATTGAGCCAACATCGAGCATATACAATTATTAAAATAAATATCGAACTGTTAACAAACTCAACGTTTTATACTTAGTCCTGGCATACGATGTTGTGCTGTCGGCTGAAGATGGGTAGGCCTATTCAGTCCGGTTGTGTCCAAGTTGCGGCTCAATACCGTTAACTTTTATTTCTAACGCTTCAACAGAAAAACTCAACTCAAGTAAATTAAGGTTACAATTACCTTGAGATGGTATAAGCAACCGTATTCAGTCTGAACATTAAACTGTTGAAAGGACTACACAACTAAAAAGTATTTTTGAAGGAAGTTCTGTTTTAAAATATATTCAGAGATCAGGATAAACAACTTCTTCATGCAACGCTGGTTCCTCATTTTGCATGATATACGACACATACACGGCTGCTCTGCTTTACCCGGACTCGCCCAATTCTCTCGTGGGGGATGTCTTTTCTATCTAATAGCAGTCGTTTTACTTTTATACTGCCTCTTAGTGGCATTTGATAGGCTACTTTATTTATTTTTTTAAACCCTTTCCCGCAATGGAATGTATGTCGGCCCTCGGTAATAAATTCTCAAATATATTACTGCCAAAAGGCCCCTCCTACTTGGATATAGAACAATCCACATTCGCTACCACAAGATTTGCTCTGCTGATACAGTAGCGGGAACGTAACAGTAACTGTTGGGCCTAATACAATCTGCAGGTCCAATGGAAGGATATCTGATCGGTGTGGGTATTTAATCGCACATTCTGGATTTGTTTAAACGTTTGGTGTTAGTCTTGCAACCGTATCATATTACACTCATTATTTATTTCATAAGAACTTTGGACTACATTGCTATAGTAAATACTGTACTAATATAAATTCATAGGAACATTGCATTCTATGTGTCAATTCCATTGTTATGAAGTCAGTTAACGACCCTTGTTGAATATAAAAGGCCTAGGCCTATAGAATTTACTTTAAGAATGCTCAATAAGGTATACAGTCATGGCCAAAAGTTTTGAGAATGACACAAATAGTAATTTCCACAAAGTTTGCTGCTTCAGTGTCTTTAGATATTTTTGTCAGATGTTACTATGGAATACTGAAGTATTTTATTGACAATTATATGAAGTTGATGCAAAGAATCAATATTTGCAGTGTTGACCCTTCTTTTTCAAGACCTCTGCAATCCGCCCTGGCATGCTGTCAATTAACTTCTGGGCCACACTGATGGCAGCCCATTCTTGCATATTCAATGCTTGAAGTTTGTCGGAATTTGTGTGTTTTTGTTTGTCCACCCGCCTCTTGAGAATTGACCACAAGTTCTCAATGGGATTAAGGTCTGGGGAGTTTCCTGGCCATGGACCCAAAATATCAATGTTTTGTTCCCCGAGCCACTTAGTTATCACTTTTGCCTTATGGCAAGGTGCTCCATCATGCGGGAAAAGGCATTGTTCGTCACCAAACTGTTCCTGGATGGTTGGGAGAAGTTGCTCTTGGAGGCTGTGTTGGTACCATTCTTTATTCATGGCTGTGTTCTTAGGCAAAATTGTGAGTGAGCCCACTCCCTTGGCTGAGAAGAAACCCCACACATGAATTGTCTTAGGATGCTTTACTGTTGGCATGACACAGGACTGATGATAGCGCTCACCTTGTCTTCTCCGGACAAGCTTTTTTCCAGATGCCCCAAACAATCGGAAAGGGGATTCATCAGAGAAAATGACTTTACCCCAGTCCTCAGCAGTCCAATCCCTGTACCTTTTGCAGAATATCAGTCTGTCAGTTTGGTACCATTCTCCAGATCTGTAACTTGACTAAATCCTGTCTCGGAGCTCTACGGATAATTCCTTCGACCTCATGCCTTGGTTTTTGCTCTGACATGCACTGTCAACTGATGTGATCAATTTCAAAACTAGTATAACCCTTGAATGAGTAGGTGGTCTAAAACCTTTGACTGGCAGTGTATTGTTGTAAAGTTTTTTGTATGTAATGTCCTTTTGTGTCAGACCCCAGTAAGACTAGATGTCGCTAATGGGAATCCTAATAAATCAAATCCCGAACTAATGCCTAGGTTTTAGCTCAGTAGGCTAAAAAAACTTGTTGCACACAGATAACCTGGTTACAAAGCCAATTGACCCAGATTCTGACCATTGATGTCTATCAGATGCAGGAGTTGTTGTGGAGAAATTCTGCCCATTGATGATTATCAGATGTAGGGGTTGTTGTGGAGAATAGTAGGAGGTCAATAAGGAGCTGTAGTGTAACAGACAGAGATGGTTCAGAGTACCATGCTCCCATGGTGACTGTGAATAGGCTAACCTAGTCTAAGACCTGGAGACTAGTGTTAGCTCCCTGGCATAATAGCTAGCAGCACACCACACTGCATCCCACTGCTGGCTTGCCTCTGAAGCTAAGCAATGTTGGTCCTGGATGGGAGACCAGATGCTGCTGGAAGTAATATTGGAGGGCAAGTAGGAGGCACCCTTTGCTCTGGTCTGAAAAAAATATCCAGATGCCCCAGAGCAGTGATTGGGGACATTGCCCTGTGTAGGGTGCCGTCTTTCAGATGGGATGTTAAACAGGTGCCCTGACTCTGTGAGGTCACTAAAGATCTCATGGCACTTACTGTAAGAGTAGGGGGGTTAACCCTAGTGTCCTAGATACATTCCCAATCTGGCCCTCATATCATCCCCAGCTTCCAATTGGCTCATTCATCTCCCCTGTAACTATTCCCCAGGTTGTTGCTGAAAATGAGAATGTGTTCTCAGTCAACTTACCAGGTAAAGTAAGAGGCTTGTCTTTAGCTCATAGGGCTAACACAATGTTGTGGCACGCAAACAACACAGGTTCAAACTTAGTCCATCACATATCATAGTCAAAATCAACCATCGAGAAAATCAAAAAATCAGACCAGAGGCATTGAATGAATTTGGCAAGCACATGAAATCATAGCTCCTGTTTTAATATTTGACAGCTTTACAGGAAGAGGGTACATCGCTCTAATGTTTGTAGAGCTTTGATGTACACTCACCACTCTCATGTTTTTGCATGCCAACCAAATTCAATAGCTTATCTCTTGTACAAAGCACAGAAAAAAAAAAGGAAAAACAGACTTAAACTTGAGCTCTACCCAGTAAATGTACATTGCTTGGATCCTCCCCTTCACAGCACAGAGTAAAAGACGTCAGTGTTGGTCAGTTGCTAGTCAGAATATCCATGTCACAATGTTGTACCCAAGACCTCAGTGTGCTGGAGACCTGACGTTGTAAAGAGGGTGGTGTACATGTCAGCACTTTAAATAAATAATTAATACCATAGTGAGTGCGTCACTGTCGCTCTAGGCCAACACCTGTTACTAAGCAAATTGGCTGTTTATGATTGTCAAAGAATGGGCTAGACTCATGACAATTAACATTTTTGCTGACACTTTCAATGGGTGCCCCCTGATTCATTTCTCTGCGTTAGGCTATTACCCAGTGTCTTTACTGAACCTTTATTTAACCCTTGTTTGGTGTTCGGGTCTGTGGGACCCATTTTCAATGTTTACTAAAATAATACCTCAGAGTCATTGGTGTGTTTGGAGAGAGATGGAAGGAGATGGACCAAACGCATTTACATGCATACTTTGGAGTTCTTATCCTTGCTGGTGTTTTCAGATCCAATGGGAAATCTACAAAATCCCTGTGGGATGCAGAAACTGTCAGAAAACTTTCCGATGCCACAATATCTCAGGAAAACTTCCACATTATTTCCATGATTATCCGCTTCTCTAACCGAGACACCAGACCAGCTCAGCGGCAGAGAGACAAGCTAGCTGCAATCAGATCAGTGTAGGACAAGTGGGTGGACGCCTTCCCCTGTTTTACAACCCTGGGCCCATTGTTACTGTTGATGTGCAGTTTATGCCATTTAGGGGCTGCTGCCCCTTCAGGCAGTACATAACGTTTAAACCCGCAAAATATGGAAACGAGATCTGGGCTGCCTGTGATGCTGCTTCATCAAATGCGTGGATCTTGCAAGTGTATACGGGGAATGCAGATGGAGGAGCCCTTGAGAAGAACCAAGGGGGGTGGGTTGTCCTGGATTTGATAAAGGGACTCTGTGGCCACAACATCACATTCGATAACTTTTTTACTTTGCCCAAGCTGGAACAGGAGCTCCTCAAGAGGAAGCTGACAATGGTAGGAACACACACACTTGGAAGGCACCTTCCCCCTAGATATTTGTTAATTTTGTGTTTGAAAGAGTTGAGGCTGTTGCAGTGCTTGAGGTGGTCCAGGAGACACTTCCAAAAAAGACTGACCTCTGACCTCTGTAAGAGATGGAAAATGTACATCATCTTGTGCATAAAAAGGGCTGTGGAGATGGGTAGCAGTTCTTGTAGAGTAGTGATGCACCTGAGTATTGAATTTGAACAGCGATATTAAAGAAACACAGGTAAGATTCATTTTGAATTGGTATAAGAACACACAGACCTGAAGTTTGTTGATTACATTAATATTGAGGATTTCAAGGCGATGAGACTGGTGAGGAAATGTCTGAGTGAGTTGCCATCCTCACAAAACGCTTTGGAGTTATGTTACTGAGATCCAGACTGTATTGGGATCATAAATAAGGCAACACGCTGAAGAATGGCCTACATAGAAAAGCAAGCAGGATCACTTCCCAGGAACTTTACTCTATGATCCACAAGAGGGCGCTAAAAGCCAAATATATCACCTGTTACGTCATTGCATACATCTTGCTTGTCAAGCTTCAAGAGACACACAGCTGGGAAGGAGACTCGTACAGATGTGAACATGTTATTGGCAACCATGATGTGTCTGACACTTTACTTGAAGTGTTGCTCATGGTGTCATAAAGCGCATCCTAAAGCGTTTATAGTTATCTTCTATGAAAATCATTAATTTCATCAACATCTGAAGTTTCCGTTAACTTTGCAATCAGTAGACAACAGTAAACTAAGCTAATAGTATGTTAACATTTCATTCAGCAGACACTCTTATCCAGAGCGACTTACCCATTTATCTTAAAGACCCAATGCAGACGTTTTAATATCAATATCAAATCATTTCTGGGTAACAATTAAGCACCTTACTGTAAAAGTTTTCCATTAAAATTGAAAAAAAAAAGTTTTTTACCCCAAAACATTTTTGTCAAGCAAGAATTTTGCTAGGACTGTCTGGGAGTGGTCTGAATGGGGAGGGGGAAACTATTAACCAATATACCACCTGGTGATGTCACCAGGCAAGCCAAAACACCCACCCATGCAAACAGGCTGATTAGAAGGTCCTGTGTAGATTGTATGTTAAACCAGCAACTATCAGGAAATAACACCGATCACATTTTTTTCACACTTTTACAGTGTTAATTTCATCAGATGTTGTACAATATGAAACAAAACCAGGGAAAACAGATTTTTGATTGCACTGGGCCTTTAAAGTAGCTGGCTACATTAAGCGAGACAACTGCACATCACAGTCATAGTAAGCAAATGTTTTCTTAATACGTAGAGTGTAATTGTTCCATATAATCAGGTTAATAGAATTAAATTGCTGTTGTCACAGACTGAATGAATATTAGAGCAAACAGCCAATGTGTCTATTTGAGGTTACATTCTTTCAATCAAGAGTTACGTTATGTTCAGGGTTATCAGGACTTGTTTTTGTTATAGAAAGATAGGGCTCAGAGTAAGAAGAATGTAACATTATTGTTTGGTATGATCACTGGGTCAGAGTAAGAACATAACAAATAGACAGGAAACATTGTGAAATGCATAAACAGTATTGACCGAACATGGAGATCATGCATTACTATTGCATGTCTGTAAGGCATGAGACAGGTTAGCAAACCCACAGGACAAAGATTACAACATAAAATAAGCATCCAATTGTGGTTGGTATGTGATTGAGTTGTCTACAACTGTGAATTCAACTTGAAATAAGACCAAACATTGCAACCCTGATGTGTGGTTTAGATCTATAGGTTAAAATTAGATAAAAACTGCAAAAAAAATTGCATATTCAAACATATTAACTGATGTTTGAAGTCGAGTAGTTGAGAGAGTCCGGTACACCTTACGCTGAAGTTACCCTCATAATACTGGAATCGGTGTATATGAGCGTTGTAATGCCCAGGCTTTTGTGGTACAGAGGGTTAGGCGCTCGCCTCTGCATTGTAGAAGCTAGACTCAATCCGTTGCGGTGAAGATCTGTGCTCTAGCGTGATTGAAATTTAAAGGCAATGTACACATGTTCGTGGAGACTGTATTCACAGTTAACGCTGCATATGACGTCTCAATCGGAAATGACCTTTCAATTTCAATCGTGCTACAGCCCGGATCTTCAGTGCTACGGATTGAACCCTATGTCTGCCTCTGATAAACTTGTCTGGGTTAAAGATAGGTGATAAGATTGGAAGTCTGATCAATGCAGTAGTAGTCATATCTTAAAGAGGCACAGACTGACAACTGTACCCTACTTGTATGGTTTGCGGTGTGCACATGTAAATACTCTCACGTGTTTTCAAAGTGCGTGATTAACCAATAAGCACACATAACACCTATTTTAAAGTCCCTGCATTGGTTGCCTATCAGTTTTATAATTGATTTTCAAATCACTATGTGGCCCTGCACTCAAAACTATGTCTGACATGCTTTTAAGATAAAGTGCCAGTCGATCCGTCAGTTCCTCTTAGTCCGTTAGTTCCGCCCTTTAGTTGTTCCAAAAATCAGAACCAAAAGTTTGGTGAGGCCTGCCAGAGGATCTGAGGGCCTCAGACACTGTAGACATTTTTAAGAATTTTAAGAATTTTTTATCTATTTTATTGATTTGATCCCATTTTAGTTAACTTATTTATTTTTATGCATTAGTCTCTCAGATTCACTGTTATTTTATTGTTTTGCAATTAAAATTAGTCTAATTTAGTTTTACAATTTTTATGAAGCAGAGAGAAAAACAGTAGTGGACATTCAACTGGTTTTCTAATTGCTGAATTATTTTGATTGACTTTCTTGAATGTGCAAAAGAAATGTGGACACATGTATCTTCTATATCAAGACTCAGACATTGTCAGTGAAACAAACATCATTGGGGGGAGCATGGAAATGGGTGATAACTACCCAAGTACAACTGTGTAATGGTGCAGATCAGAATTTGTAGTACAGTACAGTAGCCTGATTGAGCCATGTCAATATGCTCCAAATAAAGATAAACATTTTCAAACTGATAGTTTTCCAATCCAAGTGGCTTTTTGTCTGCAGCCATACCTTCCCCCATTCCTCTGATGGCTTTCATCTGAAGATAAGTAGCTTGGTTCCCTCTGATGGCTTTCATCTGAAGATAAGTAGCTAGGTTCCCTCCGATGGCTTTCATCTGAAGATAAGTAGCTAGGTTCCCTCTGATGGCTTTCATCTGAAGATAAGTAGCTAGGTTCCCTCTGATGGCTTTCATCTGAAGATAAGTAGCTAGGTTCCCTCCGATGGCTTTCATCTGAAGATAAGTAGCTAGGTTCCCTCTGATGGCTTTCATCTGAAGATAAGTAGCTAGGTTCCCTCTGATGGCTTTCATCTGAAGATAAGTAGCTAGGTTCCCTCCGATGGCTTTCATCTGAAGATAAGTAGCTAGGTTCCCTCTGATGGCTTTCATCTGAAGATAAGTAGCTAGGTTCCCTCCGATGGCTTTCATCTGAAGATAAGTAGCTAGGTTCCCTCTGATGGCTTTCATCTGAAGATAAGTAGCTAGGTTCCCTCTGATGGCTTTCATCTGAAGATAAGTAGCTAGGTTCCCTCCGATGGCTTTCATCTGAAGATAAGTAGCTAGGTTTTTGCCTGATACCTGGATGGGCAATAGGGGGCACTTTTCCCTCTTAGTTAAGTAGACCCCAAACCCCTTCCCCTTCCCCTTGCAACCCAAAACCTTCACAGTCAACTTACCTATAATATCAATATCATACCTCCTCTGTTATGTGTATTTTTCTTGTTATGTTGTCATTGTGATAACTGGTCTAGTAAGAATATCATGATCTATACAAATACTATTCAATACTTGCTTTATTGGTCCATTTGCAGGGATATTCTTAATGTTTTGCAGTCCCAGTACCCAACCTGACACCCATCACAGACTGGGAGTAGCACAGGGAGTACTGTAGAGCAGCACACAACACCCATCACAGACTGGGAGCAGCACAGGGAGTACTGTAGAGCAGCACACAACACCCATCACAGACTGGGAGCAGCACAGGGAGTACTGTAGAGCAGCACACAACACCCATCACAGACTGGGAGCAGCACAGGGAGTACTGTAGAGCAGCACACAACACCCATCACAGACTGGGAGCAGCACAGGGAGTACTGTAGAGCAGCACACAACACCCATCACAGACTGGGAGCAGCACAGGGAGTACTGTAGAGCAGCACACAACACCCATCACAGACTGGGAGCAGCACAGGGACGACTGTAGAGCAGCACACAACACCCATCACAGACTGGGAGTAGAACAGGGAGTACTGTAGAGCAGCACACAACACCCATCACAGACTGGGAGTAGCACAGGGACGACTGTAGAGCAGCACACAACACCCATCACAGACTGGGAGCAGCACAGGGACTAGTGTAGAGCAGCACACAACACCCATCACAGACTGGGAGTAGCACAGGGACTACTGTAGAGCAGCACACAACACCCATCACAGACTGGGAGTAGCACAGGGACTACTGTAGAGCAGCACAGGGACTACTGTAGAGCAGCACACAAAACCCACCACAGACTGGGAGTAGCACAGGGACTACTGTAGAGCAGCACACAACACCCATCACAGACTGGGAGTAGCACAGGGACTACTGTAGAGCAGCACACAACACCCATCACAGACTGGGAGTAGCACAGGGACTACTGTAGAGCAGCACACAACACCCATCACAGACTGGGAGTAGCACAGGGACTACTGTAGAGCAGCACACAACACCCATCACAGACTGGGAGTAGCACAGGGACTACTGTAGAGCAGCACACAACACCCATCACAGACTGGGAGCAGCACAGGGAGGACTGTAGAGCAGCACAGGGAGGACTGTAGAGCAGCACACAACACCCATCACAGACTGGGAGCAGCACAGGGACTAGTGTAGAGCAGCACAGGGACTAGTGTAGAGCAGCACAGAGAGTACTGTTGAGCAGCACACAACACAATCACAGACTGGGAGTAGCACAGAGAGTACTGTAGAGCAGCACACAACACCCATCACAGACTGGGAGCAGCACAGGGACTAGTGTAGAGCAGCACAGGGACTAGTGTAGAGCAGCACAGGGAGTACTGTAGAGCAGCACAGGGTGTACTGTAGAGCAGCACACAACACCCACCACAGACTGGGAGTAGCACAGGGACTAGTGTAGAGCAGCACACAACACCCATCACAGACTGGGAGTAGCACAGGGACTAGTGTAGAGCAGCACACAACACCCACCACAGACTGGGAGTAGCACAGGGACTACTGTAGAGCAACACACAACACCCATCACAGACTGGGAGTAGCACAGGGACTAGTGTAGAGCAGCACACAACACCCACCACAGACTGGGAGTAGCACAGGGACTAGTGTAGAGCAGCACACAACACCCACCACAGACTGGGAGTAGCACAGGGACTACTGTAGAGCAGCACACAACACCCACCACAGACTGGGAGTAGCACAGGGACTAGTGTAGAGCAGCACACAACACCCACCACAGACTGGGAGTAGCACAGGGACTAGTGTAGAGCAGCACACAACACCCACCACAGACTGGGAGTAGCACAGGGACTACTGTAGAGCAGCACACAACACCCACCACAGACTGGGAGTAGCACAGGGACTAGTGTAGAGCAGCACACAACACCCACCACAGACTGGGAATAGCACAGGGACTACTGTAGAGCAGCACACAACACCCACCACAGACTGGGAGTAGCACAGGGACTAGTGTAGAGCAGCACACAACACCCATCACAGACTGGGAGTAGCACAGGGACTAGTGTAGAGCAGCACACAACACCCATCACAGACTGGGAGTAGCACAGGGACTACTGTAAAGCAGCACACAACACCCATCACAGACTGGGAGTAGCACAGGGAGTACTGTAGAGCAGCACAGGGACTAGTGTAGAGCAGCACACAACACCCATCACAGACTGGGAGTAGCACAGGGAGTACTGTAGAGCAGCACAGGGACTAGTGTAGAGCAGCACACAACACCCATCACAGACTGGGAGTAGCACAGGGACTACTGTAGAGAAGCACCACTGTATCAATTAGGGGTAACGTGCCTTGCTCATGGGCACAATGGCAGTAGGTAGTATATGGGATTTTGAAGCCGGTAAAACCTCTGACTGCCTTCTTAGTCCCTGCAGATTTCCCTCAATCATCTCAGTGATTCAAACCGGCAACCCTCCGGTTACCGGCCTGCATCTCTAATCTTGAGGCAATTTTGTTCATATCACTAAATTCTACAAAATATATTATTTCCCGTTCCCTAAACCTATAACTAGGCCAACAGTACTTTGCTACTACATGATTCTAGTCTAGTGTCACGACTCTTGACCATGAGACGACTCCTGGAACACTGTTATCAAGGAGTGATTTCCTGGGGCTTTCTTCCCTGCATGTGTCATGGCTGTGTGCACGGGAGATACACTGACTGAGCACATCAGCGAGAGAGCAAAGGTCGAATCCAACACAAATGTGCTGAACAAAGTCCAGTAATATGTTTCTAAACACTTCTACATTCATGTGGATGCTACCATGAACACAGATAATCATGAATGAATAATGTTGAGTGAGAAAGATACAAAGGCATACATATCATAACCCCCCCCCCCCCCTAATCTCCCCTGTTATTGGTAATGTTGAGAGGTTAGCATGTTTAGGGGAGTATGATATAAAATGCTAATCTCCCCTGTTATTGGTAATGGTGAGAGGTTAGCATGTTTAGGGGAGTATGATATAAAATGCTAATCTCCCCTGTTATAGGTAATGTTGAGAGGTTAGCATGTTCAGGGGAGTATGATATAAAATGCTAATCTCCCCTGTTATAGGTAATGGTGAGAGGTTAGCATGTTTAGGGGAGTATGATATAAAATGCTAATCTCCCCTGTTATTGGTAATGTTGAGAGGTTAGCATGTTTAGGGGAGTATGATATAAAATGCTAATCTCCCCTGTTATTGGTAATGGTGAGAGGTTAGCATGTTTAGGGGAGTATGATATAAAATGCTAATCTCCCCTGTTATTGGTAATGGTGAGAGGTTAGCATGTTCAGGGGAGTATGATATAAAATGCTAATCTCCCCTGTTATAGGTAATGTTGAGAGGTTAGCATGTTTAGGGGAGTATGATATAAAATGCTAATCTCCCCTGTTATTGGTAATGTTGAGAGGTTAGCATGTTTAGGGGAGTATGATATAAAATGCTAATCTCCCCTGTTATAGGTAATGTTGAGAGGTTAGCATGTTTAGGGGAGTATGATATAAAATGCTAATCTCCCCTGTTATTGGTAATGGTGAGAGGTTAGCATGTTTAGGGGAGTATGATATAAAATGCTAATCTCCCCTGTTATTGGTAATGGTGAGAGGTTAGCATGTTTAGGGGAGTATGATATAAAATGCTAATCTCCCCTGTTATTGGTAATGGTGAGAGGTTAGCATGTTTAGGGGAGTATGATATAAAATGCTAATCTCCCCTGTTATTGGTAATGGTGAGAGGTTAGCATGTTTAGGGGAGTATGATATAAAATGCTAATCTCCCCTGTTATTGGTAATGGTGAGAGGTTAGCATGTTTAGGGGAGTATGATATAAAATGCTAATCTCCCCTGTTATAGGTAATGTTGAGAGGTTAGCATGTTTAGGGGAGTATGATATAAAATGCTAATCTCCCCTGTTATTGGTAATGGTGAGAGGTTAGCATGTTTAGGGGAGTATGATATAAAATGCTAATCTCCCCTGTTATAGGTAATGTTGAGAGGTTAGCATGTTCAGGGGAGTATGATATAAAATGCTAATCTCCCCTGTTATTGGTAATGGTGAGAGGTTAGCATGTTTAGGGGAGTATGATATAAAATGCTAATCTCCCCTGTTATTGGTAATGGTGAGAGGTTAGCATGTTTAGGGGAGTATGATACAAAATGCTAATCTCCCCTGTTATAGGTAATGTTGAGAGGTTAGCATGTTCAGGGGAGTATGATATAAAATGCTAATCTCCCCTGTTATAGGTAATGGTGAGAGGTTAGCATGTTTAGGGGAGTATGATATAAAATGCTAATCTCCCCTGTTATTGGTAATGTTGAGAGGTTAGCATGTTTAGGGGAGTATGATATAAAATGCTAATCTCCCCTGTTATTGGTAATGGTGAGAGGTTAGCATGTTTAGGGGAGTATGATATAAAATGCTAATCTCCCCTGTTATTGGTAATGGTGAGAGGTTAGCATGTTCAGGGGAGTATGATATAAAATGCTAATCTCCCCTGTTATAGGTAATGTTGAGAGGTTAGCATGTTTAGGGGAGTATGATATAAAATGCTAATCTCCCCTGTTATTGGTAATGTTGAGAGGTTAGCATGTTTAGGGGAGTATGATATAAAATGCTAATCTCCCCTGTTATAGGTAATGTTGAGAGGTTAGCATGTTTAGGGGAGTATGATATAAAATGCTAATCTCCCCTGTTATTGGTAATGGTGAGAGGTTAGCATGTTTAGGGGAGTATGATATAAAATGCTAATCTCCCCTGTTATTGGTAATGGTGAGAGGTTAGCATGTTTAGGGGAGTATGATATAAAATGCTAATCTCCCCTGTTATTGGTAATGGTGAGAGGTTAGCATGTTTAGGGGAGTATGATATAAAATGCTAATCTCCCCTGTTATTGGTAATGGTGAGAGGTTAGCATGTTTAGGGGAGTATGATATAAAATGCTAATCTCCCCTGTTATTGGTAATGGTGAGAGGTTAGCATGTTTAGGGGAGTATGATATAAAATGCTAATCTCCCCTGTTATTGGTAATGGTGAGAGGTTAGCATGTTTAGGGGAGTATGATATAAAATGCTAATCTCCCCTGTTATAGGTAATGTTGAGAGGTTAGCATGTTTAGGGGAGTATGATATAAAATGCTAATCTCCCCTGTTATTGGTAATGGTGAGAGGTTAGCATGTTTAGGGGAGTATGATATAAAATGCTAATCTCCCCTGTTATAGGTAATGTTGAGAGGTTAGCATGTTCAGGGGAGTATGATATAAAATGCTAATCTCCCCTGTTATTGGTAATGGTGAGAGGTTAGCATGTTTAGGGGAGTATGATATAAAATGCTAATCTCCCCTGTTATTGGTAATGGTGAGAGGTTAGCATGTTTAGGGGAGTATGATATAAAATGCTAATCTCCCCTGTTATTGGTAATGGTGAGAGGTTAGCATGTTTAGGGGAGTATGATATAAAATGCTAATCTCCCCTGTTATTGGTAATGGTGAGAGGTTAGCATGTTTAGGGGAGTATGATATAAAATGCTAATCTCCCCTGTTATAGGTAATGTTGAGAGGTTAGCATGTTTAGGGGAGTATGATATAAAATGCTAATCTCCCCTGTTATTGGTAATGGTGAGAGGTTAGCATGTTTAGGGGAGTATGATATAAAATGCTAATCTCCCCTGTTATTGGTAATGGTGAGAGGTTAGCATGTTTAGGGGAGTATGATATAAAATGCTAATCTCCCCTGTTATTGGTAATGTTGAGAGGTTAGCATGTTTAGGGGAGTATGATATAAAATGCTAATCTCCCCTGTTATTGGTAATGGTGAGAGGTTAGCATGTTTAGGGGAGTATGATATAAAATGCTAATCTCCCCTGTTATTGGTAATGGTGAGAGGTTAGCATGTTTAGGGGAGTATGATATAAAATGCTAATCTCCCCTGTTATTGGTAATGGTGAGAGGTTAGCATGTTCAGGGGAGTATGATATAAAATGCTAATCTCCCCTGTTATTGGTAATGGTGAGAGGTTAGCATGTTTAGGGGAGTATGATATAAAATGCTAATCTCCCCTGTTATTGGTAATGGTGAGAGGTTAGCATGTTTAGGGGAGTATGATATAAAATGCTAATCTCCCCTGTTATAGGTAATGGTGAGAGGTTAGCATGTTTTGGGGGTATGATATAAAATGCTAATCTCCCCTGTTATAGGTAATGGTGAGAGGTTAGCATGTTTTGGGGGTATGATCGTTGTGCCTCTTTAACATTCTCACTCATTATTCATTTAGGATTATCTGTGTTCATGGTAGCATCCACATGAATATAGAAGTGTTAAGACACATTCTATTCTTATTTACAATAAAAGTGACTCCATTACTGCATTATTTACCATTCATTTATTTTTGGCACAATATAAATGAATGGTACATTCATTAAATGCTAGGAATATGGGACCAAATACTAAACTTTTGACTACTTTAATAGTCATATAAGTGAATTTGTCCCAATACTTTTGGTTCCCTAAAATGGGGGGACTGTGTCCACTAAGTTCTAAACGGTTCACCTGATATGGATGAAAATACGCTCAAATGTAAGCTGACAGTCTGCACTTTAACCTCACAGTCATTGCATCATTTCAAACCCAAAGTGCTGGAGTACAGAGCCATAACAACAAATACTTCTGTACCTCACTGTATACCCATTGATTCTTGAAGAATATAACTTATAAATGTCGCATGAGCTTAGTTCAACTGTCATACCCGTCCAGAACCCCAAAATATAAGCTTGTTTTACTCTGTTGGTAAACATTGTAAATGTAAACACCCACTGTATAGCCTCAGAACTCTGTTAAAACTATCATTTTGATCTCATGGATGGTCAGTTCTTGCATCCATAGCTCTGTCTATGAATTTGAGAGTGGTTACATTTCTCCAGGCCCATGCCGCAGCTTTTTACCAAAACAGAGGCAGGGCGATACTTTGTTATTGTTTCAAACACAGATTGGCCCTTTTAATAGTTATTTTACCTCGAGAAGTTATATGAACACTTTTAACAGCAATTCACCATTTTGATATCTTAGACCTAGGTTGTCATGTTAGCAGGTTGGTATGTTAGCATCCAATTTGTTTTCACTGCTTTGCTATGCTATGCTAAAAAAACATTACAAAATAGCTTACAAATACTTTCATGTAACTTATATCACTCCAAATTCACTCCAAAATATTTGTTTATTAGTCTCAGAACTGTTTTCAACCATTATCAAAAGTTAGACATGATTTCTGTGTTACTTTCCGTACAGGCTCTACAGATAAAAAAAAAAAATGAATACAAGTATGAAAACTTTAATTAAAAACATTGGAAGAAATTCTGTTTGAAAAACATGAATTCTATGATGATTACAAATCTTATGGATGGATGATGTGATGTAAATTTGGTTGAAGTATGTGTGAGCTATTTAAAAAATGTTTTTATGGAAATGCAGCGAAGTTGGAAGCGAACATTAGAAATAGCTAATATGACAAACTAGGAAGTTAAATTGGTGGATTGCTGTGACAAGTCATCAAAGTACTTCTCTTGAAGTAAGAAAACGACTAAAATTGGGAGGGAAAAAACCCAGAAAACCAATTCTATATTTATGAGACATATTATTTTTTATAGTTCAACAAAGTACAGTTTCTAAACTAACCATTTCAATGTATTAATCTATTACCTTTACACACAAGGACAGTTTTGGTCACGTGTAAGGCAGTCTCAGACAGACCTTTTGAACTTCATGCTTTGCTTTCTCTGGGGCAGTGGCACTGATGTGATAACGTTAAGCCCTATGTAAATGTAATGGCTAATCCTCTAGTTTGCTATGATAAAGATACTTGATCATATGTCACTGACAGAGTTGGTCACAAAGGTTTTTCTTCATCAGTTACAGTAGAGGCCTGAATATATCTTTGAGAGGAGAAAAACGCAATCTAATCATTGATTAGAACAATAATAATAATATTATGTATTACATTTGTAAAAACGCTTTTCATTATACAAGAATAATCTCTAAGTGCATAAAATAAAATAAAAAAATTGTCAAATGTAAATGGTTAAAAAAAATATCACAACAAAATATTTCTAACCATATCATGAAAATAGAACAATTAGAAGGATAATAGGTGACTTGCACAAATGTTAGTAACTTTTTCTGGGCTAATAATGATTAAGGAAAGAGACTGAATACAGCATTGATCTCTCTCGTTGGCTGAAGAGGATTCTGGAAGCACTCCAGCAAAGAACATGGTGTACAATCTTAAACAAATCTTTCGTAATAAAGATTATGTAAGACACACTGAACTTAATATTGTATGGCACTGTATCTAGGACAGTGGGCAAAAGCTAGTATATTATAACATCATAAGTGACATTTCATACAATATTGAGACCAAATCCTTATCTAATGCTGTTCAAGACCGTTTGTAACACTACATGATGTTACATCACTACACTTCTGCGAGCAGGCCTTTCTAATCGACCTGGCCCGGGGATCCTGGAAGGATATTGACCTCATCCCGTCAGTAGACGATGCCTGGTTGTTCTTCAAAAGTGCCTTCCTCACCATCCTTGCCTTTGGCAATGTAATTTACAAAATTGCCTCCAACCATCTACTCAGCAAATTGGATGCAGTCTATCACAGTGCCATCCGTTTTGTCACCAAAGCCCCATACACTACCCACCATTGCGACCTGTATGATCTCGTTGGCTGGTCCTCGCTACATATTCGTCCCCAAACCCACTGGTCATCTAAAAGTCTTTGCTAGGTAAAGCTCCGCCTTATCTCAGCTCACTGGTCACCATAGCAACACCCACCCGTAGCACGCGCTCCAGCAGGTATATTTCACAGGTCATCCCCAAAGCTAATACCTCATTTGGCTGCCTTTCCCTCCAATTCTTTGCTGCCAATGACTGAAACGAATTGCAACAATCACTGAAGTTGGAGACTTACAGTTGAAGTTGGAAGTTTACATACACCTTAGCCAAATACATTTAAACTCAGTTTTTCACAATTCCTGACATTTCCGTCAAGATAGAAATGCCAAAGACGGAGGAGTTGCAATCTACTGCAGAGATAGCCTGCAAAGTTCTTTCATACTTTCCAGGTCTATACCCAAACAGTTCGAACTTCTAATTTTAAAAATGTATCTCTCCAGAAATAAGTCTCTCACTGTTGCCGCCTGTTACCGACCCCCCTCCGCTCCCAGCTGTGCCCTGGAAACCATATGTGAATTGATCGCCCCCCCATCAGAGTTCGTTCTGTTAGGTGACCTAAACTGGGATATGCTTAACACCCCGGCAGTCCTACAATCTAAGATAGATGCCCTCAATCTCACACAAATCATCAAGGAACCCACCAGGTACAACCCTAAATCCGTAAACATGGGCACCCTCATAGACGTTATCCTGACCAACTTGCCCTCCAAATACACCTCTGCTGTTTTCAATCAGGATCTCAGCAATCACTGCCTCATTGCCTGTATCCGCGATGGGTCCACGGTCAAACGACCACCCCTCATCACTGTCAAACGCTCCCTAAAACACTTCTGCGAGCAGGCCTTTCTAATCGAACTGGCCCGGGTATCCTGGAAAGATATTGACCTCATTCCGTCAGTCGAGGATGCCTGGTCATTCTTTAAAAGTAATTTCCTCACCATCTTAGATAAGCATGCCCCCTTTCAAAAAATGCAGAACTAAGAACAGATATAGCCCTTGGTTCATTCCAGACCTGACTGCCCTTGACCAGCACAAAAACATCCTGTGGCGTACTGCAATAGCATTGAATAGTCCCCGCGATATGCAACTGTTTAGGGAAGTCAGGAATCAATACACGCAGTCAGTCAGGAAAGCAAAGCCTAGCTTTTTCAAGCAGAAATTTGCATCCTGTAGCTCTAACTCCAAAAAGTTTTGGGACACTGTAAAGTCCATGGAGAACAAGAGCACCTCCTCCCAGCTGCCCACTGCACTGAGGCTAGGTAACACGATGTCTACCGATAAATCCATGATAATCAAACATTTCAATAAGCATTTCTCTATGGCTGGCCATACCTTCCCCCTGGCTACTCCAACCCCAGCCAACAGCTCCGCGCCCGCCCCCCCCCCCCCTACTTGCCCGAGCCTCCCCAGCTTCTCCTTCACCAAAATCCAGATAGCAGATGTTCTGAAAGAGCTGCAAAACCTGGACCCGTACAAATCAGCTGGGCTAGATAATCTGGACCCTCTCTTTCTAAAACTATCTGCCGCCATTGTTGCAACCCATATTACCAGTCTGTTCAACCTCTTTCATATCGTCTGAGATCCCTAAAGATTGGCCGCGGTCATCCCCCTCTTCAAAGGGGGTGACACTCTAGACCCAAACTGCTATATACCTATATCTATCCTGCCCTGCCTCTCTAAAGTCTTCGAAAGCCAAGTTAATAAACAGTTCACTGACCATTTTGAATCCCACCGTACCTTCTCCGCTGTGCAATCCGGTTTCCGAGCCGGTCACTGGTGCACCTCAGCCACCCTCAAGGTACTAAACGATATCATAACCGCCATCAATAAAAGACAGTAGTACTGTGCAGCCGTCTTCATCGACCTGGCCAAGGCTTTCGACTCTGTCAATCACCGTATTCTTATCGGCAGACTCAATAGCCTTGGTTTCTCTAATGACTGCCTCGCCTAGTTCACCAACTACTTTGCAGACAGAGTTCAGTGTGTCAAATCGGAGGCCATGTTGTCCAGACCTCTGGCAGTCTCTGTGGGGGTGCCACAGGGTTCAATTCTCGGGCCGACTCTTTTCTCTGTACATATCAATGATGTTGCTCTTGCTGCGGGCAATTCCCTGATCCACCTCTACGCAGACGACACCATTCTGTATACTTCTGGCCCTTCCTTGGACACTGTGCTAACTAACCTCCAAATGAGCGTCAATGCCATACAACACTCCTTCCGTGGCCTCCAACTGCTCTTAAACTCTAGTAAAACCAAATGCATGCTTTTCAACCATTCGCTGCCCGCACCCTCCCGCCCAACTAGCATCACCACCCTGGACGGTTCTGACCTAGATTATGTGGACAACTACAAATACCTAGGTGTCTGGCTAGACTGTAAACTCTCCTTCCAGACTCATATTAAAAATCTCCAATACAAAATCAAATCTAGAATGAGCTTTTTATTTCGCAACAAAGCCTCGTACACTCACGCCGCCAAACTTACCCTAGTAAAACTGACTATCCTGCCAATCCTTGACTTTGGCGATGTCATCTACAAAATAGTTTCCAATACTCTACTCAGCAAACTGGGTGTAGTCTATCACAGTGCCATTCATTTTGTTACCAAATCACCTCATACCACCCACCACTCCGACCTGTATGCTCTAGTCGGCTGGCCCTCGCTACATATTCGTCGCCAGACCCACTGGCTCCAGGTCATCTATAAGTCTATGCTAGGTAAAGCTCCGCCTTATCTCAGTTCACTGGTCACGATAACAACTAACCACCCGTAGCACACGTTCCAGCAGGTATATCTCACTGGCCATTCCCAAAGCCAACACCCCCTTTGGCCGCCTTTCCTTCCAGTTCTCTAGTGCCAATGACTGGAACGAATTGCAAAAATCGCTAAAGCTGGAGACTTTTATTTCCCTCACCAACTTTAAACATTAGCTATCTGAGCAGCTAACCAATCGCTGCAGCTGTACATAGTCCATCTGTAAATAGCCCACCCAATCTACCTACCTCATCCCCACACTGTTTTATTTACTTTTCTGCTCTTTTGCACACCAGTATCACTACTTGCACATCATCATCTGCTCATTTATCACTCCAGTGTTAATCTGCTAAATTGTAATTATTCGCTACTATGGCCTATTTATTGCCTACCTCATGCCTTTTGCATACACTGTATATAGACTTTCTTTTTTTTCTACTGTGTCATTGACTTTCTTATTGTGTTATTGGCTTGTTTATTGTTTATTCCATGTGTAACTCTGTCTTGTTGTCTGTGTCACACTGCTTTGCTTTATCTTGGCCACTTCGCAGTTGTAAATGAGAACTTGTTCTCAACTAGCCTACCTGGTTAAATAAAGGTGAAATAGAAATAAAATAAATATGACATCACAGCAGAATGCATTCATCAGTGAGCTCATACACTCTATAAGCATAATGGTTTAAAGTCTGTCATAGTAGTATCAGAAATCCCAGGCCTAAGGCTAAAACACTAGGTCTGGGTTTTCTAAGCCAACTTCAAAAGGGGAGAAAAAACATATTCCGTGCAGGGTGCTCTTCAGACAGACAACTCTCCCAACAAATCACAAGTATAAAACACTGAAATATCACATTTACATACGTTTTCAGACCCTTTACTCAGGACTTCCTTGAAGCACCTTTGGCAGCGATTAAAGCCTTGATTCTTCTGTGGTATGATGCTACAAGCTTGGCACACCAGTATTTGGGGTGTTTCTCACATTCTTCTCTGCAGATCCTCTCAAGCTCTTTCAGGTTGGATGGGGAGCGTAGCTGCACAGCTATTTTCAGGTCTCTCCAGAGATGTTCGATCGGGTTCAAGTCCGGGCTCTGGCTGAGCCACTCAAGAACATTCAGAGACTTGTCCCGGAGCCACTTCTGTGTTACCTTGTCCTGTTGGAAGATGAACCTTCGCCCCAGTCAGAAGTCCTGAGCGTTCTGAAGCAGGTTTTCATCAAGGATCTCTCTGTACTTTGCTCCATTCATCTTCCAGCTCGATCGTCACTAGTCTCCTAGTCCCTGTCGCTGAAAAACATCGCCACAGCATAATGCCAAGGACAATTCCTTCAACCTCATGGCTTGATTTTTGCTCTGGCATGCACTGTCAACTGTGGGACCTTATATAGACAGGTGTGTGCCTTTCCAAATCATGTCCAATCAATTGAATTTACCACAGCTGGACTTCAATCAAGTTGTAGAAACATCTCAAGGATGATCAATGAAACAGGATGCACTTGAGCTTAATTGCGAGTCTCACAGCAAAGGGTCTGAATACTTATGTAAATTAGGTATTTCAAAAAAAAAAAAATGAAAAAATTCTAAAAGAAAAATCTAAAAGAAAATTGCGAACATTTCTAAAAACCTGTTTTCACTTTATCAATATGCGGTATTGTGTGTAGATTGATGAGAAGAAAAAAAATGTTTTAATCAATTTTACTTTCAGAATGCACTGTACATTAATTGAAAATATCCTCCACGATCTCCATATAGTTAGCATTTTTGTGTCCGGTGAAGATGTTTACACCAGGGCACAAGCGAATAAGGCTCTGGACGGATTTACTGCGCATCCATTTTTGACTATATCAATCGGATGTTCCTGTATGTGTATGTCAGAACATTGTTAATGTGGAAGGCAACAGGTCTGCCTAGGGAGACTAATGTCATTAGAGTTTTAATGCACCAGTCTACAGTAAAAATCCCTTTGTAGCATCTGCAGACATCCTGTCTAAATACACATGCAAAATCTGAGGTTTTTCGTTGTCTTTTGTTGAAGATAAAGTTTTACTCTATCTGTCAACTTGCCAAGCTGTAAAACAATGCCCTGAGGTCACCCCTTATGTTTTACAGCGATCTTAGTCCTGCAAAATCAGCATTTTAATTAGGAATATGTTTTCTTTTGGCTTCAAGTCAAATATGTCAGATTGTCCCCCCAAATGCAAAAAGCAATGCGTTTTGATGTTGTTTTTTCTAATGGCTCTACGTACTCCAGGTTTCTCAGACTGGAACTAAATCCTGCATTTGCATCTCACACATATTTTCACCAGAATAAGGAAGTAAAACTACTGCTGACAAAGGCCTGTGAGATGTAATGTATATAGGGGAAACAAAATCTACATGACTTATTATTATTTTAATTTGTATTTTATATTAACCCTCAAACTAATGGCATGGATGTGAGTGTTGTTTGTTTTATGATCTGTGATGATGACATGCTTGTTTTAAAGTGGTTGCTTGTGCTTCCCTGCATTTGAACACATTTTCGTATAGTTTACAACTAAACCTAATTGTCTTTGTTTTCTGATGAAATTATGGTAGCAAGCTATTATGGTAGCAAAAATGATAACCATTACATCTATCATCTTAACTGGCAAATGTTTATGGTTGGCTAACCAGCTAACCAGCCAACCAGTTAACCATTGATAACCCTAATATGAATAATTTGACTGGGCAAAAACTGGTTGAATCAACGTTGGTATCGGTGGGTATGAGCTCAGTGATATCGGTCGTTTGTATCAGTTCAGTGGTATCGGTGGGTTGCATCAGTTGAGTGGTAGCTGTCTCTCTAGCAACGTTCAGTAATGTTCTTCAGTACTGGTAAGAGTCTTCCTGAGCTGGCAGTTCACCAAAGCTCTCAAGATAAATGTAATGACCAATTGACCAAATAAATAAATGACATGCCTGTATCACAACAAGCAACAATCAAGCAATGCACGTGGACATGAAACATTGGGCTGCTGCTTCTACTTTGCTCATTTTGCAGTAATGCCTTGAATCCTATATATACTGAACAAAAATATCAACGAAACATGTAAAGTGTTGGTCCCATGTTTCATGAGCTGGAATAAAAGATCCCTGAAATGTTCCATTCGCACTAAAAGCTTATTTCTCTCAAATTTTGGGCACATATTTGTTTACATCTCTGTTAGTGAGCATTTATTATTTGCCAAGATAATCCATCCACCTGACAGGTGTGGCATATCAAGAAGTTGATTAAACCGCATGATCATTACACAGGTGCGTCTGAGGAACATAAAAGGCCACTCTAAAATGTGCAATTTTGTAACACCGCACAATGCCACAGATGTCTAAAGTTTTGAGGGCACATGCAATTGATATGCTGACTGCAGGAATGTCCACCAGAGCTGTTGCCAGAGAATTGAATGTTTATTTCTCTCCCATAAGCCGTCTCCAATGTAGTTTTTTCAAATGTATTTGGCAGTACATCGAACCGGCCTCACAACCGCAGACTATGTGTAACCACGCAGGCCCGGGACCCACACATCCGTCTTTTCACCTGCGGGATTGTCTGAGAACAGCCACCCGGACAACTGATGAAACTGTGAGTTTGCACAACCGAAGAATGTCTGCACAAACGGTCAGAGACAGTCTCAGGAAAGCTCATCTGCGTGCTCGTCGTCCTCACCAGGGTCTTGACCTGACTGCAGTTCGGTGTCATAACTGACTTCAGTGGGAAAATGCTCACCTATGATGGCGACTGGCACGTTGGGGAAGTGTGCTCTTCATGGATTAATCCCGGTCTCAACTGTACCAGGCAGATGGCAGACAGCGTGTATGGTGTCGTGTTGGCGAGCGATTTGATGATGTCAACGTTGTGAACAACAGAGTGCCCCATGGTGGTGGTGGGGTTATGTTATGGGCAGGCATAAGCTACGGATAATGAACACAATTACATTTTATAAATGGCAATTTGAATGCACAGAGATACCATGATAAGATCCTGAGGCCCATTGTCGTGCCATTCATCCGCCTTCATCATCCTCATGTTTCAGCATGATAATGCACGGCCCAATGTCGCAAGGATCTGCACACAATTCCCGGAAGCTGAAAATATCCCAGTTTGTCCATGGCCTGCATACTCACCAGACATGTCACCCATTGAACCTGCTTGGGATGCTCTGGATCGATGTGTATGGCAGCTCGTTCCAGTTCTTGCCAATATCCATCAACTTTGCACAGCCATTGAAAAGTAGTGGAAAAACATTTCACAATCCACAATCAACAGCCTGATGAACTCTATGCAAAGGAGGTGTGTCGCGCTGCATGTGGCAAATGGTTGTCACACCAGATACTGACTGATTTTCTGATTCACGCTCCTACCTTTTTTTTAAAAGGTATGTGTGACCAACAGATGCATATCTTTATTCCCAGTCATGTAACATCCATAGATTAGGGCCTAATGATTTCATTTCAATTGACTGATTTCCTTATATGAACTATAAAATCTTAGAAATTGTTGCATGTTGCGTTTATATTTTTGTTCAGTGTATGTGTTCCCTCTTGGCATGTGTTGGGAAACTGACAGTATGCACGATAGAGTTGAAAAGATAGTGATCTGATATTGAGTTTGTTCATCCCTCCATCTAAATATAACCTGCAAATAAACCCATTGGCAGAGACTGGACACATGTTGCAATTCATCAACAAATAGAAACTCTATGGCATGATTGGATGGGTGTATGTTGTGTGTTATCAATCCTCTCCTTCCATTTGATGATTCAAAGTACGTACAAAAGGTACTTAATGTCATCACACCGGTGTTCTGTTGACCCTTTGTAGTCAAGGATCCATTTGGAGACTCTTTGCAAATACATGCATCAGCATAACGATCTCCACTTTTGACCCTTGCTTATAAAGTTCTCTCTCCATCTCTCCATCAGGCACTCAAAGATCAATGACCGTACTCAGTGAGCATGCACTGATCCCTTCCTGTACCTTGGTCGAGAACAACTGGGCTCTAGTTAAATGAGTCGGAGGTTGACTCAGTCAGCAATGTAGCAATCAGTTTAGGTTATCAGTTATTATAATGGCTGGAATGGAGTCTATGGAATGGCATCAGACACCTGGAAACCATGTGTTTGATGTATTTGATACCATTCCACTAATTCCGCTCCAGCCATTACCACAAGCCCGTTCTCCCCAATTAAGGTGCCACCAACCTCCTGTGGTAACAATGTGCTGGGGAGGCAATCCTCAACACAAATATAAACTGTGAGGAGACTTTTCTACCTGGCAGACAGGTTTCTGAGATTTGCTGATGCAGTAATTTAGCAATATAATTGATGGTAATTTTACTTTTCAAGAACGTTGTGACATTATTTTTCTATGCAGGGCTAGCGTAGCACAGCAGGTCATTTCTATAATTATATATGTTTAAAGCATGATGCAGATATTGGTTGGGTATACATGTTCAATTAGAATATTGATCCCATCTGGACTTGTAACGTACAGAAATTAGATTTTTTTTAAAACATGCCTCATAAGATATTCTAGTGTTTGAAGGGCTGAATTTGATAGGGAAATGGAAAGGGGGGGATACCTAGTCAGTTGTACAACTGAATGCATTCAACCAAAATGTGTCTCCCGCATTTAACTCCAACCCCTCTGAATCAGAGAGGTGCAAAAACCTCTGAAACAACAACCTCTGAGATATTGTCCTAATATGTTCTATCTTTTGGTCCTCTCCTTGAGTCAATTAGTTATACACCTTCACCCATTCTCAACATCCATGTGAAGTATGTTTGTATGGACTGGTAAACTTTCCATTAGGTCTTTATCAAACCATGTCCTTTAATCAATTTTCATTTATGAAATGTAGAGTTATTCATTTTATCAAAATATAAATTACAAACATACCAAACAGGGGAAAATAAAAGCATATTTATTTATTGTTTCTGCTACTGTATGTGATGTCTCTCCAGCCAGTCTTGTACACCCACAGGGGAATCAAATGTTGCATGAACTGTATCGCCTGGGGTTCATTGTCTCACCTAGTTCATAGTTTGGCAAATATACAAAATATTGGCAAGTGTCCTGACACTGAAGCCAATCAAAGACATCAATTAATTTGGATGATTTACAACTTCACATGAACTTCATAATGATACACATGGCTCGTTGTTGATAACTGTTGTTCATTAAAGAATGGGAGCATACAGGAGATGTCAGCCTGTCTTTATACGGGATACAATAACTTTGTTGCAGCAAGGAATCTTTACTACCATTGTACAGTATATACAGTGAGGCAAAAAAGTATTTTGTCAGCCACCAATTGTGCAAGTTTTCCCACTTAAAAAGATGAGAGGTCAGTAATTTATTATAGGTACACTTCAACTATGACAGACAAAATGAGAAAAAAATCCAGAAAATCACATTGTAGGATTTTTAATGAATTTATTTGCAAATTATGGTGGAAAATAAGTATTTGGTCACCTACAAACAAGCAAGATTTCTGGCTCTCACAGACCTGTAACTTCTTCTTTAAGAGGCTCCTCTGCCCTCCACTCGTTACCTGTATTAATGGCACCTGTTTGAACTTGTTATCAGTATAAAAGACACCTGTCCACAACCTCAAACAGTCACACTCCAAACTCCACTATGGCCAAGACCAAACAGCTGTCAAAGGACACCAGAAACAAAATTGTAGACCTGCACCAGGCTGGGAAGACTGAATCTGCAATAGGTAAGCAGCTTGGTTTGAAGAAATCAACTGTGGGAGCAATTATTAGGAAATGGAAGACATACAAGACCACTGATAATCTCCCTCGATCTGGGGCTCCACGCAAGATCTCACCCCGTGGGGTCAAAATGATCACAAGAACGGTGAGCAAAAATCCCAGAACCACACGGGGGGACCTAGTGAATGACCTGCAGAGAGCTGGGACCAAAGTAACAAAGCCTACCATCAGTAACACACTACGCCGCCAGGGACTCCTGAATCCTGCAGTGCCAGATGTGTCCCACTGCTTAAGCCAGTACATGTCCAGGCCCGTCTGAAGTTTGCTAGAGAGCATTTGGATGATCCAGAAGAAGATTGGGAGAATGTCATATGGTCAGATGAAACAAAAATATAACTTTTTGGTAAAAACTCAACTCGTCGTGTTTGGAGGACCAAGAATGCTGAGTTGCATCCAAAGAACACCATACCTACTGTGAAGCATGGGGGTGGAAACATCATGCTTTGGGGTTGTTTTTCTGCAAAGGGACCAGGACGACTGATCCGTGTAAAGGAAAGAATGAATGGGGCCATGTATCGTGAGATTTTCCATCAGCAAGGGCATTGAAGATGAAACGTGGCTGGGTCTTTCAGAATGACAATGATCCCAAACACACCGCCCGGGCAACGAAGGAGTGGCTTCGTAAGAAGCATTTCAAGGTCCTGGAGTGGCCTAGCCAGTCTCCAGATCTCAACCCCATAGGAAATCTTTGGAGGGAGTTGAAAGTCCGTGTTGCCCAGCAACAGCCCCAAAACATCACTGATCTAGAGGAGATCTGCATGGAGGAATGGGCCAAAATGCCAGCAACAGTGTGTGAAAACCTTGTGAAGACTTACAGAAAACCTTTGACCTCTGTTATATACCCTTTGTTGGCAATGACAAAGTATTGAGATAAACTTTTGTTATTGACCAAATACTTATTTTCCACCATAATTGGCAAATAAACTCATTAAAAATCCTACATTGTGATTTTCTGGAATTTTTTTTCTCATTTTGTCTGTCATAGTTGAAGTGTACCTATGATGAAAATTACAGGTCTCTCTCATCTTTTTAAGTAGGAGAACTTGCACAATTGGTGGCTGACTAAATACTTTTTTTGCCCCACTGTATGTAAGTAAAATGCATTGATAGCTGTGTAACCAAGGCAACAAAATGATCTGCTCCTAGTTTTTTACATTTTGTGTTAGAAATGTGTACAGATTTATTGCATGAATCAAATTAAGAATATATAATGCATAAATATTCATAAATAATGTATATTTAGAACGAATTATGATTGCACATCTTGTTTCTATTAAATATAAATATATATATTTTTTATATATATACAGTACCAGTCAAAGGTTAGGACACACCTACTCATGCCAGGGTTTTTCTTTATTGTTTTGTATTTTCTACATTGTAGAATAATATTGAAGACTTCAAAACTATGAAATAACACATATGGAATCATGTTGTAACCAAAAAAGTGTTAAGCAAATCGAAATATATTTTATATTTGAGATTCTTCAAATAGCCACCCTTTGCCTTGATGACAGCTTTGCACACTCTTGGCATTCTCTTAACCAGATTCATGAGGTAGTGCATTTCAATTAACAGGTGTGCCTTGTTAAAAGTTCATTTGTGGAATTTCTTTCCTTCTTAATGCGTTTGAGCCAATCAGTTGTGTTGTGACAAGGTATGGGTGTTTACAGAAGATTCAACCTGGACTCTGGACAGATGGCACCAACAGATATGGCAGCTCTGCTTCTAGCTCCTAAGCAGCTTTGCAATATTTATCTGTGTGTTATTTCTTATATTATTAGCCCAGATTTTTTTGGTTTTATTACATACAGCAGGAAATAACTTTTGGATATTAGAGCGGCGGTAACTCACAAGCATCACGACCAGGAATATGACTTACCCGAATTGGATCCTTAGTTCATAACCCCCGGGGCAATTGAATTTATTCCAGAGGCTTCTCCATAACACCACCGGCAGAGAAGAGGTATTCGGAGTCGACTATCTAGTCCGACTCAGTAGGCGTGCACACCATCCACCGCTTCCAAATATATTACTCACTAATGTTCAGTCTCTGGATAATGAAGTAGACGAGCTCAGGGCGAGGATCTCTTTCCAGAGAGACATCAGGGATTATAACATACTCTGTTTCACGGAAACATGCCTCTCTCTGGATATACTGTCCCCGTCCATACAACGAGCTGGGTTCTTTGTGCAGACAGGAATAAAGAACTCTCAGAACTACTCATTTGTTAACCTGACCAAGAATACCTCACGATCAAATGCAGAACGTATTACCTCCCAAGATAATTATCTTTGGTTATAGTCACAGCTGTGTATATTCCCACTCAAGCCGATACCACGACGGCTCTCAAATAACTACACTGGACTTTATGCAAACTGGAAACCACATATCCTGAGGCCGCATTTATTGTAGCTGGGGATTTTAACAAAGCAAATTTGAGGAAAACGCTACAGAAGTTCTACAAACACATTGACTGTAGTACTCAATCTGGAAAAACATTGGACCACTGCTACTCAACTTTTCGAAATGCCTACAAGGCCCTCCCCCGCCCTCCCTTTGGCAAATCTGATCACGACTGCATTTTGCTCCTCCCTTCCTATAGACAGAAACTCAAACAGGAAGTACCTGTGCTAAGGTCCATTCAACGCTGGTCTGACCAATCGGAAACAATGCTTCAAGATTGTTTTGATCACGCGGACTGGGATATGTTCTGGGTAGCCTCTGAGAATAACATCAATGAATACACAGATATGGTGACTGAGTTCATCAGGAAGTGTATAGGATAATTTGTACCCATTGTGACTATTAAAACCTACCCAAACCAGAAACTGTGGATAGATGGCAGCATTCGCACAAAACTGAAAGCGCAAACCATTGCATTCAACCATGGCAAGGTGACTGGGAATATGGCCGAATACAAAAAGTGTGGTTATTCCCTCCGTAAGGCAATCAAACAGGCAAAATGTCAGTACAGAGACAAAGTGGAGTCGCAATTCAACAGCTCAGACACGAAACGCATGTGACAGGGTCTACAGACAATCACGCACTACAAAGGGAAAACCAGCCACTTCGCGGATACCGACGTCTTGCTTCCTGACAAGCTAAACACCTTTTTCGCCCACTTTGAGGATAATACACTGCCACCGGCGCGGCCAACTACCAAGGACAATGGGCTCTTCTCTGTGGCTGACATGAGTAAGACATTTAAGCGTGTAAAATCCTCGGGAGGCTGCCGGCCCAGGTGGCATCCCTAGCCGTGTCCTCAGAGCATGTGCAAACCAGCAGGCTGGAATGTTTACGGACATATTCAATCTCTCCCTATCCCAGTCTGCTGTCCCCACTTGCTTCAAGATGTCCTCCATTGTCCCTGTACCCAAGAAAGCAAAGTTAACTAAATGACTATTGCCCCGTAGCACTCACTTCTGTCATCATGAAGTGCTTTGAGAGTCTAGTTAAGGATCATATCACCTCTACCTTACCTGTCACCCTAGACCCATTAAATTTGCTTACCGCCAGAATAGATCCACAGACGATGCAATCACACTACCCTATCCCATCTGGACAAGAGGAATACCTATGTAAAAATTATGAATGCTGAGCTATAGTCAATGAACAACACCATAGTATCCTCCAAGCTCATCATTAAGCTTGGGCCCTGGGTCTGAACCCCCCCCCCCCCCCCCCCCCTCAACACAGGGGCCCCACAAGGGTGTATGCTCAGCCCCCTCCTGTTCACCCATGACTGCGTTGCCATGCATGCCTCCAACTCAATCACCAAGTTTGCATACGACACAACAGTAGTAGGCATGACGAGACAGCCTACAGGGAGGAGGTGAGGGCCCTGGGAGAGTGGTGCCAGGAAAATAACCTCTCACTCAACGTAAACAAAACAAAGGAGCTGATCGTGGACTTCAGGAAACAGTAAAGGGAGCACGCCACCTATCCACATCGACGGGACCACAATGGAGAAGGTGTAAAGCTTCAAGTTCCTCGGTGTACACATCACTGACGATCTGAAATGGTCCTCCCATACAGACAGCCTGGTGAAGAAGGCACAAAAAGTTTGGCTTGGCCCCTAAAACCCTCACAAATTTTTACAGATGCAGAATTGAGAGCCTCCTGTCGGGCTCTATCACCGCCTGGTACGTCAACTGCACCCCCCGCAACCACAGTGCCCTCCAGAGGGTGGTGCGGTCTGCCCAACGCATCACCGGAGGCAAACTACCTGCCCTCCAGGACACTTACAGCACCCGGTGTCACAGGAAGGCCAAAAAGATCATTAAGGACATCAACCACCCTGGCCACGGCCTGTTCGCCCCGCTATCGTCAAGAAGGCGAGGTCAGTACAGGTACATCAACGCTGGGACCGAGAGACTGATAAACAGCTTCTATCTCAAGGCCATCAGACCATTAAATAGCCATCACTAGCCGGCTTTCACCCGGTTATGCAACGCTGCACCTTAGAGGCTGCTGCCCTATATACATCGACTTGGAATCACTGGCCACTTTAATAATGAAAAACTAGTCACTTTAATAATGTTTACATACGGCGTTACTCATCTCATATGTATATACTATTATATTCTATTCTATTCTAATGTATTACAGTTAATGCCAACCGACATTGCTCAATCTAATATTTATATATTTCTTATTTCCATTCTTTTACTTTTAGATTCGTGTTTATTGTTGTGAATTGTTCAATACTACTGCACTGTTGGCGCTAGGACACAAGTATTTAGCTACACCCTCAATAACATCTGCTAAATATGTTGTGGCAGATGGCAGGGAGAGTTGAGGGGAGTGGTGATTGAAGGAAGATATCTTGCAGTGGGGGAAACTGCCGCAGTTGCCCGGAGTGCCAGCAGGTGGCGCCAAAACCGCACTTTCGCAGGCCCTTAATACCCCTACCCATCCTTTCAGCAGGATCGCAATGGACCTAGTGGGACCTCTACCCAAGAGCAACCGAGGGCACCAATACATCCTAGTGATGCTGGATTATGCCACCAGGTACCCAGAAGCCATTCCCCTGCGCACCATGGCTACCAAGGGAATCGCATGTGAGTTATTCTCCCGAGTCGGCATCCCCGACGAGATATTAACCGACCAGGGAACCCAGTTCATGTCCCGAATCATGAAGGATCTCTGCAAACTAATGAATATAACCCAGTGGATTGGTGGAAAGATTCAATAGAACCCTAAAGCAGATGCCAAAGAAGGTAATGGAGGTGGACGGAAGGAATTGGGATCAGCTAGTACCCTACCTGATGTTCTCGATCCGAGAAGTGCCCCAAGCTTCAACAGGGTTCTCTCCCTTTGAACTCCTGTACGGGAGACGACCCCGAGGACTGCTGGTTGTGGTTAAAGAAGCCTGGGAATAGCAGCCGTCGCCCCATCAAACCATGACATGAGACCGGATGGCAACGCTGTGGCCCCTGGTACGGAAATGCATGCTGGAGTTACAGGATGCCCAAGCGCGTGTACAACAGAGGGACACAACGAAGAGACTTCCAGCCAGGAGACAAAGTGTTGGTTTTGGTTCCCACCTCAGAATGTATGTTTTTGGCCCGATGGAACGGGCCATATGAAGTCCTTGAGAAAGTGGGTGAAGTTAATTATTGGGTCAGACAGCCAGTATGTAGGGATCTGACCCAGATTTACCATGTGAATGTGTTATAGAAATGTAATGCACGTGATGTACTCTCCTCTATTCCCCCAAAGAAGGCTACCACAGAGACCAAGCCAGCGGAGGTGCCACTGGAGGAGCAGCTGAGCCAAGCACAGAAGCAGGAGCTGACGGAGTTGGTTGGCCGAAACCAGGATGTGTTCTCCAGTGAACCGGTACACACCGATCTGGTACAGCACAGCTTCCTCACCGAACCCGGGAAAAGGGTGAAGTTGAAACCCTACCGCATACCAGAAGCAAGGAGAAAGGCCGTTAGGACCGAGGTAAAAGCTATGATGGAATGCTGGAATCATCGAAGAGTCTAATAGTGAGTGGTTTAGCTCCATAGCATTGATGCCGAAACCAGATGGCACCATTCACTTCTGTAATGATTTTAGAAAGTTAAATGAATCTCAAAGTTCAATGCCTACCCCATGCCATGAATTGATTAACTAATAGAATGGCTAGGGACCGCTTTCACCACCCCGGACGGGCTTTTCCACTACAGGAAGCTGCCCTTTGGGTTGCACGGGGCCCCGCCCACCTTCGAGGTTGATGGACCGGGTTCTCCGTCCCCATCATGAGTATGCAGCGGCCTAACTCAATGATATTGTAATCCATGGGAGCGAGTGGGAGACCCATCTAAACCAGGTGAGCTCGGTATTGCAGACCTTACAAGGGGCGGGGCTAACAGCTAACCCGAGGAAATGTCAGCTCGGCCTGTGGGAGACTGAGTACCTGGGCTACATGATCAGGAGGGAATGTGTAAAACCCCAGGTGATGAGGCGATTTGGGACTGGCCCTGCCCCCTCACCAAGAAGCAGATACGCACGTTTGTGAGGTTGACTAGTTACTACCGGAGATTTATCCCCCACTTTGCCTCCCTAGCCAGCCCCCTGACAGATCTGACCAGGAGCCGTCTGTCCGCCCAGGTGACGTGGACCGAGGAGACGGAGAAAGCCTTCCAGGAACTAAAGGGAGCCCTGTGTTCTGGACCCATGCTGGTGACCCCGGACTTCTCCAAACCCCTGGTGGTACAGACCGATGCACCCGAAACAGGGGTGGGTGCTATCTTATCACAGCTACAAGAACGTGAGGAATATCCAGTCGTATGCATTAGCAGGAAGCTGTTGCTGCGAGAACAAAGATATTCCACTGTGGAGAAATAATGCCTAGTGAGTGCTGGAGATGCTGAAATATTACTTATTGGGACGACACTTTACCCTCGTGGTGGACCATGCACCACTGGTTTGGATGTCACGGAACAAGGACAGTGGTGATTAAAGGAAGATATCTTGCAGCCCGCTGGCTCCACCTCCAAGCCTTATATGGACTTCCTGCCCCAATTAGGCAAGCTGGTGGATCATTAAGCCATTGAGTGCTTAGGGATAAAAGAAGAAGCAGGCTGCACAAAGAGGGAGAGGACCGAGAGGGAAATGCGTGTCATGGAGAGTGTGAGAAGCGGGAGAATTATCTGTACCATTACCCGTTGTGAACTGGTTGCTGGGGCCCCCCCCTTTCCCACCGTGTGCAAATATTCCTAATAAATTCTCCATTTGCATTCTGGTTATTGAACTTGGTGACGTGGAATCCCCACACCCTTGAGCCTGCTACAATGTGTACTGTATGTGACCAATAACATTTGAAGATAGCCCTATTTGGTAAAAGAGCAAGACCATGTTATGTCAAAAAGCTCAAATAAGCAAAGAGAAACAACAGTATTGTTTTAAGAAATTAAGGTCAGTATATTCGGAAAACTTTGAACGTTTCTTCAAGTACAGTCGCAAAAACCATCAAGCGTTATCATGAAATTGGCTCTCATGACGACCACCACAGGAAAGGAAGATCCAGAGTTACCTCTGCTGGCCTTCTAGGCAGAGTTGCAAAGAAAAAGCCATATCTCAGACTGGCCAATAAAAAGAAAAGATTAAGATGGGCAAAATAACACAGACACTGGACAGAGGAACTCTGCCTATAAGGTCAGCATCCCGGAGTCTCCTCTTCACTGTTAACCTCTCAGATTTCAAAAAGGCTTTACAGCGAAAGCATACCATGCGATCATCTGAGCACAGCGGCCAGCAGACAAATCATTACAAACAGGCCAAGTAGAGGAGTTACACAAGTCAGAAATAGCGATCACTTACCTTTGATGATCTTCATATGGTTGCACTCACAAGACTCCCATTTACTCAGTAAATGTTTGTTTTGTTCGATAAAGTCCCTCTTTATATCCAAAAACCTCTGTTTTGTTCACGCGTTTTGTTCAGTAATCCACAGGCTCAAAGGCAGTCACAACAGGCAGACAAAAAATCCGAAAAGTATCAGTAAAGTTCGTAGAAACATGTCAAACAATGTTTATAATCAATCCTCAGGTTGTTTTTAGTCATAATTATCAATAATATTTCAACCGGACAAAAGCTTTGTCAATATAAAAGGAAAACAAGAAAGACGCGCTCTCGGTCGTGAGCGTGAAAAACCTCTGGGACACTGCAGTGTCCACTCATTCAGAGTGGTCTTACTCCCTCATTTTTCAGAATACAAGCCTGAAAGAATTTCTAAAGACTGTTGACATCTAGTGGAAGCCATAGGAAGTGCAATTTGAGTCCTAAGTCAATGCAATCTGTACAGGCAGTCAATGGAAAACTACAAACATAAAAAAAATCCCACTTCCTGGATAGATTTTTCTCAGGTTTTAGCCTGCCATATCAGTTCTGTTATTATACTCACATACATTATTTGAACAGTTGTGGAAACTTTAGAGTGTTTTCTATCCAAATCTACCAATTGTATGCATATCCTAGCTTCTGGGCCTGAGTAACAGGCAGTTTACTTTGGGCACGCTTTTCATCCGGAGGTGAAAATAGTGCCCCCTACCCTAGTGAGGTTAACGTTGAGACTGGTGTTTTGCAGGTACTATTTAATAAAGCTGCCAGTTGAGGACTTGTGAGGCATCTGTTTCTCAAACTAGCCATTCTAATGTACTTGTCCTCTTGCTCAGTTGTGCACCAGGGCCTCCCACTCCTCTTTCTATTCTGGTTAGTAGTAGTACACAGCGTTGTACAAGATCTTCAGTTTCTTGGCAATTTCTCACATGGAATAGCCTTCATTTCTCAGAACAAGAATAGACAGACGTGTTTCAGAAGAAAGTACTTTTGAAGAAAGCCATTTTATGCCTGTAATCAAACCCACAAATGCGATGCTCCAGATATTCAACTAGTCTATAGAAGGCCAGTTTTATTGCTTTTTAATCAGTACAACTATAAGGGCACAAGGCGAGACCCAGATGCAGACAAGGGAGGCAGATGGTTTGAGTCTTGATATTTATTAAACAATCCAAAAGGGGAAGGCAAGAGAATGGTCGTGGACAGGCAAAAGGTCAAAACCAGTTCAGAGTCTAGGAGGTACAGAGCTGCAGGCAGGCTCGAGGTCAGGGCAGGCAGAATGGTCAAGCAGGCGGGTACAGAGTCCAGATAACAGGCAAGGGTCAAAAACCGTGAGGACTAGCAAAAGATAATAGAAGCAGGAGTACAGGGAAACCACTGGTTGACTTGAAAGGCATACAAGACGAACTGGCACAGAGAGACAGAAAACATAGGGATATATACACCAGGGAAATAAGCAACACCTGAAGGGGGTGGAGACAATCACAAGACAGGTGAAACAGATCAGGGTGTGACAACAGTTTTCAGCTGTGCTAACATAATTGCAAAAGGGTTTTCCAATGATCAATTAGCCTTTTAAATGATAAACTTGGATTAGCTAACACAACGTGCCATTGGAACACAGGAATGATGGTTGCTGACAATGGGCCTCTGTACGCCTATGTAGATATTCCATAACAAAATCTGTCGTTTCCAGCTGCAATAGTCATTTACAACATTAACAATGTCTACACTGTATTTCTGATCAATTTGATGTTATTTTAATGGACAAAAAATGTGCTTTTCTTTCAAAAACAAGGACATTTCTAAACACTGATGTATATAAAAAAGCACAGAATACAAAGAGATTGAATAAAAACAAGTTCAATGTAGCCATATACCAGTATGTACTTAAAAACATAGGCATTATGTTGTGGAAAGAAGTTGTGTGTGATTGTTGGGGGGGGGGGGGGGAACAAACAAAATAAATGTCTTGTCACTGTATCATTATATCTGCTTAAATCTATGTGATTAACAAAATAATATATATGACTAATGGATAACGTTTACAGATGCTTGGAATCCATGAACAACCACTCGCCTGTGTCCCTCCAAAGGGATGGGTGGGATGGACTTTGGAGCAGGGACATCAGTACTGTCTGTGACTCCCACCAACCCCTCCCGTCTCTCGGGGTATAAAAACATTGTGCTGGGGTTTAGGAATCAGTCTTGACTGAGACCTCTCAAACCTTAAGGAAAGAGCTTCAACGAACCCATCATGGGGGACGCAAAGCTCTGCCTTTTGCTACTTCTGAGCACCCTTGCCTTGGCCTGTAAGTATCTTTCTGACCTTTCCCTGCTTCTGGAAAACGTGGTTGTTTAACTGTCTATGGAAAAGGGTTTTTGTAACACTTATCATATGTTTTAATTTGGAGACGTTTATAGTTTTCAACAGATGCCAAATTGATGTCAAATAAACATATTTTGTATGAAATGTTGTATGTATTGAAATGTTAAGATATCACATCACAAAGTAGAAGCATCTTACATTACCCTATATCAGGGGTAGGCACCTATATTCAGCCGCAGGCCGATTTTTGTCAGAGCGGATGGTCAGGAACACAGTTATAATCATTTGTACACTGCAAATTGACCACAACTAAGGCCAAAAAGATATTGTATTTGCAAAATAAGAATACATTTTATATCTCGATTACATTGAGTCACGATCACATACGTCTCTTTTTTTTAATTTGTGGGAATACTTCGAACAGATTTCCTAAATGTAGCGAATTTTTCTCTGAATTCCTGTTGATTTTACAGGCTTTTATGACAAAACAAAACAACAACAATTTAACAAAAAAACTTTGGGGGCCAAAAGTAATCCCTCACTGTTGCCGCCCCCCTGCCCTATATAACCCTTTCCAACTTTCCTCATCTTCTGCCCCTCTTCCAAATCCCAACATTTTACACCACACATTTAAGAAAGATGTATTACATTCTTTTACAGAAATGTGCATCAAATATTGTACATTTTAAAGGTTAAAGGAGTGGTAGCACATTGGAATTGTCTGCTTTTAAAATGATCAGGCCAATATCTCCTTTAACATTTTTCATAGACTAATAAGCAAGACAGTCGCTAGTCCCATTTTCAAATACATTGTATTTCAAAAGACACGTACTTATGCATCTTTCCCTTGCAGATGCCCAAGACAATGCTGAAGAAGAAAATCCCACATGCTTATGTAAGTGAAAAATCCCAAAGGCTTCGTTTTAGCTCTAACAGAAAGCAGGCTATTTTTTGCCCTCGGACGCACACCCAACGATTACTAGCGAGATCAATAAAGAGTCCAATTCTATGTGTTAAGCAGTAGTAGATGAGCTTGTTTGGAATATAATTAACTATCTGTGTTAACTTTGCAATACATTTCTGTCCTCCCCCCTAGTGGCAAAAAGGTATAAGAGCCTTCACAAATATGAATACCAATATGAAGCAGAGTCCCTGAATGCCGTGAATGGAGCTTCCAACCTCAGGAACGGACCAAAGGCCTCTTGCAAGGTAAGCCCATCAATATAACATTAACATAAAAGTTATGCTGTGTACATACTGGTGACTCATGAAAAAACTGAATGTCATTGTTTGCAATCAGACAACGACAGCAATTTCTAGCAAATTTGAACGCAAGCTAGCATGTTCTAGTCAAATAGGGTATCCCTCAAGTTCTCATGCTGTCCTGTCTCCTATGTTTGCAGAATTAGTAAACATTGTGACCTCTTTGTCTCCCCCTACAGGTCGAGATTGAAGTTCCTCAGTCTTGCAGCTACATCCTGCGCACCACAGGCTGTAGCTTGAGTGAGGTTGTTGATATGGACGCAGAGGGCAAACCTGTGTTCGGACCTGCCCCCGGATCTGATACCTTCGCTGCTGCCATGGAGAAGTAAGACCCCAAGGCTGTCACAAATGCCCTAACCCAACCCTTGTCCCCAATATTTGTTAAAAATTCCTTGTCCTCTCTTCTATTAAGCACATTGTAATTTGGAATTAACAACTGGTAACCAACCTTTCACTTCTCTCTCCCTGCTCAGACATCCTCTGAAGTTTGTGGTTGAGGGAGTGTATGATGTGAAACTGTACCCTGAGGAGGATGAGTCCGTGACCATCTTGAACATTAAGAGAGGTATCGTCTCTGCTCTTGCCGTGCCCCTGCTGGAAGAGGAGAACAACAAGAAAATGGTATGTTGATCGTCTCAGAAAACACCCTAATCATAACTACACACTTTGTATTACAGTGTAGTTTCAGTGATATGAGCAAGTAATTTCGTATTGAGTACTTTATTACTCTAATGGGTACTTTATTACTAACAGTGTGTACCTTATTACTCCATATTATTCAATACAACTGGAAACTACCTGGTAAACAATGGTACATATTGGTGCTTGTTTTAGTGAATCCAAGAAAGAAAAATGTCATTATTGTGTAATAAAGCAATAATAAATGAAAGGGTATGCAGTACTGTTGGCACGCCGACATGATGCACTACAAGGTACAAGACTAGCAAAGAAAATTATATTCATGGCTCTGCAGAGAGCAATTTGTCACATTCAGTTTTTCAGAAAACATAAATCAGTATTTATATTTATTAAAATATGACAAGGATCATTGAATTTCTCCTCAGCCCACCATCCATGGCATGTGCAAGACCAACTACAAAGTCAATGCCATGGAGAACATCGCTACTGACATCTCTCTCAACAGGGACTTGTCCAAATGCGACCACTTCATCCCCCAGAGGGACCACACCAGCCCCCTGGCCCTCATCTCTGGCATGGTAAGACTGCAAGACAGTAAAAGATGCTGGTTAGATTCTGAAATACACCCTAAATCATTTATTAATCCTAATTCACTTTTTAACTCCTTTCCAAAAACCCTTTAAAGTACTTATCTTTCTCTGCTCCAGTAGCTGAAATGAAAACTAATATTACTCCTAATTCACTTTTTAACTCCTTTCCAAGAAAACCTAAACAATAATAATTTCTCCTCCTACAGCACTATCCTCTTGCTCAGCTGATCAGAAGCTCCCAGACCTGCAACTACAAGTTTGACAATGACAAGAAGCACATGATCTCTGGTGCCTGCACTGAGAACCACATCCTGGTGCCTTTCTCTCACAAGTGTGTAAAACATTATGCCTATAATGTTTTATGAAATACACACCTGCAATGTTAAGAGATGTTGCATAAGTCTTTATCATCTCTTTGGCTTTCCACAGGGGAGAGTATGGAGTTACCAACGTTGGCAAGCAGTTCCTGACTCTGCTAGAGGTTTCCACATACAATGAGAGAGTTTTTGACCACAGTAAGTATCCCTTACATTGCATTCTAATTATGAAGATGATTGAAACAGGATTTCAGTGTCAAAACTGACTTCATCTTCCTGCAGATGTGGCCAACCTCAAGGGTCTGCCAATGGAGGCTGATGAGGACAAGAGCGTTGTTCAGGACAAGGATGCTCCTCTGGCTGTCCTGAGGGAACTGGCCACTCTGTCCAACGGTGAGAAGCGAGCCCACCTCTTCCAGCAGCTTGTGAGCATGGTCCGTGGAATGAAGGCTGAGACCCTGAGCCCTGCTATCCCCGAGGCCCTGAAGGTATCCGGACCCCTGACCTACCAGGTTCTGGCCCAGTGCGGTACCCCAGAGTGCAGCAGTGCCATCATGCAGATCCTCAGGACCTTTGACAACTCTGCCTTTGAGGTTGATGCCATCGTGTTCGCTATGGGACTGGTCCCCAACCCCTCTGCCCTCCTGGTCAACGACATGCTGGCTATGGCACGGTACAAGCAGAGCAAGCCTATCCTGTATGCCCTGAGCAATGTTGTCAAGAGGTAAACAGACATTTTAAAGCAACATATTTTCTAAATTGAACTGAGCAGATGCAGACAATGAAATTCTGACAATGTGTTCCTCATCAGGTTCTACAAGGCCGAGGGCAAAGTGACCCCTGAGATCGAGGCTGTGGCTGAGTTTGCTGTTGCCCAGCTGGGTGACTGCACCGGTGACAATGAGCAGAACTTCCTGGTCCTGAGGGTGAATGTTCCATTGCTCCTCTTAGCTTTTTCAGATTTACTCACACAGCAAGCAACAATTTGAATCAGAATAATTCATGTTTGCTTCTTTCTGCTCCCCAGGTTATTGGTAACATGGCTGCAGCCATGGGAGCCGCCAGTCCTGCCCTGAAGTCTGCTATGATCCAGTGTGTAAACGAGCCCGCCGCTTCCTTGGAAGTCCAACAGGCTGCCATTCAGGCATTCAAACAGACCCCTGTCCCTGAGGAGGTAACTCACTCTTATCCTATTAGCTTAAAAATATATATATGGAAACCATCAACTCTTCGTTCACTGCAGTACTGTTATACACATTCTCCTTTACAGGGCAGAGAGGTGCTCATGCAGGCTCTTTTGAATGGTGCTAGCCCCCTGCAGAAGCGCGTTGCTGCCTACCTGGTGCTGATGAAGGACCCCCAGCCTGCTGAACTAGCTCAGCTGGCCGCCGCTCTGCCCATCGAAGAAGACCAGCAGGCCAAGAGCTTTGTCATCTCCCACCTGACTAACATACTGGCATCCACAGCAGCGGAGACCCAGGAGTACGTGAGAGATATCATCTGCAGTATTTACTGCCTCAGCTAACAGAAATATTCTGTTTGGTTGTTCCCTCCTCATCATAGGTCTGACCATGTAATAAATTATTCCTTCCATTAAAGGCTGAGACAGAAGATTCTTGATGCCCTGCAGGACAATGAGGTTGGAACTGTCATGGATCCCACCAAGTTCTCCCGCAACTACATGATTGGATCTGTGCAAGGAAATATGCTCTTTGAGGGCACCAGCTATCTGCCCAAGGAAGTCATGCTGGAGATGACCCTGAAGGCCTTCGGCTACAATGTGGACATGGTGGAGGTAATATTTTTTATTTAATTTGTTTCCCTAAGCCTTTTATAGAGATTATGTTAGATTTTTTACAGAATATACACTTATTTTTCTATCAGTCTCATGGTGAACATTCTCTTCACTTGTAAGGTTGGCATGGAAGGCAAAGGACTTGAGCCAACTGTTGAGGCTTTGTTCGGAGAGAACGGATTCTTCCCTGACACGGTTCTAAAGGCCGTCTACTTCGTTTCTGACAAGATGCCCCTGCAGGTCAATGAGGTTATGAAGAGGATGATGCCCGCTCTGAAGAAAGACAGAATGAAGAGACAGGTATTCAAAACCATACTACTTCTTCCTCTTTCCTTACCAAACATTTTAATTAGTGTGATTTTAATCCTAGTTATTTAATTGTAGCATGAGCTAACTGTCTCTTTCCTTGAAAAAAATATTCTGTAGGCTTCCCAGAACATCGTGAGAGAAATCGGCCGCAACCTCAACAGACTGGTCAGGGATCTGAAGGCTCAGGAGTCCCCTGAGGCTATGATTTACCTGAGACTGCTGGGAAATGAACTTGGATACCTGAAGACCAATGAGCTAGAGAAGATGGCCTACTCTGCTGGTCTGATGATTGACAACGTACTCAAGATGTTCCCCACAGATGTATGTACAAGATACATTAAAGTGCAATACTATCAATTCACATAGACATTAAAGATAGTTTTTGAGTCTATAGGTTAATCAATCAATCAATCAAATGTATTTATAAAGCCCTTTTTACATCAGCCGATGTTACAAAGTGCTGTTCAGAAACCCAGCCTAAAACCCTAAACAGCAAGCAATGCAGATGCAAATATCACTGTCCCAATACTTCTGGAACTCACCGTATATAAGGGGAGCATAGCGGTCACATAATGGAATCAAAGTAGCACAACAAACAAGTCTTCAACATTGTGTACAGTCCTCAAACACTGTGGGTGTTGAAAACTAGAAAAATGTATTGCTTTCATGCCAAGAGTGTTTAATAATTGACCAATCTGTCAGACTAACCAGTGACATTATCAATAACAAGGTAAGAGAAGACCACCTTCATCAAGTTTGACTCTCAACCAGGGAGGGAGTGTCTCTACTTTAAGTCTGGAGTCTAGTGCAGTCAGAATAGAACAGTGCTGGTCGTATGGATGGATGAAAATGTGAGGAGGGTTGAGAATTAATCTGACAAGAATGACATTTAATGATCAAAAATGTAAATTACCCTAACTCTGAAATCTACAGTTGAAGTCGGAAGTTTTTTCAACCACTCCACACATTTCTTGTTAACAAACTATAGTTTGGCAAGTTGGTGAGAACATCTACTTTGTGCATGACACAAGTAATTTTTCCAACAATTGTTTACAGACAGATTATTTAACTTATAATTCACTGTATCACGATTCCAGTGGGTCAGAAGGTTACATACACTAAATTGGCTGTGTCTTTAAACAGCTTGGAAAATTCCAGAAAATGATGTCATGGCTTTAGAAGCTTCTGATAGGCTACTTTACATAATTTGAGTCAATTGGAGGTGTACTTGTGAATCTATAGATCTATCTATCTATTTCAAGGCCTACCTTCAAACTCAGTGCCTCTTTGCCTGACATCATGGGAAAATCAAAAGAAATCAGCCAACACCTCAGAAAAAATTGTAGACCTCCACAAGTCTGGTTCATCCTTGGGAGCAATTTCCAAACTCCTGAAGGTACCACGTTCATCTGTACAAACAATAGTAACAAACAATAGTACGCAAGTATAAACACCATGCGACCAATCAGCCGTCATTCCGCTCAAGAAAGACGTGTTCTGTCTCCTAGAGATGAAGGTACTTTGGTGCGAAAAGTGCAAATCAATCCCAGAACAACAGCAAAGGACCTTGTGAAGATGCTGGAGGGAACAGGTACAAACGTATCTATATCCACAGTAAAACGAGTCCTATATCGACATAACCTGAAAGGCCGCTCAGCAAGGAAGAAGCCACTGCTCCAAAACCGCCATAAAAAAGCCAGACTACAGTTTGCAACTGCACATGGGGACAAATGTGGCAACATCTCAAGACATCAGTCAGGAAGTTAAAGCTTGGTCGCAAATGGGTCTTCCAAATGGATAATGACCCCAAGCATACTTCCAAAGTTGTGGCAAAATAGCTTAAGGACAACAAAGTCAAGGTATTGGAGTGGCCATCACAAAGACCTGACCTCAATCCTATAGAACATTTGTGGGCAGAACTGAAAAAGCATGTGCAAGCAAGGAGGCCTACAAACCTGACTCAGTTACACCAGCTCTGTCAGGAGGAATGGGACAAAATTCACCAAACTTATTGTGGGAAACTTGTGGAAGGATACCCAAAACCTTTGACCCAAGTTGATCAATTTAAAGGAAATGCTACCAAATACTAATTGAGTGTATGTAAACTTCTGACCCACAGGGAATGTGATGAAAGAAATAAAAGCTGAAATAAATAATTCTCTCTACTATTATTCTGACATTTCACATTCTTAAAATAAAGTGGTGATCCTAATTGACCTAAAACAGGGAATTTGTCAGGAATTATGAAAAATTGAGTTTAAAAGTATTTGGCTAAGGTGAATCAACTTCCGACTTCAACTGTACATGTTCCACAGCTGATGAAGGGACTGATGACCAACGCTGACAATGAAGTCTTCGCCCATTACATCTTCATGGATAACGAATTCTTCCTGCCAACTGCCACTGGTGTGCCACTGAAGATTGCCCTGTCTGGTACCTTCACCCCTGGCATCAAGGGAGGACTGCACATTACACCTGACATGGTAAACTTTTATATTTATTTTCACTGATCTGTTTTCTATTTGTAGTAACCCTAATACATGTGACGTCGGTCAGTCTTTTTGCATATCTATATAATGTACTTGGACTGATCCCATTCCCACAGAGCGAGGTCTCATTCATGCCCTCCGCTGGAATTGAGTTTGTGGCCCGGGTTGGTTCCCACATTCCTGAGTACCTTCTCTCTGGCCTAGAGATGCATACCAGCCTATACCACGAGAGTGGGCTCAGCGCTAAGCTCGTCATGGCTGACAAACAGATCAAGCTGACCATCCCTGCTCCTCAGGGTCCTGCCAAGCTCATCAGCATCACGTAAGTGTCAGAGTATCATTCAGATAATACCTGATGACCTATATATCTATCAGAGCCTAAACATTTCCTTTCAACGACCCCTATTATAGCAACAAGCTGTTCGAAGTGACCTCTGCTGGAGTGAAACCCATCCCGTCTCTGGTAGAGGACAGAATTGATGTGTCTGAGTGCACTCCATTCTTAGCTGGTATGAAGTACTGCACCACCCTTCAGTACTCTGATGCTAGCTCCCATGACACTGCACCCTACTTCCCCTTTACCGGAGATAGCAAGTAAGTACTAGTTCTATGCAAATACATTTTAATATGCTCCATTTATGTTTTCCTATTTTCAGGTAGAAATTGATCTTAGCCATAACTTTTGGAAATGAAACAATTATTTAGGCTTGCTGTGGAGCTCCACCCCACTGGGGATGTCACTGAATACACGGCCACCATCGGCTACGAACTCCTCAGGGAGGGAGAAGAAGGTCGTCAGAAAGTTGACACTGTAAAGGTGGTCCTGAAGGCAGAAGGTATAGCTAAGTTACAAAATCCCTCTTTTAGAGTAACACAGTCCCTCCATTTCTAACGTACAACCTTTTCCTTGGTGACTAACTAATTCAGTTTATCCTGGACACAGGTGCTGACCCCACAGCCACAGCCACTGTGAAGTACAACAGGAGGAAGAATGTCCTCACCACCGACATCCAGATCCCTGACTTTGACTTGGAGGCCGGAATCAGACTGGGCGTTGTTGATGGCAACACCAAGGGCAATGGAATACACTCCATCTCCTTTGACCTCATCAACAAGAACATCCCTCAGCTGTCGCTGGTTGGCCGCGCTAAGTAAGCTGACAATGCTACCCCACAAAGTACTTCCCTGTTTTGGTTTCTTCTGTCTTTCCTTTCTTCCAAATTCCAAATGACTAATTGTTTTCTTTGCAGAATTGAGGCCATGAAGGATGCTATGCTACAGGTGCAGCTGCTTGTCCCTTCAATCAAGGCGGACGCCACAGTTACAGCCAACGTGAAGCGTGGTGAGGAACTGGAACTTGAGCTTGAGAGTGACATCAAGCTCCCAGAGACCACCTCAGTGCAAAAGATCACCCTAAAATATGGTATGCAGGCTTTCAATATCGACCAACCTTTGTACGATAAATTGTTTAGCTTCTTGATCAACTTTAACTGTACGTTTCTGAGAGCTTTGCCAGGCTTTAAATGTCAAGTATCCATGGGAAAGTCATTAAAATGTCATTTAATTTACAATGAATTTCTCCTACTTTGTAGATGACGAGAAGATTGTGGCTGAGGTCAAGTCTGACATGAACTCTGAGATCCAGAACATCCACCCTTATGCCGAGGCATTCCAGAAGATGGTCAGTGATGTTCTTGATCAGCAGGTGGGCCAGACTGACATGAAGGTCCGTCACATCCTCACCAAGTCTGTGGAGGTAATACTTTTAAAAAAATACTTATCGTCTGATCACTATTTTGTCCACTCTGAACTTAATATATGACTATATATTCATATTACAGGAAACCAACAACTACCTGGAGAAATATGCTGCTGATATCCCATACATGCAGAACCTGAGAGTCCCTGAGATGCCGGAGATGACTCTGCCTGAGAAACTGTTCCTGAATGCGTAAGTTACATCAATCAACTACCATAAGAATCATTTTCTATCAATACATTAACTGATTCTTTTTGATTCCATGATTAATTAATGATTAAATATAATTTTCTTAAACAGTGAGGCCACAGCTGCTTACCACTTCAGCAATGAGCGTATCTTCATCGCCATTCCCCTGCCTCTTGGTGGAAAATCATCTGAGGAGCTGAACTTCCCAGCTGCACTGACCACACCACACCTGGCTCTGCCCCTGCTTGGCCTGGACATTGCATCCATGGAGATCCCGATCCCTGAGCTTTTCATCCCAGAGACCCTTGATGTGTTTGTGCCCCTCTTTGGAAAAGCTCAGCTGTCCACAAAAGTGAAGAGCAACTTCTACAACTTGGAGGGCTCAGTGTCTGCTGGCAAAGATGCCGCTGAGACACCAAGCTATTCTGCCAAGTTTGATGTGACAGGCAGCTGCTCAATGGAACTCCTGTGCATCAAGATTGAAGGTAGTGCTCCACCTCCAGACATTTTCTAATGCCTTTGTAAATAATAGAGAATTACACCATCTGGAACATGTTTAGTTGTGCAATAATCAATCATTGTTCCTTCTGTGTTGTAAATAGGATCTGGATTGCTTGCCACCACTCCTGCTGATTCCATCAAGGCCCATGTGAAGACCTCCGTGAGCCACAAGCTCATTGATGCCAGCATTAGCATAAGGGAAGTTGGCACTGTTACAGACAACAAGATCAATGTGAAATCCAGCAGCAAAATCGAAGCAACAAGCCCCATGGGTCTGAGTGTAAACCTAGAGCACACCGGCCAAGTTGGCTTCAATACTGAAGCGCCAATACTGGCTCCAACACTGAAGATCTCTGGTGATAGCAACTTGGAGGGAACAGTCAAAGCAGGACCTGTCTATGGCACCACAATCACCACCCAGTCTTTTACAATCTTCCCATTCAGACCAGAGGCAAAGATTGATTCTTCCCTGAAAATTGATTCAACCATTCTTATGGCCCAGAACACCATTGCTGCATCGTTTGCCAATGGTGAGCTGTCTGTTGTGTCTAACACGAATGCATTTGAAGACATCCTGACCCATGCTGCTGAACTTGCCTTCAAGGATAACCAGCTGTCCCTGAAATGTGACACCAATGCCCTTGCCCTTGGCATGAATATCCACAACCAGGTTGAGGGTTCTGTTGGCTCTGGAGCAGTCACAATCAAGATGGAGACCAACACTGAATACTCAACGAATCGCATATACTCTCTTCTCACTGGCTCCCTGGATGTCAATGGCCTGGCTGTAAACAGTGATGCCACTGTAAAGCTGCTTGAGAACAAAGCTGCACACAAAGCTACTCTGACAATGAACAAGGATGGACTGGCCACAAGCGGAACAACCACCCTGCAGGGCCCGTTCGCCATGGAGAACACCTTCAACGGTGGAATTGATGCCTCCAAGGCTACTCTGTCCATTGAGACCAAGAGTGCATTGGATTACATGAAGGTTGAGAATGCCAACTCACTCACCATCACTCTCTCCACCCTTGCCTTCACCTCAAAGGCTGAGGCCATCGTCAGCGAGAGCACTTCCTATACACATGACATCACCATTGACCTGCAGGACTACACTGCCTCTGTAAATGTGAACAATGACCTGACACTGCTGGGAGTCAACCTAGTCAACGAGGCTCAGCTGAAGGCAGTGATCTACAAAATTGACTTTACTGGAAGCCTGAAGGGGGCCTATGGTGAGGAAGAGCTCAAACACACCTATGAGATCAACTATGCAGACTTGACAGCTAATGCTAAGTGCAGCACTACTGGAAAGCTCCTCGGTGCTCACATGAGCCACAACACTGAGCTTGAAATTGTTGGCCTTGCTGCAAGGATCCAAAATGATGCCCGCTTCAACTCCCAGCCTTTCCGCTTCGACAACACCATCCGTGCCAGCATTATTCCCTTCGACTTCAATCTTGACGCCATCTTCAATGCTGATGGTGACCTGATCTTGTATGGCAAGCAGAGCGCTCAGCTCTATGGAAAGTTTCTTCTTAAAGCACAGCCCCTGGCTTTTGCCAGCTCTCATGAATGCAGAGCCTCCATCACTCAGAAGCTGGACAATGGCTTCTCCCTGGAGACCACACTGGACAACAAGATAGACACACTTTTGACTCCACAGGAGCAGAAAGCCACACTCAGGGTGAAGTCCAAGGTGAACAACCATGCCCTCAATCAGGAAGTGAGTGCCTACAACAATGATGAAAGGCTTGGACTGGAGCTGTCTGCAACCCTCCTCACCGGCCTCCTGAACACAGCTGCCAGTGAAGAGCAGGAATTCACAATTTCTGGTTTCCTGAAGTATGATAAGAACACTGACAGTCACTTGATTAACCTGCCCTTCCTTGAAAGTTTGCCTGCCATCCTGGAAAACATCAAGATCACTATTGTGAGCATGGCAGAGAAACTGCAGAATTACATTAACAGTGAAGAGATCAAGGCTAAGCTTGAGGCTCTGCCACAGCATGTGAGTGACTTTGTTACCAAACTGAATCTTGAAGGCAAGGCTGTCCAGCTCAAACAGGACCTGATTACCCTCACCCAGGTGTATGACATCTCTCTGGAAGACCTAGAGGCCTTTCTGGTGAACCTCAAGACAGCTTTTGAAAAACTGCTTATTGATCTGTCATCCCGCATTCAGGGAATTGTTGATGTTACCAAGGATATGATTGCAAGTGGCATCCTGTCTGAAACTGTCATCCAGAGGCTCAACCAGGAGCTGAATGCCATCAACAAGGAGTATGAATTAACTACAATTATCATAGCTGTCATTGATGCCATTGAAGAGCTGATCAAGCAGATTGACATGCAGAAACTGAAGGACAGCAGCATTGCACTCCTGCACGACATTGATGCCCAGTTTGAAATCAAAGCTAAGCTTGAAAATGCAGTGAGTGAATTGAAGCAGTTCATTGAGAACTTTGACAGAACCCAATTTGTTGAGGATCTGAGGAACTACATTACCTCGCTCAACTTGGAAGCTTATGTTGAGCAGATGATAGATCAGTTTCAGCAAGATTGGCAAAGATTCAGCAAGGCTATTGAGCCTGTCAAGGCAGTGATTCAGGATTTTGACACCTTTGGTAAGTTGAATGCTTTCCATGCCAAGTTGACAGAACTGATTGTCAAATATGATGTTGACAAGAAGGTTGAAGCAGTCCTAGAGAAGGTTGTGGACCTCATTAAGCAATTCAAAATTGGTGAAACAATTCAGGTCCTTGTTAACAAGCTGAAGGTCATCGATATCCCAGGGAAGGTAATGCAGATGCTGGAGGAAACAATCAAATACTTGAAAGCTACTGAGATCAAACAGGTGATTGACCAGCTGAACGAGTATCTCGACTCTGTTATCCAGAAGCTGAAGTCATTTGATTACAATGCCTATGTGGATGAAGTCAACCAGATAATTGCTGAATACACTGCTCATGTAAACGAGCTAATCAAGGCACTTGAGATCCCACAGAAACTTCAGGCTTCAAGAGAGTTTGTCAACTTTGTTGTGTCATCTGCACTTAACTTCATTGAACATCTTAGGGAAATCAAGGTTGCAGACATGATTAAAACAGTGAAGGACATAGCTGACCATGCCATCCTTAATGACCTTAAGGCAATTTCGGACAGCCTGAAGCAGAGAATCACCGATATGGACCTCAGAAATTATATAATCTCATTCCTGCATCAGTTGAGCGAACAGTACACCATGGTTACCACCGTCATCAATGAGGTGTTCGGCAATGTGTTTGAGGTGATCCAGAAGTTTGCTGGTGAACAACAAATTGTCAGCGAGGTCAAGCAGATAATTGAGGGAGTTGTTACTGGACTGAAGACAGCTGAGCTGGACTTCCCTTCATTCACCATCCCTCTCACAGACCTGATCATACCCTCCATGAAGATCAGCCTGGAGAAGCTTCAGGAGATTGAAATTCCAACACAGCTGGATATCCCTGAGTTCACTATCCTGGGTTTCCACACAGTGCCAGCCACCACTGTTTCCTTTGACGATATCAAGCAGAAGGTCATAGAGCTCATCGACTTCATTGTCAACTTTGAGATCCAGATGCTTGATTTGGATGCTTTCTTTGGAGACCTGACCATGAGCTACCTGCCAACCCTACCTGACATTACTCTCCCAGAGATCACATTCCCAGAGTTCTCCTTCCCTGCCCTCCCTAAGGTGGCCGCAGAGAAGCTCCTAGAGATTCCAACTCTCCAGATCCCTGAGATCAAGCTCCCTGCCATCCCCAGTGAGATCAGTGTCCCTTGCTTTGGCAAGCTCTATGGTGAGATCAGTGTCATCACCCCAGTCTACAGCATCAGGAGCTCTGCTGAGCTCTGGAACAACACTGAAAATGAGATGACTCCTCAGTTCACTGCTCTCCTGGCCACCCAGGCCACATCACCCAGTATTGAGATCCTCAATTTCAACCTGAACTCCAGTGTTCGTGTTGCCATCCCCAAAATGAGACGCATGATTGTTGCAGAGACCCTTAAGTTAATTCACAATGCACTTTCAGTTGAACATCAGGCTTCAGTGATCATCTACGGATTCTCATCCCAGGCCTCAGCTAAGACCACAGTCAAGGCAACCACTGCACACTACACGGCTGACATTGTCAATAATGCATTCTTTGCTATGGAGGGTGGAATATCTGCCTCTGTGGACACCACCTACAAGCACCAGATCAATATCCCAATCCTTGGCTTCACCAATGGAGCCTCTGTGACCCAAAAGGTTGTTGCCCGCCTGGAGGACACAACAATCACTCTGACCGTTGGAAATGATGGTGCTATGAAGTTCAACTTTCACGAGGGCACACACAAGTGTGACCTTCACTTCGCCATCAGTCCCAGCACTGCTAAGCTGACAATCTCCGCTGACACCGACACTGTCCTTCTGAAGATGAAGCAGACCTTGAACGCTGATGCAGTCATGTACCGTCACATCACATTTGATGCCCGGTTTGAAGCAGAAGGCCCAGAGGTCAAGAACAGCCTTCTGGTGGCATCTGGAAATGCCGACTATGGATATTTGAAAATTGAACTGAAGGCAAACCATGACACAGAGCTTGTTGGAGATCTCAGTGGAATCCTGTCCAACTCACTCAACATTGTGATTAATCCAAGTGAGGTTGTCTTTGACTTCCAGAACAAGGGAAACACAAAGCTACGCTTCAACGAGGCACTGGTGGCCAAGATTGATCTCCAGAATGACTACTCTGCCATCATCAAGCCTGAAGCTCAACAGATCAACACTGTGGCTCTTGCCCGTTTCAACCAGTACAAATCCTCCTACAACTTCACTATTGACAACAACAAAAAGGAGGCTGGTATATTTGCTACTGTCAACAGTGAGGCTAATCTTGAATTCTTGACAACCCCTATCAGCATCCCTGAGATTGAGCTATCCTTCCTTAACATGCGCATCCCAGCCATCAATGATCTGAACCTGTATGAGCATACTGGCTTGAAGAACATCTTGACCACCACTGAGCAGTCTCTTGATGTTGATTCCAAGATCCTGTACCAGAAGGGTCAGTTTTACTCTCTGGGCAACCTGATAACCGAACTCTCCCTGAAGTCACCCATCTTCAATCTGAATGCCAATGCTGGACTTTACACTGAGGACGACGTTGTGTTCCGTCTCGGAGCTACCACAGCCTCCGTATTTGAAGCTCTTAAGGTCAAGCTTGATGGCACCAGCAGCCTGACCACCAAAAGAGGACTTAAGCTGGCCACATCCCTGTCTCTGGAGAATCCCCACATTGAGGGAAACCATGACAGCACAATCAGCCTGAACACTGACAACCTGGAAGCTGCGGTGTCTGTGGCTACCGGTGCAAAGATTGCTCTGCCCATCTTGAATCTGGAAGTTAGCCAGCAACTTGTTGCAGACACCAAGACCAAGCCAAATGCTGCCTCTACATTGAAGCTGAAAGGTGATTTCAACCTGCCCCTTATCAAAACAATTGGCAAGGCAGAGGCTGACCACAGCCTGAAGCTAGAGGGAACCCTTGAGTACATCTCCGTGGAGTCATCCATCCAGGGCACCATTGATGGCATAATCCTGGAATACAATGCTGTTTTGGGAGCTCTGGACAATGAAGCTAACATCTACCTGAATGCTGATGGCCTACGTTCCACCTCAAAGATCATTGCCAATGCCAAACTCAGCAACGGTGAGACAATTGTCCTGGAGATGGATGTGGATGAGAGCCTGGCTGTTGAGGCATCCGTGAGCCGTGTGTATGCAGTGCTGAAATTTATGAGCACCAATAAGGCCAATGTGATTACTTTCAACACCAATGGAAAGCATGTAGCCCATGCTACCATTGACTTTGCACCATTGACATCACTGACTGCTGATGTTGAGATTGACATGTTTCAACCAAGCAACATGGGTGACATTTCTCTCTTTGAGAAGACTGCTGTCGAGCTGACATGTACCAAGCAGAAGATCTCTACCACCGCCAAGATTGCTACTCCTGTGTACACCACAGAAATGGCAGCTGAGTTGGAGGGTGATTCCCCTGTCTTCAAAGCCACACTCAAGTCATCTGCTACCTCTGCCATTGTTCTCCTGGACTATGACATGGATGGTAAATTTCTTAGAAGTTGGCATTATTTTTAAGTAATATCTGAAAAACTAATCATATTGTCCCCGATCTTTTACTGTAAATTGTTATTCAAATGATTTGTAACTCTAACTACTTTCAACAGCTTCCATCAAAGCAAATGTTGAGAATGAAGCCCTGGGCTTGACTGGCAAGATTACCCTGACCCATGCTGACCTGACCATGGACATTCAGAATGTCATTACCCAGGCTATGAGGTAATACTTTCTTTTTAACAGACCCCTTCTCAATGTATAATGCCCATTGGAAGATTATTTAGTCTCACAATGTTAATAAAAATAACAGACATTATGTAGATTTGAAGATATTTCAATATCAGTTAACACAGTTGGCTTTATTTGATTTGTGAATACCCGGAAGAAACGCCAAGATGAGGGAAGGTAAATATTATAAAAAGTATCTTAACTTCCTTATCTCTGTCTGAGATAAAACAAAGGCTGAGCTTGACTTTTAGAACTACCTTAACCACACAAGTATAAATTAAGATGGCAACTGAATATGCTTGTCATGTTTTTCCTCAACTTCTTAGTGTCTCCCGCCACACCCTGAATGTGGACATCACCAGCCCAACCTTCACTGATGTGAACTTCCGCTATGCTGCCCGCAGAGATGGAGTCAGTGCTTCCATCTCTACTCCATCCACTGGGTTATTGGGTCTTGAACTCCAGGGCAGGAAACCATCTGAGCTGAGCGCTAGACTCTACAGCCGTTATGCTGTGAGTGTCTTTCATATTTTAAAATATTTATTGTGTGCCTATTTACACGTCAGATACATGTCACCCTATTGTTAAATTATTTAGAAATTGTTATTTACTCTTGTGTTTTTCCTGTATCCAACAGTCTGCCCCAGAGGTTGATGTTGACATCTTGGTCATCAGAGTTACTTCCAATGACGCCGATAATCTAAAACTACAGGTTGCCAACAACAAGGAGGCCCTCCACGACATGCTCCTGGGCCTGAAGGAGAGACTCCCTGCCATCACATTCACCCTGGAGAGCTTCGCAGACCGGTTTGAGATCATCACGCCCATCCTCACTTCAGGCGAACGCATTGACGAAGCCTTCAATGCTGTCTGCCACCATGTTCTCCAGCTGTCATTCTTCTTCAGGGACACTGTTGCCCAGTGCAAGAAAACCGTCCAGGTCTTCCTGGATGCTGCCATTGAATTCCTGAAGGAGACCCAGTTGAAGCTGCCTGGCTATGAGGAGATAACCACCCTGCCTTTGCTGCTCCTCAAACAGATAACCAACGCCATTGCCTCCATTCTTGAGCAGGCCATCCAGATGATCATTGAAAACGTGGAGTCATGGAGATGAGCATGTCTGTGGTGAACCAGCTCAATCTCCCCATCACTGGTCTTCTGCAGCAAGCTTCTGATGAGCCTTTCGTGAAAGTTAGTGGAAGGCTTGAGAACGACCTTTCCCTTCCACCAGAGAGATATCCACAGACTGAACCCTGAGTCTATTAAACACTGCCATCTGTTAAACACATATGCTCGCTTGGGAGGGAAAAAATTGACACTTAGCCCAATTAGTGTTTCAGCATGTATTTATAGCAGTCAAGTTAACATGTACAACTTGATAAAAATATGTTGTCTTATTATTTTGTGTAAATGACACCTGATGTTCCAACATGGAAATGCAATACTTTGTTGTGTTCCACTTCCCTTGTCTTTCCTATTCAAGATGTAAAGAGTGAAGTGTATCAATAAAGTCTATTATAAACTGGGTGGTTCGAGCCCCGAATGCTGATTGGCTGACGAGTATGACAAAACATTTATTTGAACTGCTCTAAGTATGTTAGTAACCTGTTTATAATAGCAATAAGGCACCTCTGGGGTTTGTGGTATATGGCCAATATATCCAGGCACTCTGCGTTGCTTTGTGTTTAAGAAGAGCCCTTAGCCGTGGTATATTGGCCCTCTGGCCTTATTGCTTAATTATACCATACAGCATTAATTATTTTTAATGGTGAAAACATTATAAACCTCACTTTGTGGTATTTTGTATATTTTAGGCTTTCAAGTATGTGTTTAAACGCAGATGTTGCTCACATTAGCTATATGTGGTCACTGTGTGTTTGTGTATGCTCTGTTGAAGCTCTTGAGACCGAATTAATTAAATTAAATTTGTGCATTGATTCTGAGTGTGCGGAGACTTTATTCCATTACGGTATTGCTCTTCATCTCCTGCACCTTAAGTACAGTCGGGTGTGTGACAGATCCTCCTAAGTTACTTCAATAGCAAAAAATAGGCAATCTTTTCTGAAACTTAGAGGGTGCCATTCTATGAGCATGGGACTTAAGTGAGATGCAACTTTGTTGCAAATTCATTCACTGAACTTCTCAACTGTCAAAACAATAACACGTTCTAGACCATTAAAGTCTCAAACTTTCAACAGAGAAACATTGCTTTAAAACAAACAATTTGTTAATGGTCTAGTTTAAGAAATATTCAAATCAAAGTTAAGCTTCTGTACACTACAGTTCAAAAGTTTGGGGTCACTTAGAAATGTCCTTGTTTATGAAATAAAATTAACTTTTTTCTCCATTAATATAACATCAAATTTATCAGAAATACAGTGTACACATTGTTAATGTTGTAAATGACTATTGTAGCTGGAAACGGCAGATTTTTTATGGAATATCTACAGTTGAAGTCAGAAGTTTACATACACATAGGTTTTCAACAACTCCACAAATTTCTTGTTAAAGTTTTGGTAAGTCGGTTTGCACTTTGTGCATGACAAGTCATTTTTTCAACAATCGGTTTACAGACAGATTATTTCACTTATAATTCACTGTATCACAAAAAAATGATGTCATGGCTTTAGAAGCTTCTGATAGGCTAATTGACATCATTTGAGTCAATTGGAGGTCTACCTGTGAATCTATTTCAAGGCCCACCTTCAAACTCAGCGCCACTTTGCCTGACATCATGGGAAAATCAAAAGAAATCAGCCAACACCTCAGAAAAAAAATTGTAGACCTCCTCCACAAGTCTGGTTCATCCTTGGGAGCAATTTCCAAACGCCTGAAGGTACCACGTTCATCTGTACAAACAATAGTACGAAAGTGTAAACACCATGGGACCACGCAGCTGTCATTCCGCTCAGGAAAGACCTGTTCTGTCTCCTAGAGATGAAGGTACTTTGGTGCGAAAAGTGCAAATCAATCCCAGAACAACAGCAAAGGATTTTGTGAAGATGCTGGAGGAAACAGGTACAAACGTATCTATATCCACAGTAAAACGAGTCCTATATCGACATAACCTGAAAGGCCGCTCAGCAAGGAAGAAGCCACTACTCCAAAACCGCCATAAAAAAAGCCAGACTACAGTTTGCAACTGCACATGGGGACAAAGATCGTACTTTTTGGAGAAATGTCCTCTGTTTTTCAAGGTCCTGGAGTGGCCAGTCTCCAGATCTCAACCCCATAGAAAATGTTTGGAGGGAGTTGAAAGTCTGTGTTGCCCAGCAACAGCCTCAAAACATCACTGCTCTAGAGGAGATCTGCATTGCCAACAAAGGGTATATAGTATTGAGTATTGAGATAAACTTTTGTTATTGACCAAATACTTATTTTCCATCATAATTTGCAAATAAATGTATTAAAAATCCTACAATGTGATTTTCTGGATTTTTTTCCCTAATTTTGTCTGTCATAGTTGAAGGGTACCTATGATGAAAATTACAGGCCTCTCTCATCTTTTTAAGTGGGAGAACTTGCACATTTGCCCCACTGTATGTGTGTGTTCTTGTATGTGTTTATTTGAATGAGAGTGTGTGTATATGCATGTGTACAAACACCTGCACGGCATCAGCCTCAGGCAAACAAGCATTAGTTGTAAAAACACTGCCACTTAGTATCATTCAAATGTACTTTTATTATGTTTTATTTTGACTTTTTTTCCCCTTTATCTTTTGACCATCATTCGCTCTCTCACACAGCAACTCCACTCCCACTTGTCTCCAATTCTACATACCAACCCTCAGCCCATCCCCTCTAACTCTGCTGGCCACCCACTTCGTATTTATACGCAACACCTATCTTTCAACTATGCTATGATGTTTAACGTACAATTTCAATCTATCTAATCGAATAGAATCTACAGATTGCGTGTTGAAACAAATACTTTTACTAAGTGTATTAGTATATTAGTAATTGACTGACCCGGTTTCTCCAGATCTCCTAACAGTACTGTTTCTAGGGTCAATTTTAGATCAATGCTATGTTTTTTCAGCCATTCCTGAACCTGAGACCAGAAACAGGGCAATACCAAAATAAATGGTCTATTGATTCTGTATCCTCACAACCAAATCTGCAGAGCTTCGATGATTTTATGCCCCAAATTTGCAATGTTTCGTTGGTGGCAAGAATTCTATATAATAATTTTAGCTGAAAAGCACGAAGTCTTGAATCTTACGTTGTTTTATATATCAACTCATACACCCTGGAATCGGTACATCAAAAATCTCTTCCCAACTATTTTGCAATCTGTATGGCACAGTTGTGAATATCCTGGTCTTCGAAGGAAACTGGTATACTTTCCTATTTATGCTATTTTTATTCTTCCACCAGTTTTGATCCTTTATATTGGGCAGACAGACCAGTTCCCTCTAGTGGTGTGGGGGCTGTGCTTTGGCAAAGTGGGTGGGGTTATATCCTTCCTGTTTGGCCCTGTCCGGGGGTGTCCTCGGATGGGGCCACAGTGTCTCCTGACCCCTCCTGTCTCAGCCTCCAGTATTTATGCTGCAGTAGTTTATGTGTCGGGGGGCTAGGGTCAGTTTGTTATATCTGGAGTACTTCTCCTGTCCTATTCGGTGTCCTGTGTGAATCTAAGTGTGCGTTCTCTAATTCTCTCCTTCTCTCTTTCTTTCTCTCTCTCGGAGGACCTGAGCCCTAGGACCATGCCCCAGGAATACCTGACATGATGACTCCTTGCTGTCCCCAGTCCACCTGATCGTGCTGCTGCTCCAGTTTAAACTGTTCTGCCTTATTATTATTCGACCATGCTGGTCATTTATGAACATTTTAACATCTTGGCCATGTTCTGTTATAATCTCCACCCGGCACAGCCAGAAGAGGACTGGCCATCCCACATATGCTCTCTCTAATTCTCTCTTTCTTTCTCTCTCTCGGAGGACCTGAGCCCTAGGACCATGCCCCAGGAATACCTGACATGATGACTCCTTGCTGTCCCCAGTCCACCTGACCGTGCTGCTGCTCCAGTTTCAACTGTTCTGCCTTATTATTATTCGACCATGCTGGTCATTTATGAACATTTGAACATCTTGACCATGTTCTGTTATAATCTCCACCCGGCACAGCCAGAAGAGGACTGGCCACCACACATAGCCTGGTTCCTCTCTAGGTTTCTTCCTAGGTTTTGGCCTTTCTAGGGAGTTTTTCCTAGCCAACGTGCTTCTACACCTGCATTGCTTTTATATTTAATAATCTCAACCCACCCAATTCATATTCATTGAAAAGAGACTTGTTTTATTTTGTCTGGTTTAGCGTCTCAGATAAAGGGATTTGAAAAACGAATCATCAGGAGTAGGCAGTGCCATAAGTGAGTAAACTGACATATGACTAAGGAGTTAATCAGGTCAATTTTTTCTATAAATAGACAGGTATTTACCTCTCCATGGTTGCAGGAGCTTGTCTATTTTTACAAGTTTTCTATTGAAATTCATTGTGGAGAGCTTATTTATATATTTTGTGATATGAATACCAAGTATGTCTACTTCACCATCAGCCCATTTTATGGGTTAGCTGCAAGGTAATGTAAAAGTTGTATTTTTAAAGGATCCAATATGTAATATTGTACACTTGTCATGATTAGGATTTAGTCCAGAGAGTCCAGAAAAGTTATCTAGATCTTTAATGAGACATTGCAGGGATCTAGCCTGCGGACTTAATATAAAAGTTGAGTCATCGGCACACCTTTGTTTTTAAGCCTTGGTTCCAGATTCATGTTACTTCCACATACAGGCGACAAAAACTGTCAGACCACTGTGGACTCTACGGCCGGGTTGTGGCGAGAACCAACATATTACTACAGCTACAAAGTGAATGGAAACCAATGGGATGCTAACGTTAGCTAACATGACAAACTATGTCACTAAAACATTGGATTGCTATGATTATTTGTTCATGGACTCTTTTGGAGGTAAGAAAGTTAAGTGCTCGATTCAATCAGATCCGCAGGCACAGGTACTCACACTCTCCAACAGACACTGTAACAATAATCAACAGCCCAATGGAAACCAAAGGGCACACTTATACAAGTACTAATCAGTGGGAACAGGTGTGTGTAATGAAAGTTATTTTCAAAAATGTGTTGTATTACTGCCTGAATTTAAAATGGACTAAATAGAGTTTTTGTCAATGGCTCTGAAAGATTCCAAAAAAGTGGCCAATTATTTCAGATCCGGTACCATCATTGGTCCGTGGGTGTGAAAGATTCAGCAGGCTACTGGCATTACACAGCTAGCTAAAAGACTAGTGTAGCTCTGTTGGAATAACTTTTATAGATAACTTTGACACCTTCTGGAAACAGAAGATGCTCTACAGGAATGACGGAGTCCATCCAAATCATCTTGGCTCCTGGACTCTTTCACGTCTGGGTTGAGACAATGACTTATCAATGACCCAAGCCCAGCTCAGATAATCCCTACCATTTCATTGCTGAATTGTAATAATGCTGCAGCAAATGTACATTATCCCAGGGGCGTTGGCAGACACAATGTAAGTAACCTATGTCCGACTAACTTCCCGGAATACCTCTATCGATCCTACAGCTATTGTAAACAGTAATCATGTACCTCTGAATAACTTGGATGGAAAAATACTGAGGATAATAGCGAACGATATTGCCACTCCTATTTGCCATATCTTCAAGCCTACAAGAAAGTGTGTGCCCTCAGACCTGGAGGGAAGCAAAATTCATTGCACTACCCAAGAATAGTACTCAAACACACACACAGCCAACATTGAGTGACAGTGTGTGGGGCTTACAGACACACACAGCCAACATTGAGTGACAGTGTGTGGGGCTTACAGACACACAGAGCCTGCAATAGTTTCCAGCGTTCGAACCATCAAAGAACAGTTAGACCTAGAGCTCTGAAACTTTATAAACCGGTTCTAAAGCTTAAGTCGGTAGTGCACCGTGAGTTATGTAGCTCTAGAAGGTTCTCAGGCCCAGAAACAGCCACGTCCATTTTACATATTGCAGCCCTTGGGTCACACAGAGACACTCCGTTTTCAATGGGCTCATCGGGGGGAGGTTGGGGTGGATAAGCCGCAGAGTTATTCTAGTTACGCTAGCAGGTTCATGTAGTTTGACACATCCGAGTTTCTCCCTAAGGAATTACATGGGTTTATAGGTTATGCTCTAACTCTGCTTCTCTGCAGGCAATTTTCAAAATATTTTTTGCCACGTGTTCAGGGTCACCTGTACCTCTACAGATATCAACATGAAAAGATTGAATGGTCTCCTTCATATCCTAAAGGGGAAGTATGAACTTTACCATCAAATAGGGCTGAAATCTACAAATGGGCAGGCTGAAATCACCACAGAAAGGGAAAAAGATAGCATCACTATAGTCTCTAGGCCCCACAGAAAGGGAAAAAGATAGCATCACCATAGCAAACCTACATTTTATGGGCTTTTAGGTGACAGCGGCAGAACCGTTGAAGATAGAAACACAATTCAACCACAAGAACGTTCCAAGGGTCCTCCCGATCTGTGCAAGCCTAACCTTGACTGTGGGAATGAACCCTGAACAGTGATAACATGGTGTTTTCTTCTAAACGTTTACATTGACATCTCTCCCCATAGGAATACATTGCCTGCTTCCCTAACTTCAACCTGATGCCTATGTGGGGTTATGATTGCCATATCAAACTGTCTTCAATGACGTGGTGGTAAATACCCATTGTAATACGTTGCCAATGGACAGTGTACAGTTGTACATTTCCAATGTATTTAATGAGGGATTTACCATCACCAAATGGACAGGCTGAAATCAACACCAAGGGTTTGCCCAATGAAGTAGCCATTCATTTTTGTCCATTTCATGGGGGTCTTCCCTGAATTTAAAAACATCTTTACTTATGACCTGCCACTAGCTCTGAGTAAAGCCTGTGTGTCTATGTATGTGGATGACTCAACACTATACACGTCAGCTACTACAGTGAGTGAAATCACTGCAACACTCAACAAAGAGCCGCAGTCAGTTTCAGAATGGGTGGCAAGAAATAAGTTAGTCCTAAATAGTTATAAAACTCAAAGCATTGCTTTGAGCAAGTTGAGGAGACTAAACTGCTTGGAGTAACCCTGGATTTTAAACTGTCATGGTCACAACATGTAGATGCAACAGTAGCTAAGATGGAGAGAAGTCTGTCCATAATAAAGCGCTGCTAGGCCTTTTTAACAACACTAGTCCAGAACAGACTATGGGAGGTTCACAGTACCACATAGAGCCATGGCCACATGGAACTCTTTTCAGGTAACAGATGCAAGCAGGAGAATCAGCTTTAAAAAAACAGATAGGAATAGACCTTATGGAACAGCAGGGACTGAGAGGAGTAACACACACACACTTAATGTGTTGTGAAAAGTTTTGTGAAGTGTATATGTAATATTTTAAATTGCATATAACTGCCTTAATGTTGCTGGACTGCAGGAAGAGTAGCTGCTGCCTTGGAAGCAGTTAATGGGGAGCCTTAGAAAATACAAATACAAATACATACAATACTATACATACACAATATACATACATACACAATACCCCATAATGTCTAAGGGAAACTATGTTTTTCCATTTTTTTTAATAATTAATAAAAAATGAAAAGCTGGGTTAGGGTTTTCCTGAGTCGCATTGTTCTCAAAACTCCCAAATATGTTATCTCTTGTTTCACAGGTTGTACTTTACCATATAATACCTTGTGACCCTGCTCTACCACATAGTTTACTAATGTGGTGATGGTGGTATGAGTTGCTTCGTCTTTTCACGCCAATAACAAATTCACTACATATTGTATCAACACAAAAGCCCCAAATCTACACGCTCACCGGCATGAAACAAAGCTTGACTATTTGTAAACATACAGTGGGGCAAAAAAGTATTTAGTCAGCCCCCAATTGTGCAAGTTCTCCCACTTAAAAAGATGAGAGAGGCATCTAATTGTCATCATAGGTACACTTCAACTATGACAGACAAAATGAGAAAAAAAATCCAGAAAATCACATTGTAGGATTTTTTATGAATTTATTTGCAAATTATGGTGGAAAATAAGTATTAAGCAGAGCTGGTTAGGCTTTTACATGTTTATTCAAAACATTGGTGACTAACTGTGCTGCTGGCAATAATTCAAATTACGTTCTTTACTTAACGTCTACTGACACCGACCATATTCAACCGGCGTTGAGCATTGGTAATTTCATCAGTTATTCTGCGCTCTGGTACATTCAAACAGCTGCTCTGAAATCCAAACAAAATAGCCTGAACGAATGCAGACCAAGGAGCATCATAAGTCACTCTGGGTTCATCCTGTCTTTATCTGCATGTGGGTTGTTGTCTTAACCCCACCCTGGCTTAGTTTCCCAGATGCAAGGATGATTTAGAGACAATGAGGAATTGTTCCTCCTGGCTATCTCTATCTCAGTTTACACCCACCACATCTTGTCTATGTAATGCAGTCTTTAACTCATTTGTCAGCTCAAGCCATATCTAGTGAACATACGCCCAGATTAGCTGCAGGGAACTAGAGTGGAGACCATAAAACACAGCATTAACAGGACAGAAATACAGTGCCTTGCGAAAGTATTCGGCCCCCTTGAACTTTGCGACCTTTTGCCACATTTCAGGCTTCAAACATAAAGATATAAAACTGTATTTTTTTGTGAAGAATCAACATCAAGTGGGACACAATCATGAAGTGGAACGACATTTATTGGATATTTCAAACTTTTTTAACAATTCAAAAACTGAAAAACTGTGCGTGCAAAATTATTCAGCCCCTTTACTTTCAGTGCAGCAAACTCTCTCTAGAAGTTCAGTGAGGATCGATGAATGATCCAATGTTGGCCTAAATGACTAATGATGATAAATACAATCCACCTGTGTGTAATCAAGTCTCCGAATAAATGCACCTGCACTGTGATAGTCTCAGAGATCCGTCAAAAGCGCAGAGAGCATCATGAAGAACAAGGAACACACCAGGCAGGTCCGAGATACTGTTGTGAAGAAGTTTAAAGCCGGATTTGGATACAAAAAGATTTCCCAAGCTTTAAACATCCCAAGGAACACTGTGCAAGCGATAATATTGAAATGGAAGGAGTATCAGACCACTGCAAATCTACTAAGACCTGGCCGTCCCTCTAAACTTTCAGCTCATACAAGGAGAAGACTGATCAGAGATGCAGCCAAGAGGCCCATGATCACTCTGGATGAACTGCAGAGATCTACAGCTGAGGTGGGAGACTCTGTCCATAGGACAACAATCAGTCGTATATTGCACAAATCTGGCCTTTATGGAAGAGTGGCAAGAAGAAAGCCATTTCTTAAAGATATCCATAAAAAGTGTTGTTTAAAGTTTGCCACAAGCCACCTGGGAGACACACCAAACATGTGGAAGAAGGTGCTCTGGTCAAATAAAACCAAAATTTAACTTTTTGGCAACAATGCAAAACGTTATGTTTGGCGTAAAAGCAACACAGCTGAACACACCATCCCCACTGTCAAACATGGTGGTGGCAGCATCATGGTTTGGGCCTGCTTTTCTTCAGCAGGGACAGGGAAGATGGTTAAAATTGATGGGAAGATGGATGGAGCCAAATACAGGACCATTCTTCAAGAAAACCTGATGGAGTCTGCAAAAGACCTGAAGACTGGGACGGAGATTTGTCTTCCAACAGGACAATGATCCAAAACATAAAGCAAAATCTACAATGGAATGGTTCAAAAATAAACATATCCAGGTGTTAGAATGGCCAAGTCAAAGTCCAGACCTGAATCCAATCGAGAATCTGTGGAAAGAGCTGAAAACTGCTGTTCACAAATGCTCTCCATCCAACCTCACTGAGTTCGAGCTGTTTTGCTAGGAGGAATGGGAAAAAATGTCAGTCTCTCGATGTGCAAAACTGATAGAGACATACCCCAAGCGACTTACAGCTGTAATCGCAGCAAAAGGTGGCGCTACAAAGTATTAACTTAAGGGGGCTGAATAATTTTGCACGCCCAATTTTTCAGTTTTTGATTTGTTAAAAAAGTTTGAAATATCCAATAAATGTTATTCCACTTGATGATTGTGTCCCACTTGTTGTTGATTCTTCACAAAAAAATACAGTTTTATATCTTTATGTTTGAAGCCTGAAATGTGGCAAAAGGTCTCAAAGTTCAAGGGGGCCGAATACTTTCGCAAGGCACTGTATCTTACTGTTTGTTAAGTAAATAATCGTTTACTATTAACATCAAACAAATCAGGTAAGTATGTAATTTTCTATCACAATGGAGTGTGTCTCCCAGTTTAGAACTAGAGGGGTCACAGATTGTCCCGGAGTTTGACCTGGTTTTGGTTTTGACTGGCTTCTGGTTTTCTAGAATGGCTTTATCCCAGAGGGTTCTGTAGGCAAGTCTCATCGCTATAGCTGTAGTTAGAGGGTACATACTGTATTGGTATTTTTAGCAAAGGACATTTTATGGAAAATAAAAAGTATAAACGTTTGGAAAATACATACTGGTGACTATGTACATTTCTTTCTGTTATTTTCTCTCAGCTCGAAAAATGAGTAGAATTGCAAAAAATGTGCTTTACAACTGCAACATTTTCTCTACACTACCAAGACACCGTTTTAAGTAATATATTATTTAAGAGTTTACACTTCCTCTGTGGGGATGTCAAAATAATGAAATATATTCATTTTGAAATGTTTTAAAAAGTAAAAAGTAAACGTTTTTAAAATTTTACTTGCCATTATTTTTTTTATTATTATTTTTTTGCTAACATATGATAGGAGGTGGGTAGGTCATCAGTCTGCCTGGGCAAAGGTCGCTGAAAACCCCTGGCCGACAGATTAGAGAGGAGTACCTGTAACCGGAGGGTCTTCGGTTATAATCTCTAGCCAGGCACTAAAAAGTTACAGGTCCCAAGTTATATTTCCTACTGTTGTTCCTACATGACATTGGCTACATCCTGTGCACCTCTCAAATGTATTCAGAGCAGAAGACTACATTTCGATGAAACAGTTGGATTAATAAAAGTTGTATTTGATTACTCACCACTCACCAAATAGCCATGGAATTAGTCATCAGATGTCTGAGCCCTTTTTCTGTCTGAAAAGTAATATTCCAAACCATAACAAGTCCTATAGCAGAAACATATTCTCACACACACAAATACCATTATTTAGTACAAAATCTGCATCATCATTTCAAGTACCAACCACCCATTCCATTACTGCTTCAACATTGTATAGCTTCAAAACATGGTTAAAATTATCATTTGAATCATATGAACTGTCAGTCCTTGCATTCATAGCTCCATCTATGAAGTTGACAGTAGTTCAATTTTGCCAGCCTCATTCCTGAATTGTTTATCAAAACAAGTGGTAGGGCGGCTATTTTGTTGTTTCTCAAATGCCAGACTGTAGCTTAATGTGTTTGTGTCATGCAATGTGCTGAACAAACACATAGGAACATAAACAAAACATAGACAAAACAATAATATTATACCTCTCTGTAAATAATGTTTTGGGGATTGTCATGAAGTAAATAAAGTAGTATAATTATTAATTTTGAAGAAAAATAAACATAAACCATTCAGTACATTGCATGACGTGTGTCATCTTTTATGTCATGCAATGTACTGTACAGTACCAGTCAAAAGTTAGGACACACCTACTAATTCAAAGTTTTTTCTTTATTTGTACTTTAACCTTTATTTAACTATGCAATTCAGTCAAGAACAAATTCTTATTTACAATGACGGCCTACACAGGCCAAACCCTAACGCCGCTGGGCCAATTGTGCACCGCCCTATGGGACTCTTAAACACGGCTGGTTGTGATACAGCCTGGAATCGAACCAGGGTCTGTAGTGACACCTCTAGCACTGAGATGCAGTGCCTTAGACCGCTGCGCCATTTGGGATATCAAAACTATGAAATAACACATATGGAATCGTGCAGTAAACAAAAAAGTGTTAAACAAATCAAAAAATATTTTATATCTGAGATTCTTCAAAGTAGCCACCCTCTGCCTTGATGACAGCTTTGCACACTCTTGGCAATCTCTCAATCAACTTCATCTGGAATGCTTTTTCAACAGTCTTGAAGGAGTTCCCACATATGCTGAGCACTTGTTGGCTGCTTTTCTTTCCCTCTGCGGTCCAACTCATCCCAAACCATCTCAATTGGGTTGAGGTCGGGGAATTGTGGAGGTCAGATCATCTGATGCAGTACTCCATCACTCTACTTCTTGGACAAATAGCACTTACAGTGCCTTGCAAAAGTATTCATCCCCCTTGAAGCTTTTCCTATTTTGTTGCATTACAACCTGTAATTTAAATGGATTTTAATGTAATGGACATACACAAAATAGTCCAAATTGGTGAAGTGAAATGAAAAAATTACTTTATTCAAAAAATTATAAAAAATTTAAAAAAACAGAAAAGTGATGCAGTACATGATGATGCAGTACATATCACTTTGCTATGAAGCCCCTAAAAAAAGATCTGGTGCAACCAATTACCTTCAGTTGGCCACCTGTGTGTCACATGATCTCAGTATATATACACCTGTTCTGAAAGGCCCCAGAGTCTGCAACACCACTAAGCAAGGGGCACCACCAAGCAAGTGGAAATATGAAGAACAAGGAGCTCTCCAAACAGCTCAGGGACAAAGTTGTGGAGAAGTACAGATCAGGGTTGGGTTATAAAAAAATATCCCAAACTTTGAACATCCCACGGAGCAGCATTAAAACCATTATTAAAACATGGAAAGAATAGGGCACCACAACAAACCTGCCAAGAAAGGGCCACCCACCAAAGCTCACGGACCAGGCAAGGAGGGCATTAATCAGAGAGGCAACAAAGAGAACAAAGATAACCCTGAAGGAGCTGCAAAGCTCCACAGCGGAGATGGGAGTATCTGTCCGTAGGTCCACTTTAAGCCATACACTCCACAGAGCTGGGCTTTACGGAAGAGTGGCCAGAAAAAAGCCATTGCTTAATGGAAAAAATAAGCAAACATGTTTGGTGTTCACCAAAAGGCATGTGGGAGACTCCCCAAATATATGGAAGAAGGTACTCTGGTTAGATGAGACTAAAATTGTGCTTTTTGGCCAAAACGCTATGTCTGGTGCAAACCCAACACCTCTCATCACCCCGAGAACACCATCCCCACAGTGAAGCATAGTGGTGGCAGCATCATGCTGTGGGGATGTTTTCATCGGCAGGGACTGGGAAACTGGTCAGAAAGGAGGGAATGATGGATTGCGCTATATACAGGGAAATTCTTGAGGGGAAACCGTTTCAGTCTTCCAGGGATTTGAGATTGGGACAGAGGTTCACCTTCCAACAGGACAATGACCCTAAGCATACTGCTAAAGCAATACTTGAGTGGTTTAAGGGGAAACATTTAAATGTCTTGGAATGGCCTAGTCAAAGCCCAGACCTCAATCCAATTGAGAATCTGTGGTATGACTTATAGATTGCTGTACACCAGCGGAACCCATCCAACTTGAAGCAGCTGGAGCAGTTTTACCTTGAAGAATGGACAAAAATCCCAGGGGCTAGATGTGCCAAGCTTATAGATACATACCCCAAGAGACTTGCAGCTATAATTGCTGTAAAAGGTGGCTCTACAAAGTATTGACTTTGGGGAGGTGAAGAGTTATGCATGATCAAGTTTTCTGTTTTTTTGTCTTATTTCTTGTTTGTTTCACAAGAAAAATATGTTGCATCTTCAAAGTGGTAGGCATGTTGTGTAAATCAAATGATACAAACTCCCCAAAAATCTAATTTTAATTCCAGGTTGTAAGGCAAAATGCCAAGGGGGGTGAATACTTTCGCAAGCCACTGTATACACCCTGGAGGTGTGTTGGGTAATTGTCCTGATGAAAAACAAATGATAGTCCCACTAAGCGCAAACCAGATGGGATGGAGTATTACTGCAGAATGTTGTGGTAGCCATGTTGGTTAAGTGTGCCTTGAATTCTAAATAAATCACTGACAGTGTCTCCAGCAAAGCACACCCACATCATCAAACCTCCTCCTCCTCCATGCTTCATGGTAGGAACCACACATGCAGAGATCATCCGTTCATCTACTCTGCGTCTTACAAAGACACAGCGGTTGGAACCAAAAATCTCAAATTTGGACTCATCAGACCAACGGACAGATTTCCACCGGTCTCATGTCCATTGCTTGTGTTTCTTGGCCCAAGCAAGTCTCTTCTTCTTATTGGTGTCCTTTAGTGGTGGTTTCTTTGCAGCAATTCGACCATGAAAGCCTGATTCACGCAGTCTCCCGTGAACAATTGATGTTGAGACGTGTCTGTTACTTGAACTCTGTGAAGCATTTATTTGGGCTGCAATCTGAGGTGCAGTTATCACTAATGAACGTATCCTCTGCAGCAGAGGTAACTCTGGGTCTTCCTTTCCTGTGGCGGTCCTCATGAGAGCCAGTTTCATCATAGCACTTCATGGTTTTTGTGACTGTACTTCAAGAAAGTTCTTGAAATTTTCTGGATTGACTGACCTTCATGTCTTAAAGTAATGATGTACTGTCATTTATCTTTGCTTATTTGAGCTGTTCTTGCCATAATATGGACTCAGTCTGTTACCAAATAGGGATATCTTCTGAATACCACCCCTAACTTGTCACAGCACAACTGAACGACTCAAACGCATTAAGAAAGAAAGAAATTCCACAAATTAACTTTTAACAAGGCACATATGTTAATTGAAATGTATTCTATATTCTGCAATGTAGAAAATAGTAAAAATAAAGACCCTGGAATGAGTAGGTGTGTCCAGACTTTTGACTGGTTCTGTATGCCATAACTTATTCATTGCTGTGATGTTACACAGCAACACTGTATGTCTGAGACAAAAGCTTTCTCAGGGACAATAATGTTTATCTTATCTTATTAGCAACCAGGTTAATAATGGACATGGTTGACAAAAAAGTACTGTAAAATGCTCAGGTGCATTCTGTGATGTGGACTTTTTGCCATCTAGTGGTTTAAATTTAAATGATGCTCTTTTGAGAAGTAAAATATGGAGAGGAATTAAAGGTGCCTCTCAAAGCACAACTGCTTTCCTCATTTCAAGAGACAATATACGTACCACTCTTTGTGACCTGAAAATGTTGGCATCACATTATCAGAAAATTGTTTCCATTTGTTGTATCCACATCAGTGATACATTAGTTACATTCTGTACAAATTAGCACACATTTAAACATTTCAAAAATTGTTAGTTAATGTTTTCTTATTTGGTGTGCAGTAGCCTAAATCAGAGATATAACGACTGAGAATGAATGGAGACTGTGCGTGCACAGTTGTTATAGACTTGAAAAATGTGTCTACCAAACGGTCCAACAATGGCTCCGCCTATCTCCACCCAGTAAGTAATGATAATGGGGACACTACCCACTGGGCACAGACGTCAATTCAACGTCTATTCCACATTTGTTCAATGTAATTTCATTGAAATGGCGTGGAAACAACGTTGATTTAACCAGTGTGTGCTCAGTGAGTAGATTTTAACACTGCCATTGATGCACGGTCATGTGTGGCCTAGGCGTACTGTATAGGACCAATTATGAAGAAGAGGGTTGTGATGTGCTGCTGAGTGTCTCAGGGAAGTTAAACTCCTCCATGTACGGAATGAATAAAGTATCACGAGTCGTCTGAAATATTTTATACTTAAACAGCTCAAATGCAATATGTGAAAGAATGGCATTGGCTATGTTAATTTAGAACATTGGAGATGCAGGTAGCCTAGTGGTTAGAGAGTTAGACTAGTAACCGAAAGGTTGCAAGATCAAATCCCCGAGCTGATGAGGTAAAAATCTGTCGCTCTGCCCCTGAACAAGGCAATTATGCTTTTATGACATTGAGTTAAAATTATACTATATCAAAGTTGGGATTATGTATTGCCTAATTTTTGGCTCAACCCCCTTCTAATTAACCCACTGTTCCTAGGCCGTCATTGAAAATAAGAATTTGTTCTTTTTTTTCTAGTTAAATAAAGGAAAAATAAAAATGATTTTGAATAGGTATCACACGTGTGCTCAAGACAAAAACAGTGATAAATCAGTGCTCCTTTGAAGAGTTTGTTGATAACGATACACACATGCCCAATTACATCACTTGTTATCGATACACAGGAAATATCAGTATAATACCCTGCAAAGAAATTGTTACCTTTTTGGTTCTGAACTCTCATCTCCACATTGAATGAAGAGAGGCTGATTATAGATAATGTAGACCTATAAGCTTATGTTTGAATTCTCAGTTTGAATTTATATGCAAGTCAGCTTTTTGTTAGTCAAGAAAATGATGCAATAAAGCCTGTTTTTGGACTTCACCCTTGCCTGTAGCTGTGTACCCAGACCCACTTCGCTCCAGTCAGTGGCAGGGGCCAGGCCTTGCTACACTTGCCTAATGCATTAAGTATATTATGTCCATGCATAAGTTCATAGATACATACACAGTGGTGACCTATTTGTTTCTTGTGAATGTGATATCCCTCTGAATATCCTAAGATGGGAGTAATTGATAGTCATAACATGATCTGCTTAATTAACTCATTCAAACTAAACAAGTGGAAGTATTTACTCTTCTTAAGCACATAAATATGTTCTAAAATGCAATATCTGAACAAAAAGGAGACAAGTAAATGTGTATCAATAAAACGTTTAGTAATAGGTTATGTATTGCTTTTATATATTATGTCAATGCTATGTTGTTTGAATGCATGCTTTTGTGACATTGAGTTAAAATTATATCAAAGTTGGGATTATGTATTGCCTCATTTTTGTCTCAATCCCCTTCTAACAAGTGAATTGGAGTTTTATCAGGAAAAAATATACAATAAAATGTGTGAAATAAGATGAAACCTTCGCAATTCATTTAAACTGAGAGAAATCACTAGTTTTTGCTGTTTTCTTCAGTGGTCTTCCTAATCTTGGAAAATATGTGTTACTACTGCACAAAAAAAGTGACTTATTCTGCAAGTTTGTTATCAAATCCATGGACAGTTTTATGAAACTAGTTGCCTTTGTCCCTCCACACATACGTATGGGATGGACTTTGGAGTAGGGGCAGCACTGTCTGTAGCTCCCACTTCCCCTTCCTATAGAATCCCTAGGGTATAAAAGACTAGTGCTGGAGTGGAGAAATCAGTCTCGACGAGGACTCGCCAACGCAAAGGAAAGAGCTTCAACGAACCCATCATGGGGGACACAAAGCTCTCTCTTTTGCTTCTTCTGAGCACCCTTGCCTTAGCCCGTAAGTACCTCTCTGACTGGTCCCTGCTGTGAATAAAAATCTATTTTTACCAGGTAGTAGTTTGTTTCTTGAGTTTACATGTTTGTTATTTTCAGATTTATAGTATATGCTTTAAAAGTTTGAATTTGGGACATTTTTAGTTTTACATATTAAAATACCAAAGAGACATGTATGTAGCTGTTAACTTTTTAAAATATTTAAAATTAACTTTTACCCAGTAGTAGTTGTCACGCTCTGACCTTAGAAAGCCTTTTATTTCTCTGTTTTTGGTTAGGTCAGGGTGTGATTAGGGTGGGCATTCTAGGTTTTCTGTTTCTATGTTTTCTATTTATTATTTTTTTTGCCATGTGTGGTTACCAATCAGAGGCAGCTGTCATTCATTGTCTCTGATTGGGGATCATACTTAGGCAGCCCTTTTTCCCACCTTCTGTTGTGGGATCTTGTCTTTGGTTGTTGCATGTGTTGCACTCCTAGCTTTACGTTCGTTGAGTTGTTTATTGATTTTGGTGGAACATTTCAAATGAAAGAAAATGTACGCCTCCCACGCTGCACCTTGGTCTTCATTTAACAACGAGCGTAACAGTAGTTTGTTTCTTAAGTTTTCATGTTTGTAATTTTCAGATTTTAGGTATTTTCTTTAGAAGTGTTCCATTCGGAAATGTTTTATTTTAAATATTCTAATGCCAAACCAAATTATCGGTAGCTGTTGACTTGAACAACTAGAATTTGTTTATAAAAGTGTTTTGCTTTGCTTTGCACGTGCAATATCTATTATATCATTTTGTTGCAAAATAGTTTTTTTTTGTAAAATAACACTTGGAACATTACAGAGTGAACTGAAGCATCTCCTCTCGACATTGCACAGTTAATCTCGTAAAATAAGCACTGTCCCTGTTTTGCGAAATTACAAGTTAACTTTCTTCAAAACCACCAAATACATTGACTATATATCAGCAATACTATTTCTGATGGTGAACCTGAACCATCTAAATAAAATGTAAATGATGAAAGTCCTGTTAAGCTGGTCGATGTAAATCGAGATCTGTCTTTGAGCTTTTTGTCCTCTATTTGTAGTCTGGTTTTCTCACAAAATGTATGATTTAATAAGTGATACTGTGCAAGCAATTTTACAAATATCTTAATTCTGACAGTGCAGACGTGCAAATATCACTTTCTGGGATGCAAACAATATACGTTTTTATACGAGTGGGGGCAGTTCCCCCTCACACCCACATGATTTGATAGTACAGTGAGTAGAGGGGACAGGCAGTTGAACAGATACATAACTTCGCCCACACCATTCAAAGAAATTAAAACTGCTTTTTACACACTTAAAAACGATTTCAGTCATGTTGTAATTAATTATCAAACTTCTGTATAATCCTGCTTTGACCAAAATTGCGTTATCCACTCACAGAATCCCAAGACGATGGTGCCGAAGAACATCCAACATGCTTGTGTAAGTACCAACAAATCATTGCTTATCCTACCAATGTGCTGCAGTTTGCTCACTGTTATGGCAACATGACGGATCTTTACTCAAACACATTCAAAATACAATTTCTAATCTCTCCCTAGTGGCAAGAAGGTACAAGAGCCTTCACAAATATGAATACCAGTACGAAGCAGAGTCCCTGAATGCAATTAAAGGAGCTTCCAATCTCATGAATGGACCCAAGTGCTCTTGCAAGGTAGACATCATACCTCAGAGCATTAAGCCTTCACTTCAGTCCATTAATATTGTCCTCACGCAACATCCCAGTAAGCAAGCCATCTAACCTTTGTCTCCCTCTACAGGTCGAGATTGAAGTTCCTCAGTCTTGCAGCTACATCCTGCGCACCACAGGCTGTAGCTTGAGTGAGGTTGTTGATATGGACGCAGAGGGCAAACCTGTGTTCGGACCTGCCCTCGGATCTGATACCTTCGCTGCTGCCATGGAGAAGTAAGACCCCAAGGCTGTCACAAATGCCCTAACCCAACCCTTGTCCCCAATATTTGTTAAAAATTCCTTGTCCTCTCTTCTATTAAGCACATTGTAATTTGGAGTTAACAACTGGTAACCAACCTTTCACTTCTCTCCCTGCTCAGACATCCTCTGAAGGTTGTGGTTGAGGGAGTGTATGATGTGAAACTGTACCCTGAGGAGGATGAGTCCGTGACCATCCTGAACATTAAGAGAGGTATCGTCTCTGCTCTTGCCGTGCCCCTGCTGGAAGAGGAGAACAACAAGAAAATGGTATGTTGATCGTCTCAGAAAACACCCTAATCATAACTACACACTTTGTATTACAGTGTAGTTTCAGTGATATGTGCAAGTAATTTCATATTGAGTACTTTATTACTCTAATGGGTACTTTATTACTAACAGTGTGTACCTTATTACTCCATATTATTCAATACAACTGGAAACTACCTGGTAAACAATGGTACATATTGGTGCTTGTTTTAGTGAATCCAAGAAAGAAAAATGTCATTATTGTGTAATAAAGCAATAATAAATGAAAGGGTATGCAGTACTGTTGGCACGCCGACATGATGCACTACAAGGTACAAGACTAGCAAAGAAAATTATATTCATGGCTCTGCAGAGAGCAATTTCTCACATTCAGTTTTTCGGAAAACATAAATCCGTATTTATAGTTATTCAAATATGTCAAGGATCATTGACTTTTCCCTTAGCCGACCATCCACGGCATGTGCAAGACCAACTACAAAGTCAACGCCATGGAGAACATCGCTACTGACATCTCTCTCAACAGGGACTTGTCCCAATGTGACCACTTCATCCCCCAGAGGGACCACACCAGCCCCCTGGCCCTCATCTCTGGCATGGTAAGACTGCAAGACAGTAAAAGCTGCTGGTTAGATTCTGAATTACACCCTAAATCATTTATTAATCCTAATTCACTTTTTAACTCCTTTCCAAAAACCCTTCAAAGTACTTATCTTTCTCTGCTCCAGTAGCTGAAATGACAACTAATATTACTCCTAATTCACTTTTTAACTCCTTTCCAAGAAAACCTAAACAATAATAATTTCTCCTCCTACAGCACTATCCTCTTGCTCAGCTGATCAGAAGCTCCCAGACCTGCAACTACAAGTTTGACAATGACAAGAAGCACATGATCTCTGGTGCCTGCACTGAGAACCACATCCTGGTGCCTTTCTCTCACAAGTGTGTAAAACATTATGCCTATAATGTTTTATGAAATACACACCTGCAATGTTAAGAGATGTTGCATAAGTCTTTATCATCTCTTTGGCTTTCCACAGGGGAGAGTATGGAGTTACCAACGTTGGCAAGCAGTTCCTGACTCTGCTTGATGTTTCCACATACAATGAGAGAGTTTTTGACCACAGTAAGTATCCCTTACATTGCATTCTAATTATGAAGATGATTGAAACAGGATTTCAGTGTCAAAACTGACTTTATCTTCCTGCAGATGTGGCCAACCTCAAGGGTCTGCCAATGGAGGCTGATGAGGACAAGAGCGTTGTTCAGGACAAGGATGCTCCTCTGGCTGTCCTGAGGGAACTGGCCACTCTGTCCAACGGTGAGAAGCGAGCCCACCTCTTCCAGCAGCTTGTGAGCATGGTCCGTGGAATGAAGGCTGAGACCCTGAGCCCTGCTATCCCCGAGGCCCTGAAGGTATCCGGACCCCTGACCTACCAGGTTCTGGCCCAGTGCGGTACCCCAGAGTGCAGCAGTGCCATCATGCAGATCCTCAGGACCTTTGACAACTCTGCCTTTGAGGTTGATGCCATCGTGTTCGCTATGGGACTGGTCCCCAACCCCTCTGCCCTCCTGGTCAACGACATGCTGGCTATGGCACGGTACAAGCAGAGCAAGCCTATCCTGTATGCCCTGAGCAATGTTGTCAAGAGGTAAACAGACATTTTAAAGCAACATATTTTCTAAATTGAACTAAGCAGATGCAGACAATGAAATTCTTATGTTGAATTTCACATTGTGTTCCTCATCAGGTTCTACAAGGCTGAGGGCAAAGTGACCCCTGAGATCGAGGCTGTTGCTGAGTTTGCTGTTGCCCAGCTGGGTGACTGCACCGGTGACAAGGAGCAGAACTTCCTGGCCCTGAGGGTGAATGTTCCATCGCTCCCCTTAGCTTTTTCAGATTTACTCAATCAACAATTTGAATCAGAATAATTCATGTTTGCTTCTTTCTGCTCCCCAGGTTATTGGTAACATGGCTGCAGCCATGGGAGCCGCCAGTCCTGCCCTGAAGTCTGCTATGATCCAGTGTGTAAACGAGCCCGCCGCTTCCTTGGAAGTCCAACAGGCTGCCATTCAGGCATTCAAACAGACCCCTGTCCCTGAGGAGGTAACTCACTCTTATCCTATTAGCTTAAAAATATATATATGGAAACCATCAACTCTTCGTTCACTGCAGTACTGTTATACACATTCTCCTTTACAGGGCAGAGAGGTGCTCATGCAGGTTCTTTTGAATGGTGCTAGCCCCCTGCAGAAGCGTGTTGCTGCCTACCTGGTGCTGATGAAGGACCCCCAGCCTGCTGAACTAGCTCAGCTGGCCGCCGCTCTGCCCATCGAAGAAGACCAGCAGGGCAAGAGCTTTGTCATCTCCCACCTGACTAACATACTGGAATCCACTGCAGCCGAGACACAGGAGTAAGAGAGATATCATCTGCAGTATTTACTGCCTCAGCTAACAGAAATATTCTGTTCGGTTGTTCCCTCCTCATCATAGGTTTGACCATGTAATAAATTATTCCATCCATTACAGGCTGAGACAGAACATTCTTGATGCCCTGCAGGGCAATGAGGTTGGAACTGTCATGGATCCCACCAAGTTCTCCCGCAACTACATGATTGGATCTGTGCAAGGAAATATGCTCTTTGAGGGCACCAGCTATCTGCCCAAGGAAGTCATGCTGGAGATGACCCTGAAGGCCTTCGGCTACAATGTGGACATGATGGAGGTAAAAAATACTATTTAATTTGTTTCCCTGAGCCTTTTATAGAGATTATGTTTTTTTACAGAATATACAATTATTTTTCTATCGGTCTCATGGTGAACATTCTCTTCACTTGTAAGGTTGGCATGGAAGGCAAAGGACTTGAGCCAACTGTTGAGGCTTTGTTCGGAGAGAACGGATTCTTCCCTGACACGGTTCTAAAGATCGTCTACTTCGTTTCTGACAAGATGCCCCTGCAGGTCAATGAGGTCATGAAGAGGATGATGCCCGCTCTGAAGAAAGACAGACTGAAGAGACAGGTATTTAAAACCATACTATGTTCTTCCTCTTTCCTTAAAAAACATTTTAATTAGTGTGATTTTAATCCTAGTTATTTAATTGTAGCATGAGCTAACTGTCTCTTTCCTTGAAAAAAATATTCTGTAGGCTTCCCAGAACATCGTGAGAGAAATCGGCCGCAACCTCAACAGACTGGTCAGGGATCTGAAGGCGCAGGAGTCCCCTGAGGCTATGATTTACCTGAGACTGCTGGGAAATGAACTTGGATACCTGAAGACCAATGAGCTAGAGAAGATGGCCTACTCTGCTGGTCTGATGATTGACAACGTACTCAAGATGTTCCCCACTGATGTATGTACAAAATATGGAAAAAAGCAACACTATCACATCAGATATACATTCATGTTAACTCATCAGGTCAAGAATTACATATCAATGATAAAAAATGTCAACTCAATTTACTATCCAAAATCTGAAATGTACATGTTCCACAGCTGATGAAGGGACTGATGACCAACGCTGACAATGAAGTCTTCGCCCATTACATCTTCATGGATAACGTATTCTTCCTGCCAACTGCCACTGGTGTGCCACTGAAGATTGCCCTGTCTGGTACCTTCACCCCTGGCATCAAGGGAGGACTGCACATTACACCCGACATGGTAAACTTTTCTATTTATTTTCACTGATCTGTTTTCTATTTGTAGTAACCCTAATACATGTGACGTCGGTTAGTCTTTTTGCATATCTATATAATGTACTTGGACTGATCCCATTCCCACAGAGCGAGGTCTCATTCATGCCCTCTGCTGGAATTGAGTTTGTGGCCCGGGTTGGTTCCCACATTCCTGAGTACCTTCTCTCTGGCCTGGAGATGCATACCAGCCTATACCACGAGAGTGGGCTCAGCGCTAAGCTCGTCATGGCTGACAAACAGGTCAAGCTGACCATCCCTGCTCCTCAGGGTCCTGCCAAGCTCATCAGCATCACGTAAGTGTCAGAGTATCATTCAGATAATACCTGATGACCAATATCTATCAGAGCCTAAACTTTCCTTTCCACGACCCCTTTTATAGCAACAAGCTGTTCGAAGTGACCTCTGCTGGAGTGAAACCCATCCCGTCTCTGGTAGAGGACAGAATCAATGTGTCTGAGTGCACTCCATTCTTAGCTGGTATGAAGTACTGCACCACCCTTCAGTACTCTGATGCTAGCTCCCATGACACTGCACCCTACTTCCCCTTTACCGGAGATAGCAAGTAAGTACTAGTTCTATGCAAATACATTTTAACATGCTCCATTTATGTTTTCCTATTTTCAGGTAGAAATTGATCTTAGCCATAACTTTTGGAAATGAAACAATTATTTAGGCTTGCTGTGGAGCTCCACCCCACTGGGGATGTCACTGAATACACGGCCACCATCGGCTACGAACTCCTCAGGGAGGGAGAAGAAGGTCGTCAGAAAGTTGACACTGTAAAGGTGGTCCTGAAGGCAGAAGGTATAGCTAAGTTACAAAATCCCTCTTTTAGAGTAACACAGTCCCTCAATTTCTAACGTACAACCTTTTCCTTGGTGACTAACTAATTCAGTTTATCCTGGACACAGGTGTTGACCCCACTGAGGCCACAGCCACTGTGAAGTACAACAGGAGGAAGAATGTCCTCACCACCGACATCCAGATCCCTGACTTTGACTTGGAGGCCGGAATCAGACTGGGCGTTGTTGATGGCAACACCAAGGGCAAAGGAATACACTCCATCTCCTTTGACCTCATCAACAAGAACATCCCTCAGCTGTCGCTGGTTGGCCGCGCTAAGTAAACTGACAATGCTACCCCACAAAATACTTCCCTGTTTTGGTTTCTTCTGTTTTTCCTTTCTTCCAAATTCCAAATGACTAATTGTTTTCTTTGCAGAATTGAGGCCATGAAGGATGCTATGCTGCAGGTGCAGCTGCTTGTCCCTTCAATCAGGGCTGACGCCACAGTTACAGCAAACGTGAAGCGTGGTGAGGAACTGGAACTTGAGCTTGAGAGTGACATCAAGCTCCCAGAGACCACCTCAGTGCAAAAGATCACCCTAAAATATGGTATGCAGGCTTTCAATATCGCCCAGCATTTTTTACGATAAATTGTTTAGCTTCTTGATCAACTTTAACTGTACGTTTCTGAGAGCTTTGCCAGGCTTTAAATGTCAAGTATCCATGGGAAAGTCATTAAAATGTCATTTAATTTACAATGAATTTCTCCTACTTTGTAGATGATAAGAAGATTGTGGCTGAGGTCAAGTCTGACATGAACTCTGAGATCCAGAACATCCTCCCTCATGCCGAAGCATTCCAGAAGATGGTCAGTGATGTTCTTGATCAGCAGGTGGGCCAGACTGACATGAAGGTCCGTCACATCTTCACCAAGTCTGTAGAGGTATAAAAAATAAAAAAAACTTTCATCTTATGATCACCATTATGTCCTCTCTGAACTTAATATATTACAATATGTACAGTACCAGTCAAACGTTGACACACCTACTCATTTAAGGGTTTTTCTATATTTTTACAATTTTCTACACTGTAGAATAATAATGAAGACATCAAAACTATGAAATAGTTTGTTTAACACCAAAAAGTGTTAAACAAATCAAAATCTATTTTACATTTCAGATTCTTCAAAGTAGCCACACTTAGCCTTGATGACAGCTTTGCTCACTCATGGCATTTTCTCAACCAGCAGTTCCCACAAATTCTGAGCACTTGTTGGCTGCTTTTCCTTCACTCTGCGGTCCAACTCATCTCAAACCATCTCAATTGGGTTTAAGCCCTGTGATTGTGGAGGCCAGGTCATCCGATGCAGCACTCCATTACTCTCCTTCTTTGTAAAATAGCTGCAGAATGCTGTGGTAGCCATGCTGGTTGTGTGCCTTGAATTGTAAATAAATCACTGACAGTGTCACCAGCAAAGCACCCCCACACCTCCTCCTCCATGCTTCACGGTGGGAACCACACATGCGTTCACATACTCTGCAACTCATCAGACCAAATGACAGATTTCCACCGGTCTAAAATCCATTTCTCATGTTTCTTGGCCCAAGCAAGTCTCTTCTTATTGGTGTCCTTTAGTGGTGGTTTCTTTGCAGCAATTCGACCATGAAGGCCTGATTCACTTAGTCGCCTCTGAACAGTTGATGTTGAGATATGTCTGTTACTTGAACTCTGAAGCATTTATTTGGGTTGCAATTTCTGAGGCTGGTAACTCTAATAAACTTTTCCTCTGCAGCAGAGGTAACTCTGGGTCTTCCTTTCCTGTGGTGGTCCTCATGAGGGCCAGTTTCATCACAGTGCTTGATGGTTTTTGCGACTGCTCTTAAAGAAATTTAAAAAGTTCTTGAAATGTTCCGGATTGACTGACCTTCATGCCCTAAAGTAATGATGGACTGCCATTTCTCTTTGCTTATTTGAGCTGTTCTTGCCATAATATGGACATGGTCTTTTACCAAATAGGGCTGTCTTCTTCTGTATACCACCCCTACCTTGTCACAACACAACTGATTGGCTTAAACTCATTAAGGAACAAAATTCCACAAATGAACTTTTAAGGCACAATTGTCAATTGAAATGCATTCCAGGTGACAACCTCATGAAGCTGGCGAATGCCAAGCTGTCAAGGCAAAGGGTTGCAACTTTGAATAATCTCAAATGTAAAATAAATTGTGATTTGTTTACCACTTTTTTAGTACCTACATGATTCCATATGTGTTATTTCATAGTGTTGATGTCTTCACCTCTATTCTGCAATGTAGAAAATAGTAAAAAATAAAGAAAAACCCTGGAATGAGTAGGTGTGTCCAGACCTTTGACTGGTACTGTATTCTATTACAGGCAACCAACAACTACCTGGAGAAATATGCTGCTGATATCCCATACATGCAGAACCTGAGAGTCCCTGAGATGCCGGAGATGACTCTGCCTGAGAAACTGTTCCTGAATGCGTAAGTTACATCAATCAACTACCATAAGAATCATTTTCTATCAATACATTAACTGATTCTTTTTGATTCCATGATTAATTAATGATTAAATATAATTTTCTTAAACAGTGAGGCCACAGCTGCTTACCACTTCAGCAATGAGCGTATCTTCATCGCCATTCCCCTGCCTCTTGGTGGAAAATCATCTGAGGAGCTGAACTTCCCAGCTGCACTGACCACACCACACCTGGCTCTGCCCCTGCTTGGCCTGGACATTGCATCCATGGAGATCCCGATCCCTGAGCTTTTCATCCCAGAGACCCTTGATGTGTTTGTGCCCCTCTTTGGAAAAGCTCAGCTGTCCACAAAAGTGAAAAGCAACTTCTACAACTTGGAGGGCTCAGTGTCTGCTGGCAAAGATGCCGCTGAGACACCAAGCTATTCTGCCAAGTTTGATGTGACAGGCAGCTGCTCAATGGAACTCCTGTGCATCAAGATTGAAGGTAGTGCTCCACCTCCAGACATTTTCTAATGCCTTTGTAAATAATAGAGAATTACACCATCTGGAACATGTTTAGTTGTGCAATAATCAATCATTGTTCCTTCTGTGTTGTAAATAGGATCTGGATTGCTTGCCACCACTCCTGCTGATTCCATCAAGGCCCATGTGAAGACCTCCGTGAGCCACAAGCTCATTGATGCCAGCATTAGCATAAGGGAAGTTGGCACTGTTACAGACAACAAGATCAATGTGAAATCCAGCAGCAAAATCGAAGCAACAAGCCCCATGGGTCTGAGTGTAAACCTAGAGCACACCGGCCAAGTTGGCTTCAATACTGAAGCGCCAATACTGGCTCCAACACTGAAGATCTCTGGTGATAGCAACTTGGAGGGAACAGTCAAAGCAGGACCTGTCTATGGCACCACAATCACCACCCAGTCTTTTACAATCTTCCCATTCAGACCAGAGGCAAAGATGGATTCTTCCCTGAAAATTGATTCAACCATTCTTATGGCCCAGAACACCATTGCTGCATTGTTTGCCAATGGTGAGCTGTCTGTTGTGTCTAACACGAATGCATTTGAAGACATCCTGACCCATGCTGCTGAACTTGCCTTCAAGGATAACCAGCTGTCCCTGAAATGTGACACCAATGCCCTTGCCCTTGGCATGAAGATCCACAACCAGGCTGAGGCTTCTGTTGGCGTTGAAGTAGTCACAATCAAGATGGAGACCAACGCTGACCACTCTGAGAATCGCATATACTCTCTTGTCACTGCCTCCCTGGATGTCAATGGCCTGGCTGTGAACAGTGATGCCACTGTAAAGCTGCTTGAGAACAAAGCTGCACACAAAGCTACCCTGACAATGAACAAGGATGGCCTGGCCACAAGCGGAACAACCACCCTGCAGGGCCCGTTCGCCATGGAGAACACCTTCAACGGTGGAATTGATGCCTCCAAGGCAACTCTGTCCATTGAGACCAAGAGTGCATTGAATGACATGAAGGTTGAGAATGCCAACTCATTGACCATCACTCTCTCCACCCTTGCCTTCACCTCAAAGGCTGAGGCCATCGTCAGCGAGAGCACTTCCTATACACATGACATCACCATTGACCTGCAGGACTACACTGCCTCTGTAAATGTGAACAATGACCTGAAACTGCTGGGAGCCAACCTAGTCAACGAGGCTCAGCTGAAGGCAGTGATCTACAAAATTGACTTTACTGGAAGCCTGAAGGGGGCATATGGTGAGGAAGAGCTCAAACACACCTATGAGATCAACTATGCAGACTTGACAGCTAATGCTAAGTGCAGCACTACTGGAAAGCTCCTCGGTGCTCACATGAGCCACAACACTGAGCTTGAAATTGTTGGCCTTGCTGCAAAGGTCCACAATGATGCCCGCTTCAACTCCCAGCCTTTCCGCTTCGACAACACCATCCGTGCCAGCATTATTCCCTTCGACTTCAATCTTGACGCCATCTTCAATGCTGATGGTGACCTGACCTTGTATGGCAAGCAGAGCGCTCAGCTCTATGGAAAATTCCTTCTTAAAGCACAGCCCCTGGCTTTTGCCAGCTCTCATGAATGCAGAGCTTCTGTCACCCAGCATCTGGACAATGGCTTCCCCCTGGAAACCACAATTGACAACAAGATAGACACACTTCTGACTCCCCAGGAGCAAAGGGCCATACTTAGGATGAAGTCAAAGTTGAACAGCCATGCCCTCAATCAAGAAGTGAGTGCCTACAACAATGCTGAAAGGCTTGGACTGGAGCTGTCTGCAACCCTCCTCACCGGCCTCCTGAACACAGCTGCCAGTGAAGACCAGGAATTCACAATCTCTGGGTTCCTGAAGTATGATAAGAACACTGACAGTCACTTGATTAACCTGCCCTTCCTTAAAAGTTTGCCTGCAATCCTGGAAAACATCAAGATCACTATTGTTAACATGGCAGAGGCTATTCAGAATTACATCAATAGTGATGAGGTCAAGGCTAAGCTTGAGGCTCTGCCCCATCATGTCAGTGACTTTGTTGCCAAACTGAATCTGGAAGACAAGGCTGTCCAGCTCAAACAGAACCTGATTGCCCTCACCAAGGAGTACCCCATCACTCTGGAATACCTAGAGGTCTCCCTTCTGAACCTCAAGATTACAGTTGAAAAACTGCTGATTGGCCTGGCATACAGTATCCAGGGCATTGTTGCTGCCACCAAGGAGATGATTGCGAGTGGCACCCTGTCTGAAACTGTAATTGAGAGACTCAGCCAGGAGCTGAATGCCATCAATGAGGAGTATAAAATCACTACTATGATCGTAGCTGTCATTGATGCTATCGAAGAGCTGATCAAGCAGATTGACATGCAGAAACTGAAGGACAGCAGCATTTCACTCCTTTACGACATGGATGCCCAGTTTGAAATCAAGGCTAAAATTGAAAACACAGTGAGTGAATTAAAGCAGTTCATTGAGACCTTTGACAGAACCAAAACTGTTGAGGATCTGAGAAACTACATTTCCTCCATCAACTTGGAAACTCATGTTGAGCAGCTCATGGAACACCTTCCCACTGAAATGATCAGCAAGATGATTGAGTCTGTCAAGGCAGTGATCCAGGAATTGGACATCATTGGCAAATTGAATGTTTTCCACGCCAAGCTGAGAGGTCTGATTGTCAAGTATGAGGTTGACAAGAAAGTTGAAGCAGTCCTGGAGAAGGTTGTGGGTCTAATTAAGCAGTTCAAAATTGTTGAAACAATTCAGGTCCTTGCTAACAACCTGAAGGCCATCGATATCCCAGGGAAGGTAATGCAGATGCTGGAAGAAACCATCAACTACTTGAAAGCTACTGAGATCAAACAGGTGATTGAACAGCTGAATGAATATCTTGACTCTGTTGTCCAGCAGCTGAGGTCATTTGATTACAATGCCTATGTGGATGAAACCAACCAGATGATTGCTGAATACACTGCTCATGTAAACGAGCTGATCAAGGCACTTGAGATCCCACAGAAACTTCAGGCTTCAAGAGAATTTGTCAACTTTTTTGTGTCATCTGCACTTAACTACATTGAACATCTGAGGAAAATCAAGGTTGCAGACATGATCAAAACAGTGAAGGACATGGTCGACCATGCCATCCTTAATGACCTTAAGGCAATTTCTGAGAGGCTAAAGCAGAGAATCACCGATATGGACCTTAGAAATGATATCATCTCATACCTGCAGCAGGTGAGCGAACACTACACCAAGGTCATCACTGTCATAAATGAGGTGTACGGCAATGTGATTGAGGTGATCCAGAAGTTTGCTGGTGAACAACAAATTGTCAGCGAGGTCAAGCAGATAATTGAGGGAGTTGTTACTGGACTGAAGACAGCTGAGCTGGACTTCCCTTCATTCACCATCCCTCTCACTGACCTGGTCATACCCTCCATGAAGGTCAACCTGGAGAAGCTTCAGGAGATTGAAATTCCAACACAGTTGGATATCCCTGAGTTCACTATCCTGGGTTTCCACACAGTGCCAGCCACCACCGTTTCCGTTGATGATATCAAGCAGAAGGTCACAGAGCTCATAGATTTTATTGTCAACTTTGAGATCCAGAATCTTAATTTGGATGTTTTCTTCGGAGACCTGACCATGAGCTACCTGCCAACCCTACCTGACATTACCCTCCCAGAGATTACATTCCCAGAGTTCTCCTTCCCTGTCCTACCTAAGGTGGCCGCAGAGAAGCTCCTAGAGATTCCAACTCTCCAGATCCCTAAGATCAAGCTCCCTGCCATTCCCAGTGAGATCAGTGTCCCTTGCTTTGGCAAGCTCTATGGTGAGATCAAAGTCAGCACCCCCATCTACAGCATTAGGACCTCTGCTGAGCTCCAGAACTCTACTGACAGTGAGGAGACTCCTCAGCTCACTGCTTTCCTAACCTCCCAGGCCATATCTCCCATTTTTGAGATATTCAGCTACAACCTGGACTCCACTGCTCGCGTTGCCATCCCCAAGTTTAACCGTGTGATAGTTGCAGAGACCCTTAAGTTTACCCACACTGCACTTGCAGTCGAACACCAGGCATCAGTGACCCTCTACCGCCTTGGAGCCCAGGCCTCAGCTAAGACCACAGTCAAGGCAACCACTGCACACTACACGGCTGACATTGTCAATAATGCCTTCTTTGCCACATTGGGTGGTATGTCTGCATCTGTGGACACTACCTACAACCACCAGATCAATATCCCAATCCTTGGCTTCACCAATGGAGCCTCTGTGACCCAAAAGGCTGTTGCCCGCCTGGAGGACACAACAATCACTCTGACCATTGGAAATGATGGTGCTATCAAGTCCAACTCTCACAAGGGCACACACAAGTGTGACCTTCACTTCGCCATCAGTCCCAGCACTACTAAGCTGACAATCTCCGCTGACTCCGACACTGCCCTTCTGAAGATGAAGCAGACCATGAACGCTGATGCAGTCATTCTCAGTCACATCACATTTGAGGCCCGCTCTGAGGCAGAAGGCCCAGCCATCAAGAACAGCCTTCTGGTGGCATCTGGAAATGCCAATTTGGGAGATATGAAGGTCGAACTGAAGGCAAACCATGACACAGAGCTTGTTGGAGATCTCAGTGGAATCCTGTCAAACTCACTCACCGTTAAGATTCATCCTATTGAAGTTGTCTTTGACTTCCAAAACAAGGGAAACACCAAGCTCAGCTTCAACGAGGCACTGATGGCCAAGATTGATCTCCAGAATGACTACTCTGCCATCATCAAGCCTGAAGCTCAACAGATCAACACTGTGGCTCTTGCCCGTTTCAACCAGTACAAATCCTCCTACAACTTCACTATTGACAACAACAAAAAGGAGGCTGGTATATTTGCTACTGTCAACAGTGAGGCTAATCTTGAATTCCTGACAAACCCCTTCAGCATCCCTGAGATTGATCTGCCCTTCATTAACTTGCACATTCCAGCCATCAGCGATCTGAACCTGTATGAGCATACTGGCTTGAAGAACATCTTGACCACCACTGAGCAGTCTCTTGATGTTGATTCCAAGATCCTGTACCAGAAGAGTCATTTTCACTCTCTGGGCAACCTGATCACCGAACTCTCCCTGAAGTCACCCATCTTCAATCTGAATGCCAATGCTGGACTTTACACTGAGGACGACCTTGTGTTCCGTCTCAGAGCTACCACAGCCTCCGTTTTTGAGGCTCTTAAGACCAAGCTTGATGGCACCACCAGTTTGACCACCAAAAGAGGACTTAAGCTGGCCACTGCCCTGTCCTTGGAGAATGCCCACATTGAGGGAAACCATGACAGCACTTTCAGCCTAAGCACCGACAACCTGGAAGCTGCGGTGTCTGTGGCTACCATTGCAAAGATTGCCCTGCCCATCTTCAACCTAGAAGCCAATCAGAAACTTGTTGCAGACACCAAGACCAAGCCAAATGCTGCCTCTACATTGAAGCTGAAAGGTGATTTCAACCTACCCCTTATCAAAGCAATTGGCAAGGCAGAGGCTGACCACAGCCTGAAGCTAGAGGGAACCCTTGAGTACATATCTGTGGAGTCATCCATCAAGGGCACCATTGATGGCACAATCCTGGAATACAATGCTGTTTTGGGAGCTCTGCACAATGAAGCTAACATCTACCTGAATGCTGATGGCCTACGCTCCACCTCAAAGATCATTGCCAATGCCAAACTCAGCAACGGTGAGACAACTATCCTGGAAATGGATGTGGATGAGAATCTGGCTGTTGAGGCATCCGTGAGCCGTGTGTATGCAGTGCTGAAATTCGCCAGCAACAATGAAGCCAATGTGATTACCTTCAACACCAAAGGAAAGCATGTAGCCCAGGCTACCATTGACTTTGCACCATTGACATCACTGACTGCTGATGTTGAGATTAACATGTCTCAGCCAAGCAACATGGGTGACATTTCCCTTTTTGAGAAGACTGCTGTCGAGCTGACATGTACCAAGCAGAAGATCTCTACCACTGCCAAGATAGCCACCCCTGTGTATACGACAAATCTGGCAGCTGAGTTGAAGGGTGATGCCCCTGTCTTCAAGGCTGAACTGAAGTCATCTGCTACCTCTGTCATCAACTTCCTGGATTACGACGTGGATGGTAAAATTATAAAAATGTCCTCCATAATGTCATTATTTGATGCAATATAATTGTATTTGAGGAAATTGAAACTGCCTCAACAGCTTCCTTCACTGCAAGCTTTGAGAACGAAGCCCTGAGCGTGAATGGCAAGGCTGTCCTTAACCATGCAGACCTGACCATGGACATTCAGAATGTGATTACCCAGGCTATGAGGTGAAGTAATACTTTTAAACAGGCTGATTTCAATGCATAATACATATTGAAACAAATGATTTAGGCTTGTTAGCACAATGTTAATCAAACCATTACAAACATTTAGCAATTTGAAGATACCTGAATATGTATTAGTATGGTTTGATTTGTCATTTGTGCATTTCAGGAAGAAGCGTCAAGAGGAGGGAAGGTAAATACTCAATGTACCTTCAATTCACATCAATCTAGAACTATTGCATGAGCAAATAAAGTCTACATCTTTTGACCTTCTACTACACACATGTATTACATGAAGTTATAAACTGGATGGTTCGAGCCCGGAATGCTGATTGGCTGAAAGTTGTGGTATATCAGACCATATACCATGGTATGACAAAACATTTATTTTTATTACTCTAATTGCGTTGGTAACCAGTTTATTATAGCAATAAGGAACCTTGGGGGTTTGTGATATATTGGCCATATACCACACCCGACTCGGGCCTTATTGCTTAATTAAACTATGAATGAATAGACAGTAACTGATCACACTGTTTTTCTTCCACTTCTTAGTGTCTCCCGTCACACCCTGAATGTGGACATCACCAGCCCAACCTTCACTGATGTGAACTTCCGCTATGCTGCCCGCAGAGATGGCGTCAGTGCTTCCATCTCTACTCCGTCCACTGGGTTCTTGGGTCTTCAGCTCCAGGGCAGGATCCCATCTCAGCTGAGCACTAGACTCTACAGCCGTTATGCTGTGAGTTTCTTTTCATTTCATTCATCTTAAAATACTCAATACTTGTGTCCCTATACACAAGTCAAATAAATGTCACCCTATTGTACAGGTAAATTGAAATGTGTTGTGTTTCTCCTATATCTAACAGTCTGCCCCTGAGGATGATGTTGACATCTTGGTCATCAGAGCTACTGCTAAGGATGTCGATAAGATAAAACTACAGGTTGCCTACAACATGAAGGCTCCCCACGACATGCTCCTGGGTCTGAAGGAGAGACTCCCTGCCATCACATCCACCCTGAACAGCTTCTCTAACAAGTATGAGATCTTCGGGCACGTGGAGGGGCTGAAAAGCTCCATCATCAACCTCATTGAGGAAGCCTACACTGCTGCTAACAGCCACGCAGCTGAGCTGAGCCAGCTGTCAATCCTCTTCAGGAACACTGTTTTCGAGTTCCAGAAAACCATCCAGGTCTTCCTGGATGCTGCCATTAAGTTCCTTAGGGAGACAGAGTTCAAGCTCCCTGGCTCTGAGGAAATTACCACCCTGCCTGAGGTCCTCAAGCAGCTGACCACCAGCATTGCCACTATGGTTGAGCAGGCCATCCAGATGCTCATAGACAGCGCAGAGGCCTCCTTCAATGCTCTGGTCGATATGATCAGCGACATCCAGGTCACTATGCCAATCGGTGATGTGATGACTGGAGCCCAGATTATAGATAACATGAAGCATGCTCTTGCCCAGCTTGTGGGTCTGGTGAAGCATTTGAAGAGCCTTGACATGGTCCTGGAGAAGCTTGGCGAGACCCTGAAGGTTATTGTTGAGAAGGCCCGGGAGTTTGTTGACACTCTGAAGTCTGACTACCTGGATGCCGTCGCTATCTACTTCAACGCTCTGTACAATAACCTTGTCGGCGTGATCAAGACCGTCCTGGACCAAGTCAATACTGTGTTGAACATGGAGCAGGTGAACTTAGCAATTGAACACATCGCTGACATGGTTCTGTCTGTGGTTAACCAACTCAACCTCGCCATCACTGGTCTTCTGCAGCAGGCTTCTGAGGAAGCCCAGGCTTTCATCAAAGTTAGCGGTGGAAGGCTTGAGATTGAGCTTCCCTTTCCCTTCCACCAGTGAGAACCTCACAGACTGAACCCTGAGTCTAACACTACAATGTGTTTAACATTGTGCTATTCTGAGGCACAGGGCTGGGAACGTACCTCAAACAAGTATTTCAGCACGTCTTTAAAGCCTTTAGGTAAACATGCAGCTATTATTTGATCATTTTTGTGTAAATGACAATTGGTACACTTACCAACATAAAAATGAAATACTGTTGAGTCCTATTTCCCTATCTGTCTGTACCATACAAGATGCAATATGAGAGTACAAAATAAATAACATTTATACAGCATTATGTTTGATTTATATTTTTCCACCTGCTATGTGTATGTTTTGAGATCCTCAGTATTTTAACAACAAGCATTCCATTAGTGATGCAAATGAGTGATGCGAACCATAGACAGTATTAATATTGATAAGACTGACTTTCTTTCAGTGTTGAGAGATTTTTAGACATAGCCCAAATATAACTTCTAAAATGAGCAAAGTGGAAAGCCTATATGAATAATATAAGATCCCTTGCTGAACTTTAAAACCAACCGATATTATGGAATCACAGGACACAAACTCTGGCTCAAACACATCATTGAGTATCGAATACTTGTACATGGAATGCTATCAAAACTACCCTCCTATTTCAAATACTTTTTTTCATTTCTGATCTGATTGTAATCCTAACCTGTTTATGGATCTCCAAGGGATGCAAAGTACATATTACTGTAACATAGAGCACTACTCAAATGAAGGGCTGATGTATGCTGCTGGTCACCTTAACACGGCACGTTTAGTGGCTGTGATGTCTTGCCTTGTTAAGAACAAATTCTATCCTGTGTAGAATGACATTGAGATAAATGTACTCTGGTTGACTAGTCACTAAGGAATCACTCGGGGAGAAATGCATTTCACATTTTCTACAACACCCTTAGGGTATTCAGGCTCAGAGCAGTAAAGGGTAACATCACGTCAGTAGGTAGCTAGTTTAAGTGTGAACAATTTGGAGGATATGGGCTGTTCTACACTACTGAAATAATTGGGACATAAGTATGTGACTGTGTATAGTGTGCAGCTTTCTTTATTTTTCATAAGTTTGTGTAACTTTTCCGTTCATAAGCACCTCTTTAATTATTTAGTGTGGGCGTCAAAAAGCAAGGAGGACAAAGACACTCTTCTTGTAATTAAAATGCCTTTATTGGGGTGGAATGTCCAATGGAACAAAATGTTTACAACTTTTCAGCATGTCTATCTTTCGTCCAGGAGTAATGCAATGATTGAAAAAACAACATGGCTTGTCATGGGAACAAACTACAGAACAAACAGTATTTCAACCATGACTGGTGAGGGAGTGGCTACTCACAACATATTATGGTCATCGGTGGACAATTATCAAAGGCAATATAATTTCAAGGTAGAAATTAAATACATGTGAATATTAAAAGGTAGACTCAGCAAGATATTGAGATGAGTGAGATGCAAGACTTCATTCTCACACAGTCACACACAGTATCTGCGCATGGGCACGGGTTCGCTTCATGCTGTTCACAGATTGGTATCCACGACACCGAAACAGCAGAGAAGTTGAGCCTCACGCTTCAACGCTCTTAGTTGTTGTGGAAATTAACCCACTATCCTGTTTACATTTAAATCACTGAGTCTACCTTTAAAGCTGGAATCCTTAATCAGTGGAACAGCAGAATACGCAGAATACGCGTGATTGAACAGCAGAAAATGTACTGTACGGGAGACTGAAAAGATTTGGTATGGGTCCCCAGATCCTCAAAAAGTTATACAGCTGCACCATCGAGAGCATCCTGACCGGTTACATCACCGCCTGCTCTGGCAACTGCTCAGCATCCGACAGAGGGTAGTGCGTATGGCCAGTACATCACTTAGGCCAAGCTTCCTGCCATCCAGGACCTATATACTAGACGGTGTCAGAGGAAGGCCCAGAAAATGGTCAAAGACTCCAGTCACCAAAGTCATTGACTGTTCTCTCTGCTACCGCACTGCAAGTGGTACCGTAGAGCCAAGTCTAGGTCCAAAAGGCTCCTTAACAGCTTCTACCCCCAAGCCATAAGACCAGCATGTCAATACTTCTTACAAAAAAAAGTAGTGATGAAGTCAATCTCTCCTCTACTTTGAGCCATGAGAGACTGACATGCATATTATTAATGTTAGCTCTCCGTTTACATGTAAGGACCAGCTGTGCTGCCCTGTTCTAAGCCAATTGTAATTTTCCTAAATCTCTCTTTGTGGCACCTGACCACACAAAACTAGGGCCTGTGTTGTTAAGTCAGAGCAGCGCTTTATTATGGACAGACTTCTCTCCATCTTAGCTACTGTTGCATCAATATGTTTTGACCATGACAGTTTACAATCCAGGATTACTCAAAGCAGTTTAGTCATCTCAACTTGCTCAATTTCCACATTATTCATTACAATATTTACTTGAGGTTTAGGGATTAGTGAATGACTTGTCCTAAATACAATCCTTTTAGTTTTGGAAATATTTAGGACTTACTTACTGTATTACTTGATAACCATTCTGAAAATGACTGCAGCTCTTTGTTAAGTGTTGAAGTAATTTAATTTGCTGTTGTAGCTGACGTGTAAAGTCTTGAGTCATCCGCGTACATACACACCGGCCAGAGACATGTCAATAGTAAAGACTGAAAAAAGTAAGGGGCTTAGACAGCTGCCCTGAATTATGCTTGAGAGACTTCCATTAAAGAACACCCTCTTTATTCTGTTGGACAGGTAACTCTTTATCCACAATATAGCAGGGGGTGTAAAGCCATAAAACATACGTTTTTCCAGCAGCAGACTATGCTCGATAAGGTCAAAAACCGTACTGAAGTCTAACAAAACACCTCCTACAATCTTTTTATGATAAATTTCTCTCATCTGATCATCAGTAATTTGTGTAAGTGCCATGCATGTTGAATGAGCTTCCTTATCAGCGTGCTGAAAGTCTGTTGTCAATTTGTTTACTGTAAAAAAAATAATGTATCTGGTCAAACACAATTTTTTCCAAACGTTTACTAAGGGTTGGTTACAGCCTGATTGGTAGGCTATTTGAGCCAGTAAAGGGGGCTGTACTATTCTTGGGGTAGTGAGTAGCTAAATTACTTTTGCTTCCTGCAGGACTGAGGGCACACACTTTTTTGGCTTAGATTGAAGACAAACAATGACAAGCCACCAAGGTCTGACAACTTGGATGGAAAATTATAGCGGACGATATTGCCACTCATATTCGCTATTATCCTCAGTAATTTTCCATCTATGTTGTCAGACCCAGGTGGCTTGTCATTGTTGATAGACAATCAGTGGCGATTTTAGCATGATTATCTTGGTGAGGCAAACTCAAATAATGGGGGGATATACATTAACTGGACTATAACGGTGAAAAACGGTGCCCACAAACTATTAGGGCCTACATAAAGCTGTCCCAACACCTTACCACTGCTACACCTGGCTATCAGTGGAGCCTTGTATGGCAGTGAAACAGGTCATTAAAATCAAATCAAATGTATTTATATAGCCCTTCTTACATCAGCTGATATCTCAAAGTGCTGTACAGAAACTCAGCCTAAAACCCCAAGCAGCAAGCAATGCAGGTGTAGAAGCACGGTGGCTAGGAAAAACTCCCTAGAAAGGCCAAAACCTAGGAAGAAACCTAGAGGAACCAGGCTATGTGGGGTGGCCAGTCCTCTTCTGGCTGTGCCGGGTGGAGATTATAACAGAACATGGCCAAGATGTTCAAATGTTCATAAATTACCAGCATGGTCAAATAATAGTAATCACAGTAGTTGTCGAGGGTGCAACAAGTCAGCACCTCAGGAGTAAATGTCAGTTGGCTTTTCATAGCCGATCATTAAGAGTATCTCTACCGCTCCTGCTGTCTCTAGAGAGTGGAAACCAGCAGGTCTGGGACAGGTAGCACGTCCGGTGAACAGGTCAGGGTTCCAAAGCCGCAGGTAGAACAGTTGAAACTGGAGAGGCAGCATGACAAGGTGGACTGGGGACAGCAAGGAGTCATCATGCCAGGTAGTCCTGAGGCATGGTCCTAGGGCTCAGGTCCTCCGAGAGAGAGAGAAAGAAAGAAAGAAAGAAAGAAAGAAAGAAAGAAAGAAAGAAAGAAAGAAAGAAAGAAAGAGAGAATTAGAGAGAACATACTTAAATTCACACAGGACACTGGCAAAGACAGGAGACTGACCCTAGCCCCCCCGACAAATAAACTACTGCAGCATAAATACTGGAGGCTGAGACAGGAGGGGTCAGGAGACACTGTGGCCCCATCCCAATGATACCCCCTGGACAGGGCCAAACAGGCAGTATATAACCCCACCCACTTTGCCAAAGCACAGCCCCCACACCACTAGAGGGATATCTTCAACCAGCAACTTACCATTCTGAGACAAGGTCGAGTATAGCCCACAAAGATCTCCGCCACGGCACAACCCAAGGGGCGGCGCCAACCCAGACAGGAAGATCACGTCAGTGACTCAACACACTCAAGTAACGCACACCTCCTAGGGACGGCATGGAAGAGCACCAGTAAGCCAGTGACTCAGCCCCTGTAATAGGGTTAGAGGCAGAGAATCCCAGTGGAGAGAGGGGAACCGGCCAGGCAGAGATAGCATAGCAAGGGCGGTTCGTTGCTCCAGAGCCTTTCCATTCACCTTCACACTCCTGGGCCAGACTACACTCAATCATATGACCTACTGAAGAGATGAGTCTTCAGTAAAGACTTAAAGGTTGAGATCGAGTCTGCATCTCTCACATGGGTAGTCAGACCATTCCATAAAAATGGAGCTCTATAGGAGAAAGCCCTGCCTCCAGCTGTTTGCTTAGAAATTCTAGAGACAATTAGGAGGCCTGCCTACGGCAGGACCAAATCGGAAAGATAGGTAGGAGCAAACCCATGTAATGCTTTGTAGGTTAGCAGTAAAACCTTGACATCAGCCCTTGCCTTAACAGGAAGCCAGTGTAAGGAGGCTAGCACTGGAGTAATAAGATCAAATATTTGGTTCTAGTCAGGATTCTATCAGCCATATTTAGCACTAACTGAAGTTTATTTAGTGCTTTATCCGGGTAGCCGGAACGTAGAGCATTGCAGTAGTCTAACCTAGAAGTAACAAAAGCATGGATTAATTTTTCTGCATCATTTTTGGACAGAAAGTTTCTGATTTTTGCAATGTTACGTAGATGGAAAAAAGCTGTCCTTGAAACAGTCTTCATATGTTCGTCAAAAGAGAGATCAGGGTCCAGAGTAACGCTGAGGTCCTTCACAGTCTTATTTGAGACGACTGTTCAATAAATACAACCAGTGCAACCACTGCATGAACAGTGCACGGAAACAGTTTGGACAGGTTGTCACAACCTCCAACACTGAGTATCAAAAAAAACATTTAATGAACTGTAAAACCGACCGCCCAAGTCAACATAGCTATTGTTGGAGCGCCATAGCCAGCTGTAATGAACACGAGGGAGAAGAGAGCTGGTTTCAAGCGCAGGGCGCAGCAGGTGTTTAATGTAAAGGACCACAGGAGGAGGCAGGTTGCTGGGTCCAGGGGCAGGCAGCAGGTCATACACAGGAGGAGGCAGGTAGCTGGGTCCAGGGGCAGGCAGCAGGTCATACACAATGGGTCCAAAAGGCAACAGTACAGGCAGGGAAAATGCTAGTAACGTCGTCCGTGAGATCAGGCAATAGGTAAATAACAGGAAATCCGATAGGCTAAGGTACATGAATGGAATAGGCTAAAGGGGTCGTTAGTGAGGCAGGCAAAAACTATCATACACAGGAGGAGTAAATTACAGGAAAAACAGAGCTCCAAAGAGAAGTGTGTCAAAAACAAAAAATACCCCACAAAGAAGGGGTGCAAAGAACTGAACTAAATAGTGTGTGATAATGACATTCAGGTGTGTGAACAGGTCATCAGAATCCGGGTGATTGGGATCTGGAGAGTGAGCTGCATTCAGGGGCTCTAAGTGTATGAGAGTGTGAGTTGGAAGCAGACGTTACACCAGCTAGCTAACATAGCATCCCTCTCTGTTTCAGCACGCTAAGCTAGCTAGTTCCATTCGCTAGCAAAGTGAAAAAAATACACATAAACATAGCTATGTCTCTCTCTCTCTTTTAACCTCGTTTCTCCTTTTTAAATAAATACATTTGTTAAAAACTGTTCAACTATTGTCTTTCTCTCTACTCACCACATTTTATGCACTGCAGTGCTAGCTAGCTGTAGCTTATGCTTTCAGTACTAGATTCATTCTCTGATCATTTGATTGGAACAAAGAATTAACAAAAAGTATGAAAATGTATGCACTGTTGTTAAATTATTAAAATGTCAAATGTAAATGGACATGTCAGTTCATGCTACAAGACCTCTGAAAGGTTGGAGGATGTCTTCCAGAAGTTGTCATAACTACTGGGTAAATCAATGGAAGGGAGTGAGAACCATGAGTCAATGTACCCAGAGGATGACGGAAAGTAGCTGTCCTCCACCCACACCATGGTGCTACCCAACAGAGTACTGTTGAAGCTACTGTAGACCTTTGTTGCAAAACAGTGGGTTTTTTATCAATTATTTGGTGATGTGAATATATTTAGTATAGTTTTAATTTGGGGAATAAAACCGAAAATATAATTGAAAATGGGGATGACACATTTCAAGTTTCCATATTTAATCTGAATGAATGCCATACTTTCCTCAGGCCCTAACACTCAGTCTTGAGTATTAAAAGTATCTTGTTTGTGGGGAGTACAACTCGCTGGCGAAGCTAGAAGGATGCCATCATGCAGGGCAAGCTAGTGATTTAAAATCAGTACTCTATATGGGGACAACCAGTTCAATTTATTGATGTTGATAGTGACAGAAGAATAGAAACTAACTAAATTAATTGTTGCAATGTGCCCTTGTGCACATTAGTCTGTTGGTAGCTCTGGCAGTTTATGAAACCATTAGGTCAACAGGAGAATAACTTCCATTTGTTCTAATTATTAGCTTTGGTTAAACAGGGCGAAAATGATCTTATCCGTGATGCAACCTGTTCTGCAGCCTTGTGAAACACATGTGCATCAAGTACAGAAAATGCAGGCAAAAACAACACATGGCAAAACGCATGTGCATCTGGTGGACATATGGCAGTAGTCACATTGTTTCTGACACCTATATCAGAATCACATAGTTCTTACCTTTCTGAAAGTAATATGCATGTGTTTGTAGGACTTATAGTTTTGAATCCGAAATGCACTTTATGAGGGTAGTGTTATGTATGGTACAGCGGTGCTGTACATTAGGGTCTACGACAGTGTGCTGCTTTACGGATGAATGGGTTATGAGAATGAGTGGCATATGTCATTAAGAGAGAGAGTGATGTACAATGTGAAACCGTGCAGATGTGCGTTCTTCTACAGCTAAACTAGATATAATATTGGCAACGACGCCAGCACCATTCCTCGCCTTGAAATAACTGGCTTGATAAGTTAACACTTATCTCGAAGCTATGGACTGTTCCATCACTGACTCCGTACAGAGGGACTGAGGATTTTCAGAGCGCTTGGATCGGCTCCAACATTCTGCTGCAGTCAGCCTCCTACTGAACCACTTTGCCGGGAAAAAGCGAGTGCTTCTCCGACGCTACCGGCTATAGAAAATAAATCAATGGCCGGGTGAGTCCATTCAAAGCTACGTGGCTATTCTGAGGGTATATATGGGACACTTCAGAACGAGATCAGCTGATAGAGGGGACGTTATGTGAAAAGACAAGGCGGGAGAAGCAGCTTTTGGAATCAAATAATTTACAAGTTGATGGAGCTATTCAAACAGCACTCCAGTTTGAAGCGGCGTTGGAATGCTCAACAATGCTGACAGACAGCTCTGCAGTATACACTCGTCCCCCAGCCATTCACACAGCAGCTTCAGACCGAGCATGCGCACTACAACGATCACGCGCTGTGCACGCCGTCCTACATAGATAGCTGCATGGACACAGACACCAGCATCAGTGATGCCAATTTAGCAATTTTGTTGCTAGATTTAGCAACTTTTTTTTCAAACAGCACGTAGCAACAAATTTAGCTACTTTTAAAAATGTATTTTGAACTTTTAGCAACTTTTGAAAAGTGGCTAAAATGCACGCATTGTCCCTCTAAATGACACAAAAACTTTTTTGGAACAGAACTTACAACATCAATCAACATGTCTCAATACAAATTGTACAGCCAGAAGAACATAAAAGAGTGGGTCATTTAGCAACAAATCAACCTGCCTCTAGCAACTTACCCTGAAAATTGGTTGGCAACACTGACCAGCATGCCCATACAGCAGGCACACAGACAAACAAACAGAAATGGCTGTGGCAACTGTGGGGCTAGCTCTCACAATTCAAGGGCTTCAAACTGCCCAGCCCATGGGAAAACATGCAAGAACTGTTCAAAATACAATCACTTTGCAAAATGTGCCATTCTGCTCCAGCTTTTAGCCACATTCAGAACAGGCACTTATTTTCATCTCACTCTCAACATGAACACACTGAAATCTGAAACTGTCTCCACCAACCATGTGACATTCAAGACATGTACTGTGCAGCTCGGTGAGGTGGGTTTGCCTTTGCTACCGGATACTAGCACTGTGGTGTCGTTGCTCAACCTTGCCACTTACTACAAGTCTTTCAGTCACCTACCACTCCAACAGCACTCCACTGCCCTGTGTGGGTATGGTAGATCCAAGATAGACATTGCAGATGTAGCCGATGTGAAATTGCTAGCTAGTTAGCGGTGGTGCGCGCTAGTGGTGTTTCAATCGTTGACGTTACTTGCTCTGAGACCTTGAAGTAGTGGTTCCCCTTGCTCTGCAAGGGCCGTGGCTTTTGTGGAGCGATGGGTAACGATGCTTCGAGGATGACTGTTGACGTGTGCAGAGCGTCCCTGGTTCGCGCCCAGGTCGGGGCGAGGGGACGGATGTAAAGTCTATACTGTTACACAGGCACCCTTCAGGTCCCAGTGCACTACGGCGCCAAGCATCTACCATCATTCACGTTTCAAAGTGGGGTGTCAACCTCCTGGGCCTTGACCTCTTCACAGGCTTGGGGTTCACACTGAGAGATGACAGTGGGCCGGCTATCCACCAACTGACCGCACAATTTCATGGCTCCAGGGTCTTCACGAAGCTTGACCTGCGTCAGGTTACCTTCAGGTGCCCTTCCACCCAGCCAGCAGAGACCTCACGGCCTTTGTCATACATGCTGGCGTGTTCAGATACACACGCATGCCTTTTAGACTTAGCTCCGTTAGGTGTCTTAGTCAACCTCCAGGTTAATGGACTGAACTGGCTAGTTTGGAGAGTCATTGTTTACCTCTTCTGTTAAAGGGTTAACTTTTCTTTCATGTATCACTCAAGGTTCTTGCCCTATGGACATTTTTATATATGGTACCAGTCCCTGGTTTTGGAAAGGGGGGGAAATGTTATGTATGGTACGACGTGCTGGACGTTATGGCTTACAACAGTGTGCTGCTTTATGGATGAAAGGGTTGTGAGAATGAGTGGCACGTGTGTGGGAGAAATTAGGTACATATATGGATAAATATATTGTCCTATGTGTCATTAAACGAGAGTGATATACAGTGCCTTACAAAAGTATTCATCCCCCTTGGCGGTTTTCCTATTTTGTTGTATTACAACCTGTAATTTAAATTTATTTTTATTTGGATTTCATGTAATGGACATACACAAAATAGTCCATATTGGTGAAGTGAAATGAAAAATATAACTTGTTTAAAAAAAACGAAAAGTGGTGCGTACATACACCCCCTTTGTTATGAAGCCCCTAAATAAGATCTGGTGCAACCAATTACCTTCAGAAGTCACATAATTAGTTAAATAAAGTCCACCTATGTGCATTCTAAGTGTCACATGATCTCAGTGTAAGCATATACCTGTTCTGAAAGGCCCCAGAGTCTGCAACACTATTAAGCAAGGAGCACCACCAAGCAAGCGGCACCATGAAGACCAAGGAGCTCTCCAAACAGCTCAGGGACAAAGTTGTGGAGAAGGACAGATCAGGGTTGGGTTATAAAACATTTTACCAAACTTTGAACATCCCACAGAGCACAATTTAAATCCATTTTTAAAACATGGAAAGAATATGACACCACCACAAACCTGCCAAGAAGGGGCCGCCCACCAAAACTCACGGACCAGGCAAGGAGGGTATTAATCAAGAGGCAACAAAGAGACCAAAGATAACCCTGAAGGAGCTGCAAAGCTCCGCATCGGAGATTGGAGTATCTGTCCATAGAACCACTTTAAGCCGTACACTTCACAGAGCTGGGCTTCTACGGAAGAGTGGCCAGAAAAAAGCCATTGCTTAAAGAAACAAATAAGCAAACAGGCATGTGGGAGACTCCGCAAACAAATGGAAGTAGGTACTTTGGTCAGATGAGACTAAAATTGAGCTTTTTGGCCATCAAGGAAAACAATATGTCTGGCACAAACCCAACACCTCTCATCACCCCGAGAACCTCATCCTCACAGTGAAGCATGTGGTGGCAGCATAATGCTGTGGGGATGTTTTTCATCGGCAGGGACTGGGAAACTGGTCAGAATTGAAGGAATGATGGATAGTGCTAAATACAGGGAAATTCTTGAGGGAAACCTGTTTAAGTCTTCCAGATATTTGAGACTGGGACGGAGGTTCACATTCCAGCAGGACAATGACCATAAGCATACTACTAAAGCAACACTCAAGTGGTTTAAGGGGAAACATTTAAATGTCTTGGAGTGGCCTAGTCAAAGCCCAGACCTCAATCCAATTGAGAATCTGTGGTATGACTTAAAGATTGCTGTACACCAGCAGAACCCATCCAACTTGAAGCAGCTGGAGCAGTTTTACCTTGAAGAATGGGCAATAATCCCAGGGGCTAGATGTGCCAAGCTTATAGAGACATACCCCAAGAGACTTGTAGCTGTAATTGCTGCAAAAGGTGGCTCTACAAAGTATTGACTTTGGGTGGGTGAAAAATTATGCACGATCAAGTTTTCAGTTTTTTTGTCATATTTCTTGTTTGTTTCACAATAAAAAAAAATTAAAAATTGCATCTTCAAAGTGGTAGGCATGTTGTGTAAATCAAATGACACAAACCCCCCCAAAAATCCATTTTAATTCCAGGTTGTAAGGCAACAAAATAGGAAAAATGCCAAGGGGGTGATTACTTTCGCAAGCCACTGTATAATGTGAAACCGTTCAGATGTGCGTTCTTCTACATCTAAGCTAGATATAACAGGCAGCATACAATATTATGGGTCATTTAGAAAATGCCACCAGAGGTCATCAGAGTTTGAGGTTTTAAGAAAGTGATTGAGCCCAATGCTACTTCCTTGTAAAAATGCATGTAGGTACAGTTTGAAAAAAAGTACCCAAAAGTCATACTTGAGTAAAAGTTAAGTCACCCAGGAAAATACTACATGGGTAAATGTCTAAAAGTATTTGTTTTTAAATATACTTAAGTATCAAAAGTAAAAATATAAAATATTTCCAATTTCTTATATTAAGCAAACTGGACAGCAATATTTTCTTGTTTTTTAAATGTATGTATAGCCAGGGGCACACTCCAACACTCATAATTTACAAACGAAACATGTATGTTTAGTGAGTCCATCAGATCAGAGGCAGTAGGGATGTCCAGGGATGTTCTCTTGATAATTGTGTGAATGGACAATTTTCCAGTCCTGCAATGCTTTCAAAATGTAACGATTACTTTTGGGTGTCAGGGAAAATGTATGAAGAAAAAGGGACATTGCTAAAGAAAATAAATGTAGTGAAGTAAAAGTTGTCCAAAATATAAATATTAAAGTACAGACACCCCAAAAAACGACTTAAGTAATACTTTAAAGTATTTTTACTTAAGTACTTTACACCACTGTGTTGGTAGTTGTGTTGTTGTGTGTTTGTTCTGATGTTGTTTTGTTTGTTTGTTTATTTGTTGTTGGTGGGGTTTTTTGGGAGGAGGGGTGCTAGGAGAGGGGGAGGAACATTTTTCAAGTGTTGCCACAACAGCAGTTGTGCAAAGTGTTCATGCCAACACAAATGAACGGTATAATACATTTTAATTCAAAATGATGCCTACAACCCATGTTCAACCCTAGTCTGTATGGGACCAACAGTATGTCCCTTCTGTGTGTCCCTTTCTGAGCTCCTTGGTCTATTTTAAACGCTTAATGTAGGCATAAACCTATTGTTAATGTTGCCTAATCACTCATGTAGTCATTGTTCATGCCTAAAGGAGTACCATTAAATAAAAAGGCTTTGTATCAGCACAAACTTGATCACCTCTAGTTTTCAATTTGCCATAAAATCAACTGTGAAGTAAGTTAATAAACATTGACTTCATGTGTATTTCTTTACATTTTCAGATGTAATTTAAATTATTTCTATCCCAGTTGATTTAGTCATTGAAGTGTATATAAGTGTGCACACTGAACCACTATGAGAGTCAAAGTTTTCCATGACTACTTTTTCTCTTATCCTGCTTTTTAGAATTATGACTGCTATCTATGAAGCCTTAAATGTTTACTCAAAACATTTTCTGTACATAATAGTGTTCTGCAGTCCTGAGGTTACTCTTTTAAGGACTTATGCAACTTCACATTATGTTCGCCTGCCTGATTATGTTATCTTCTCACTCTAGCCAATATCATCACGCTGACTGAGTGCACTTCTGTGGGAATCCTGATCAAAGAGGTTCATAGATTTCTTTATGGAGGTGAAAGGGGGAACTATGCATCCGTCTCCATCCATTCATACGTTAGTCACACACGATATGTTAGACACCACTGGCCTGATTTTAACTCAACTTGGGTAAATGATGCATCTTGCCATAGAGATCCGGCATTTACAAAATACATTTGATTGGCCCAAGGGGGGGCGCTATATTAATCATCTGAAATGTGGTTGTGTTACTGTTGCCTTATCTTAATGTACATATTACAAGGCCTCCGTTTACACTTCTGTCCATTATAAACGTGTACATATGATATTCAGTTGGAAAAATAGCATTCAGGGTCTTGTAGATAGAATTTCAGGGAAGTATAATTAAGCATACAGCAAACAAATGACTAAAATACACATTTATCCATTCAACTAACCTATTTGGGTTGGTAGAGTAGATCATTCATGTTAGTAGGCATGTTCTGAGTAGGCCACCAATCTCATCTGACCACATGAATCTATACAACACATATCAGAACAGGTGTACAGTAAATCCCATGTAACAATGATAAATTATTTGCTACAGTGCTTGAACACCAGTGACAATGTGAAAAAAAAATACACAAGTTTATTTTACAACCCCTTACTTCAATCACTTGTTTCTAAAGCATGAAAAACCTTAGTTTATAAATAAAATAAAAATGATAATAATAAAAAGCTAATCTAATACAATCAGAGAGTCCAATCAAGTCCAGTGCTGACAAGTCTTGGGAGTGTTTGTGAAATGAGTTAGGCCTACCTTTGCCCTGCCACAAGGACTGCCTGAACTCTGGAACCAGGGCGGCACTCTGGCAGTTCTGGATCTCTGAAAGAGGGTTGTGAGAACTATAAAAGCAGATAGCCAAAGCAGAGGAATCAGTCTACTGAAAGAGTGAAGAGACCACTTCTTCTCTCCCGAAGGCTTACAGAGCTTCTTCCAACCCATCATGGGGGATACTAAGCTCTGCCTTCTGCTGCTGCTAGGCACCTATGCCTTGGCCCGTAAGTACAGCGCAATTTACACATTGTTTTTGAGGTCCATTTTTAATACATGCTTTTCATTCTCTACACAACTTTTTGGTAGTTTTGTGCTACAAGCATCCAGTTGTGTTGAAATAGGTCTACATTTAACAAGAGACGATATAACTAATTCTGGGTAGCTTACATACACTTTTTTAAATTGTCATTGACATATAAGCCTATATATATATATATATAATGAAAATATGCAGATACTCTGAATACATTTTACAGACAGACAATTGCTGTAATGGATGATGTTCTGTGCACTGGTATTTCAACTTTTTTCCTAATCCTTTTTTATTTTCATTATTCACAGAGCAAGATATTGGGAATTCTGAGGGACAATCTCCAACTTGTCTCTGTAAGTTTTTATTTTTATTTATTTAAATGTTAGATGAAGGTAATCTTCCAGTAGATAATGGTCTCTAGGGGAAAATGGGTTTTCAACTTTCAACAAGTTGCAAAATGTCACCGAGAAGAGAGGAGAAACAACCATATTGCTTGCTAGCTAGGAATCAAGCTTCAGGGGATTTTGTTTTACCTCAGGATTACAATAAAAATATGTTTTCTTCCAGACTCCACTAAAAACCATAGTGGAATAAGCACATCTTTATTATAACGTTTACTCCTTGTAGCCTAATCACAACAACTCTAGGGATCATTGCTAAAATTCACCTAGGCCTACTGAACTTGCACTGGTCGGCTGAAATGTGTGACTTTGGACACTTTTGATGATATCGCCATTCACTATCAGGTTGACTTTGCTAGCTAGCTACTGTCTGTAGCTATTTAGGTTCACCCCAGGATTACAATTAAAATAGCTACATGGTGTTCCAGACTAAGATACTAAGCAAGTTGTCAATACAACTCTGATATGGAATTTTTGTGAATTCGCCTATAGACTACTTAATTTGCAAACATTTAAAAAGAGTGAATGAACAGGATGGGACAAAACTTATGCTTAGCTTTTTCTCTGGTAAAATTCTGATAATTTTCGTACACTAATTCTGACGTCATCAGAACCCAAAACAGGATATCAAACAAAAAAGGAGAGTGATTTTCTGAGAAGTTATCACTGCTTGTTAAAACCATTGAGGAATAGGCAAATCTTTGTTTCAACTCCTTGTAGTCTAGTACTCACAACGGTTCTAGGGAACGTTACTTCACCTAGGTCTACTCAATTTGCACTGGTCTCAGCTGAAATGTGTGACTTTGAACTCAATGATGAGATCATCGATCAGTGTCATGTTGACTTGCCAAATGTCAACACTATCAATTTTATCATACGAAAGGTAGAGTCCAGAACTCCTTATCTCACTAGAGATTAGATGTATTTCATAACATGTCCCTACGTATTGCTCCCTTTTTCTCATAACTATAATTGCAACGTTAGTAATTTATGCCCCCTTATTTTTAGTGGCAAAGAGGTTCAAGAACTTCAGAAGATTTCTGTACCAGTATGAAGCCGAGACACTTAATGGCGTAAATGGAGCTACCAACCTCAAGAATGGCCCTAAAGTAACCTGCAAGGTACGTGACAGACAGCTGAGCCCAGAGCCCTCCAGCAACTCTTCCGGGCTCTCACTCAACTTCCATTCCTCCCTTACAGAAGGGGACATTAAAGGGACAGTCCTCTGACCGTTCCTTTTCTCCTTCTCACAGGTCGAAATTGATGTGCCCCAAACATGCAGTTTCATCCTGCGCACCCCAGAGTGCTCCCTGAGCGAGGTCGTCCACGTCGACACAGAGGGTTCCGCTGTGTTCGCGCCCGCTGCTGATGCTGAGGCTTTCCAGGCTGCCATGGCGAAGTACGCTATCACCGTCACTCTTATCCCACAGCGATTTACAGACCTTTTCTATTGCTTGATAACCCTTGATGATAGAATAAGAGTATACTTAGTGGCTCTAATGGAAGTTTGACTACCGAAAGATCAACGTAAATAAATAGAAAATTGTGCATTGATCCTGAATGTGCGGAGATTCCTTTTCATTTCAGAATAAGAGTATACGAAATAAGATGATCACTCCTTTATTGTCCAGGAACACCCTGAAGGTCATGGTTGAGGGACAGACAGGTGTGAAACTCTTCCCTGAGGAGGATGAGACCACCACCATCTTAAACATCAAGAGGGGAATCGTCTCAGCCCTTATCGTGCCTGCCTTGGAGGAAGAGAAGAACAAGGACATGGTAAGAGCTGACCAAGGCAATTTCCTCACCTGCCAGCTCACAGCCAATTAGTCAGTGACGTGACATAACAGTCATCAGGTCCATATAGGTCTGGGTCATCAAGGCAATTTGATTTTGTTTGTGATGTATCAAGATACAAATGACATAATAAACAGATAAGATGCCGCAATCTAGGGTGATAAATACCAAACAACTAGTTGTTACAATGACTACCTAGAATGACTGCACCATAGATAAAGCTGCAGGTCAAAGTCCTTCATAGCTTCATCTCAAAACTTTGTGTGTCCATCTTATTGAGTTGACCATTCTAGATCTATAATCTCTAAATATCCTTCTTGGTACCAGTCATGTGACAAGGAATCACAGAAACCGAAGTATATTGTGTTAACCTAATAATCGAAATGGATGTATGTTCGTCATTTACTTTAACAAAAACTCTCTCAACGTTCAGGCCACCCTTCATGGAGTCTGTGGCACCAACTTCGCTGTCAATTCCAAAGAAGACATCGCCACTGACGTGACCATCACCAGGGACCTGTCCAAATGCGACAGCTTCATTGCCCAGAGGGACCACACCAGCCCCCTGGCTATCATCTCTGGCATGGTTAGAGGGAGGGGAAATGTGCAAAAAGAGAACTTTATGGCCATCATTTACAAAAAAACATTTGGTCATTCTTCGATTAAGCATTACATTTTAATAGAATATCACATCATAAATTCAGCCACGGGCCAATTTTCTTCTTGAGTGGATGGTCACGGGGCCCGAACATAATTGCAGATAATTTGTTGACTGCAAATTTACCGCAAGATGCCCAAACAGATTAAAATATTTGACTAAAACATCATCATTGCTTACATTTGTACACATTCACATATCTCTCTATTATTGTTGGAAATACTTTGGAGCAGATTTCCCAAATTAAAATCACTTAAAATCACATTTTTAGTCTTTTATGGCCAACAATTAAAAAATATATAACTAACTTTTTTTACTTAAAAAAAAAAAAAGTACTTGAGGGGACAAATAAAATCACGTCAGTTGGGGAACCTTGATTTACACCATAAACCCATCATGATTATTGTTCCTGACAGTGTTTAATTGTGCTTCCCTGTCAACAGCAATACCCACTGTCCAAGCTGATCAGCAGCACCCAGACTTGCAACTACAAGTTTGACAACCAGAAGAAGCACATGACTGCTGGATCCTGCACGGAGAAGCACATCTTCCTGCCTTTCTCCCACCAGTAAATCCAGGCAACTTCAAATCTGTTTAATCCTATGAATGGAATACTGAGTCTGCAATGATGTTAGCCCAGATTTTACCCAGGGCAGTTTAGAATTCGTCACATGTTCTTCAATCCTCTTCCTAAATGCAGGACTGAGTATGGAGTGTCAACACTGGTCAAACAGACTTTGACTCTCCTGGAGACTAGCAAGATCAACGAAAGAGTTTTCAACCACAGTAAGAATTGACACTGGTCAAAATTTGTATTTTACTCAAATGATAAACAGAATGTGTACTGTACCAGGCAGCCTTTACAGAATGACCTTTAAAACTAAATGTCTTCTATCTTACCCTCTAAAGATGAGGCCAACCTCAAGGGTTTACCCATGGAGGCTGCTGAGGACAAAGCTGCCGTCCAGACAGCAGATGCTGCTCTTGCCACCCTGAGGGAACTGAGCACCCTGTCCGAGACCAACCAGGGCCACCAGCGCGCCAGCACCTTCCAGAGACTTGTGTCTGAGCTCCGGGGACTGAAGGGTGAGGCTATGAGCCCTGCCGTCCCTGAGATGGTGTTCGTATCGGACGCCCTGACCTGGCAGGCCCTGGCCCAGTGCGGTACTCCTGAGTGTAGCAGCGCCATGCTCCAGCACCTCAGGACCTTCGAGCCTGAAGCTATGGAAGTCGACGCCGCCGTCTATGCCCTGGGACTCCTGCCCAACCCCTCCCGCCTCCTTGTCAAAGACATGCTCAGCATGGCTCAGTACAAACAGAGCAAGCCCATCATGTTTGCTTTAGGCAATGTCGTCAGAAAGTAAGTCCAAAATGTATACTCTACTTGGTTATTGACTGATAGACAATGACTGACGGTTTCAATTTAGTTTAATAAACATTATGGTTCAAATGTTCATTGCCACCCTCTTGTTTTGTGTTACTAGGCTCTACCAGGCTGAGGGCAAAGTCACCCCCGAGATTGCTGCTGTGTCTGAGTTCCTTGTCTCCCTTTTGGGTGCTGATTGTGCTGGAGAAAAGGAGCTGACCTTCCTGACCCTGAGGGTATGTTGTCACCTGTTGCTCAACTAATTAGATTCTTCTTCCCACCTAATCACATGACATGGAAAGCTTGACTTCTTTGACTGCTTATCTGACTCTCTCTCTCTTTATTTGTAATGGACTCCAGATTATTGGCAACATAGGAGAAGCCATGGAGGCCGCCGACGCTACCGTGAAGACCACCCTGCTGAAGTGCATGAGACAGCCCACCACAACCCTGCAGGTCCAGCTCGCTGCCATCCAGGCCTTCAGGCGCATGTCTGTGACCGATGAGGTAAACTATATTCAAACTCCAAAATGAACTTGAAGGACTAAAAAGGAGTGTAGGAGTGCTGATCTAGGATCAGGTCCCCATATAATGTTTTTCATTATGATCTAAATAAATAGACAAGCTGATCCTATATCAGCACTCCTACTCTGAGACGTGAATAAGGGCCATGCACTGCTATACTGTGGCACACATTCTCCTTTCAAAAATTGACTAATTAGCTGCCATTTTGTTTTTCCTTTCCAGGTGCGTTCTAACCTCCAGAGGGTGAGCTCATACGCTAAGGGTGCCGTACAGAAGAGACTGGCAGCCTACCTGATTCTGATGAGGACACCTGAGGCAAGTGACCTGGAGATGGTGAAGAAAATACTGAAGGCGTCGATGCAGGAGCAGAAACCAGACGTCCAGGAGCAGAATGCGCAAGTCAAGGCCTTCGTGACCTCTCACATCTACAACATCATCCACTCCAATGACCCCGAGACCATAAAGTATGTATACATTTAATCTGAAACAGACTTTGTCATAATATTATACAAAAAAAGTTAAGTATCTAGTGTTAGTACTGATCTTTAATATTCTGTGATCCTAATCCCCAGGCTGGGCGAAAAGATCCTTGATGTCCTCGCTGACCCTACCATTGCAACCACTCATGGTGACTACACTACTATGTCTCGCAACTACAAGATGGATGCTGCCATGAACAACATGAAGACCAGCATGCAAGGAAACATGATCTTTGATCCCACCAGCCAACTGCCCAAGGAGATCATGCTTGAGACTACCCTAAAGGCTTTCGGCTATAACATGGACATGTGGGAGGTATGTAATAACAGAAAGATGTTTTTATGTCTAGTAACTCATAATAACAGGTTTGTAGTGTGATTTTTGTTATATCCACTCTACATTGCATTGACTGTTTTTTTGTCTATAGATTGGCATGGAGGGAAAAGACTTTGAGCCAACCATTGAGGCTCTGTTCGGAAAGAGCGGGTTCTTCCCTGACACCGTATCCAAGGCTATGTACTGGGCTGGAGACAAGATGCCAGACCAGGTGAACGAGGTTCTGAAGAACTTCGCTGCCCCATTGAAGAATGAGAAAACAAAGGTGATTACCACACATCTTGTAAAAAAAATCTATATTACTCCACTGCATTCATTTTGTGTTACGATTGTCATTGTTAACTCTTCTCAAATCTTTTCTTCAGGTCCCAGAAAACATCATGAGGGAGATTATCCGCAACTTCAACAAGCTGGCAAAGGATCTGCAGGCTCAGGAGTCCCCTGAAGCCATGGCCTATCTAAGGATCATGGGAACTGAGCTTGGATACATCAAGGGCAGCGAGCTGAAGGGCATTGCCCAATACGCAGCCATGTACGCTGAGATCCTCCTCAAGGACATGCCCACAAAGGTAATTCACATGTTTACATATATGTGTATCTCCAAGTGTGAAGAACCCTCTTGTTTTATTTCCAGCTAAGAACAATTTAATGTTTATAAAAATGTTCAAGAATGTATGACTTGTCGCTTGGATCTCCATCTGCTGAATGGTATGTTTTACATGTATTTATTGTTATTGTCATTGATTACATTTCTTCCTGGGTTTAGTTCATGCAGAAGATGGTGGCAGGCACTGACAATGAAGTGTTTGCCCATTACATCTTCATGGACAACAAGTTTTCCCTGTCGACTGCCTCTGGCTTCCCTCTGAAGTTCTCTCTGTCCGGTACCTTTGCTCCTGGAGCTAAGGGTGGCCTGCGCTTTCACCGCAACATGGTAAATATCTCACTCACTGTTCTCTGCTATCTTCCTGCACTCAATCAACATTCTTTCACAAGATTCTAATTCCATTTTTTGTTGAGTTTTTAGTAACAGTAGTTTTCATACTGTTAATACATTTGTATCGAATTGTTTGTAGACATTTATAAAAATTCTCAAGTATTTGTAATAAACATTTGTAATAATAATATATGAAACATTTATAATAATGAAGGCATTTATACATAAGAGTTTTCTAATGGGCCTCTCACTGCTATCTTTTAACAGCAGGAAGTGTCCTTCATGCCCTCTGTGGGAGTGGAGTTTGTGACCCAGATGGGAGTACACATCCCTGAGTTTACCAGCTCCGTTGTGGAGATGCACACCAACATGTACCACGAAAGCGCCGTCAACGCCAAGATCACCATGGAGCAGAACCAGATCAAGCTGGGTATCCCTGCTCCTCAGGGCTCCACCCAGCTCTTCAGAGTCAGGTACATAAAAAAACAACCAAAACAAATTCTAATTTTCAATTGAGTAAATGTATCTAAAGTCACATGATTTGTTATTTATTTTTGTTATTTTGCTTTTCTTCAACAACAGCAACAGAATGCTGACAGTTACCTCTGGTCAGGCTACTCTGATCCCCTCCATGGATGAGGGCAGGACCAACGTCGTGAACTGCAACCCTCTCTTCTCTGGAGTGAAGTACTGCACCACCGTCCGTTACAACTTAGCTGGTGACAACGCTGCTGCTCCTTATTTCCCTCTCAATGGAGAGACTAAGTAAGTACAACATTTGAGGGAGTCTGGATGTGTTTATGGAAGGATATTGCTAACGCACCATGTATGAAGATCAAACTAGCATCATACTGAACAACAGTCTCTCTGTTCTAGGTTTGCTCTTGATATCCAGCCCACTGACGAGGTCTCTGAGTACACTGCCACCTTCGCCTATGACCTCCTTAGCGAGGGAAAGGAGGGACGCCAGAAGGTTGACACCGTGAGGATGACACTTAGAGCGGAGGGTAGGAACATCTGTCCAAGCACTACATTTCCCATGGTTCATACTGTTTGGTGTGAGTCAGTGGTTAAAATCAACTCACTCTCTTCCTCCTTGTTTCCCTAGGTGCTAAACCCACTGAGGCCACCGCCACCATGAAGTACAACAGGAACAGGAACATCCTGACCACCAACGTCCAGATCCCCGACTATGATGTGGAGGCTGGAATCAGGATTGGTCTCACCGACAGCAGAGCCAATGGAAAGTCCATCACCATCGACATCACCAACAAGAACATCCCTCAGCTGTCTCTAATTGGCCGCGCCAAGTAAGTAAACGCAAAAGCCCTCCCCTTTAGCCACATTCATTGGTGCATGTCTTCATAGATCAGCACATGTTGGAAATCAATTGAATCACTAAGAGATTCTGATGGTTTTCTTCCCTCCAGGCTTGAGGCCATGAGCGACAGTATGCTGCAGGTCCAGCTGGTAGTCCCTGCCCTCAAGACTGACGCAGTTATCACTGCCACTATGAAGAGTGCAGAGGAACTCACCCTGGAGCTCAGGAGTGACATCAAGCTCCCCGAGACCACCTCCATTCAGGGAGTCATCTTCAAATACGGTACGCTGATTCTACAAATTCATAATACACCATTGTGTAGGGAGGAGGTCTATCTTTATGTGGTATGTTTATTTGACTAGTATGCAATAGACATAAGGTTCAAAGTTGAATGTACTAATAATACAACATGTTTTCCTTTTAGATGAGAACAAGGTTGAGGTTCAGCTGATGTCCGACATGGGCTCTGAGATCCAAAAGGTCATCCCTCATACCGAAGCCCTCCAGGCATGGCTGAAGCAGCTCTCTGAGGACATCCTGGACAAGCAGGTGGTCAAGACCGACATGAAACTGCGTCAAATCTTCACCGAATCTCTTGAGGTAAGACAACACCCAAATCCTTTTCGTACAGTCTCCTCAATTCTTTTCATGTTTTATTCTTCCATAGAAGTCAAACCAATGGTGGCAGATCAACGCATAACAAAATAGTTTTTTAACAGGCCATCAACATTTGGATGGACAAGATCACCTTTGATGTTCCCATGGTTGAGACACTGAAGGACAACATGCCAGAGCTGGCGATGCCCACAATGCCCGAAAGACTGTTCCTGAAATCGTAAGTACATCTGAAAGCAGTAAACTCTTTTTGGGGTCTATTTTTTATAGAGCCTAGTAATTTTCTATGTGATGTCAGTGTCCAGTATCATAGTCTGATAGTAACAAACTATTTGCATTATTTCATTCCTTCAACAGTGAGAGCACATTCAAATACCAGTTCAACAAGAACCGTGTTACCATCACCATCCCCATGCCATTCGGAGGAAAGTCATCTGAGGAGCTGAGGATCCCTGCCATGCTGACCACCCCACATCTGTCCGTGCCCCAGGTCGGTTTGGAGCTTGCCTCCAAGGAGGTCCAGGTCCCCACCTTCTCCATCCCCAATGACTACAAGCTCACTGTGCCACTCTTCGGGATGGTTGAAGTGTCTGCTAAGGTGAACAGCAACTACTATAACTGGGAGGGAATGGTCTCCGGTGGCAACAACTCTGTGGAGAGCCCCAGCTACATTGCCAAGTTTAAGGTGGTGGCTGACAGTCCCATTGAACTCCTCGCTTTCACATCTGAAGGTAAACCTTTTCTCTTAACTTTTTTTTAACCTTTTTGATTTTTATAACCTTAACAAAAGTTAATTGAACTTCCAAATCATAAATGTTTAGTAGTTTTACAGATCGCCATATTATCATGTTTGGAAAGGAAGAAACATGTTACATAATAACTTCAAATTAGATTATACAATATAACCTACCTTGAGTCAGTTTGACTGATTTACCTTGTGTGTACTATAGTGACTTCATGTCCCTTGTTTTGTCTCATTACAGGAACTGCCCTCATCACTGACGTGCCAGAAGACTCTCTGAATGCGATTTTGAATGGTTCCCTGAGCCACAAGCTCATTGACACCAGCTTTGAGGTAATGGAAACTGTCAGTGTGTCAGACAAAGTGAGAGCCACAGGCAACCACAAGATTCAGGTCTTCAGCCCTCTGGGTCTGCAGACATCCTTGGACATCACTTCGCAGGCCTCCTTGGCCTCTGACATGCTCATTGGAGATGCTAACATGGATGGTAGTGTAACCCTTGGATCCGTGACTGCCAGCACCACCTATTCCCAGTCTTTCTCTTTCGAACACATGAAGAAGGAAGCCAGAGCCGAGTCCACACTAAGGGTGAACTCCCCAATCCTGGAGATTGTCAACAAGCTCAAGGCCGGCTATGCTAATGAGCAGCTTCTGATTGAGTCCAATACCAACCTGAACAACGACCCCATTAAGCACACCACCAAGTTCAGCATCAGCTACAAAGAGGCCCAGCTGACGATCCAGTCCGACTCTGTGACCAAGGCTGAAGAGAAAATGATCCGCAGCAAAGTGGACTTCACCGCCTCCAGGGATGAAGCCATCATCAGGGTAGAAAACCAGGCTGATGATACTGAGAATCGTGCTTACTCCCTGCTCTCCGGAGCTCTGAACCCCGCCAGCCTAGAGATCAATGCAGACGCTTCCGTCAACGTCCTCGGCAGCCGCGCCTTCCACAAGGCTGCTCTGACGCTGAACAAGGAAGGTCTAGCAACAAGTGCCACCACCACCGCCCAAAGCAGCCCCATAACCTTTGAGAATGTCTTCAATGGTGGAGTCGATACCACCGGGGCCCATGTGTCCATCAACACCAAGGGGGCCTTTGGGGAGACCACCGCCAACCTCAACTTGGAGGGGAAAGTGGCAAGCTCTGAGGTCTACCTAAACAGCATTTTCAAGGGCAATCTCTTCGATGCCAACACCATGAACAGAGTGAACCTGAAGGTGAATGAATACGGCCTGGCCCTCACCAACAAGCTGGTCGCTGAACTGAATCAGATGGAGACTGAGAACACACACAGCCTGACTCTCACTCTTAAATCTCTGGCCCTCCGCTCCAAGACTGAGAACTTCTTCAACAAGGAGAACACCTACAAGCACGACATCTCTGTCGACATTCAGCGCTTGGGTGTTGCTGTGAACGTGAAAAACGACCTCAAGATCACAGAGATTAACTTTGTCAACGAGGCTATGTTCAAGGTAGAGGATTACAAGATGGAACTGACCGGCAGCCTGAAGGGAGTCTCTTCCGAAGAGGCCAATTTCAAGCACACTTATGAGATCAGTTTTGCTGACATGACCACCACTGCTAAGTGCAACACCAATGGAAAATATGCACTCTCTCAGATGACACACACCACTGACCTCGAGATTGTTGGTCTGTCCACCAAGTTCAACAGCGTGGCTAGCATCAACTCTGAAGCACTGAACTTGGACAGCACTGTCAACGTTGTCGCTGAGCCATTCATGGTTGACATTTCTGCTCTATTCAACTCCAACGGAACTCCGAATATGTTTGGAATTCAGAACATTGAGCTGTTCAACCAGTTCCTGTTGAAGGCAGAGCCCCTGGCTTTCTCCCACTCCCACGAATGCAAGGCCTCCACCAGCCTCCAGCTGGAAAATGGAGACTCTGTCAAGACCAACCTGGACAACAAGATCACCAGTCGTCTGACTCCTCAGGAGCAGTATGCCTCAATGAAGATGACATCCAAACTGAATAACCATGAATTCAACCAAGAGCTTAGCGCCTTGAACAATGCTGAAACGATGGGAATGGAGATGACAGGAGCTGTCTTCACCACCATCTTGAACAAGGCCGGTGAAAACGAGGAATACGCCATCTCTGGTTCCCTGAAGTACGAGAAGAATGTTGACAGCCATTTAATTCTGCTGCCATTTGTTGAGCATCTCCCTGCAGTCATTGAACAAGTCAAAATTGCCACGATGATGACGATGGAAAACAGCAAAGGCCTGCTGCTAGATATTGACACCAAATACGAAATTAGAGCAAAGATCCAGGGGAAAGTGGGTGAACTGAAACAAGTTGTTGAGAGCTTCGACATCCACCTGTTCATTCAGGACCTGAAGAACTTCATCAATTCCATTGAAAGCCACATTCCTACACTGATGGCCAAGATTCCCACTGAAGAAATCATGAATGTCCTGAAGTCAATCAGGGACACTATTATGAGGTGGATCAAGAAAAATGACATCACTGGCAAGATAAATGCTGTTTACACCAAAATTGAAGAGATCCTGTCCAATTACGAGGTTGAAAAGATGGTTGAGAACATCATGGATGAGGTTGTGGAAATCATGAAGTCCTACCAGCTCAGAGAACACATTCAGTCAGCAAGCAATGCTCTTAAGTCTATTGATATCCAAGCCGTGCTGAACAAAATCATGGCACATGTGAATGAGTTTGTAAATGAACTGAATGCCTTTGACTTCAAGCAAATGGTAGACAACATCAGTGTCTATTTTGATAGACTGACAGAGAAGATCAGGTCTTTTGATTATAACACATTCGCCGAGGAGCTGAAACAGAAAGTCATCGAACTGAGCAGGGTCCCCTGTTTCGGAAAACTCAATGGAGAGTTCAGTGTCATCTCACCTGACTACATTATGAGCACCAATGCTGAGTTCCGGAATGCCACAACTAGCGAAGTGACACCAGAGTTCTACGCTATCCTCAAATCTCAGGCCACTTCTACCTTTGATCTGTTCGCCTACACCCTGGATGCCAAAGTTGACATTGCTGTGCCCAAGATGAGCCACCTGTCTGTTTCTGAGAACATCAAGATCGTGCACACAGACTTCTCCGTGGACCACCAAGGAACAGTTGCCTTCTACAGCACATCAGTCCAGGCTTCCTCCAAGACCAATGCCAAGGCCACAACTGAGCCCTACACCGCCGAGCTGGTTAGCAATGCCTTCTTCGACATGGAGAATGGAGTCTCTACCACACTGGAGACTACCTACAACCACAATGTGAACCTCCCATTTCTCAACATCTTCAGCAAGGCTGCCATAACCCAGAAGGCAGTTGCTCTCCTGGAAGGTGGCATTGTCACTCTGACTCTTACCAATGAGGGTAACGGTAAATCTGCCATCCAGGATTACTCCGATGAAGGAACCCACCAGTATGACATGCAGATTGTAATGAACCTCAACACTGTCAAACTGATCTTCACTGGGGTAACCGACACCAACAACCTGAAAATGAAGCAGAATGTGAATGCTGAAGCCAGCATTTTCAGTCACATCATCATTGAAGCCAACACTGAGACCGAAACTCCCTTCATCAAAAGCAGTGTTGCTGAGCTGAAAGCAGAGGCTAAGGTGCAGGATCTGAAAATTGAGGTAACTGCCTACTGCAACACAGAGCTGGTAGGCAAAGTTGAGGGAATTATTTCCAACTCAATCAACTTCATCGCTACACCCTATGAGTTTGTGTTTGATACCAAGAACAAGGAAAACACCAAGATTGCGCTTCCCTTCAAGCTGACTGGAAAGATTGATCTTCAGAATGACTTTGCCTTTACCCTCAACTCTGGAGTGCAGCAGGCTAGCTGGACTGGACTTGCACGATTCAACCAGTACAAATATTCACACTACTTCACAATGGACAACGGTGAGCAGGAAGTCCACGTCTTCGCCCAGATCAATGGAGAAGTGAACCTTGATGCGTTGAAGGAGCCCATCTCCATTCCCAAGAGAGCTGTAGAATTCATAGGTAGGACTGAGTTCTCTCTGTGGGAGGACACCGGTCTGAGTGTGCTCTTGACCACACCTCAGCAGACCTTTGACATGGACACCAAGCTCACATACAAGAAGAACCCTGAGATGATCACCATTGGCATTGACATGGATCCAATCTTCAATGCCATCAACAAGCACACCAGGAGTCTGAACAAGAACATGATCGTTGGAAGGGACAAGGCTGTTGCCATTCTCTCTACCTCATTTGACCAGGCAAAGGCAGAGTACGAGAAATACAACATTGAGCTACCCAAAACTCTCACTGTTCCGGCACACATAGTTCCAGTGCTGAATATTGAAGTGTCTGGTTTCACCATTCCTGTCCCTGACTTCAGTCTCATCACAATGCCTACTATGCATGTTCCATCTGCTCTTAGCAAGCTGACCCTGCCAAAAATCACTCTGCCCAAAATGCAGAGCAACATCATGATCCCTATCTTCGGTGACCTGACCTACGAGTTCTCCATGAAGACAGCTGTGCTGACAGTGAAGGCAAATGCTGCTGTCCTCAATCAGGATGACATCATTGTCCGATTTGACGCTTCCTCCACCTCTGAGTTTGATGCTCTGAAGGCCAAGATTGATGGTAGCGCCACCTTGAACAGGAACAATGGATTGAAACTGGCCTCTATCCTGAATTTGGAAGCGATGTATGTTGAGGGCAGCCATGACAGCACCATCAGCCTCAATAGCGATGGTATGGATGCCTCCATCACAAATACAGCTACCCTCTGGACTCTGGAAGTCAACCAGGAGGTCTTTGGAAATGCCCAGGAAGGCCTCATCATCTCTGTGTCTTCTCCAAATGCCGGACTCCTAGGACTCCAGCTGCAGGCCAAGAAACCACCCCAAGTGAAAGGAAGACTCTACGGCAGATACCCGGTAAGACTTGTGTACTTTTCAATGACTTGATAAGTACTGTTTGCAATGTGTTCATGACAGCCATGTAGAGCATGTTACAATACTGTTTCACTCACTTATTTCTGTTTCTGTTTTCATTCTCTCATGCAGTCTGAACCCACCACTGATGTGGAGATCATGGCCCTGAAAATGTCTGTGATCAACTCTGAGAAGCTGAACATTCAGACCACCTGGAATATGGAGGTTCCCACTGAGATGCTCCTGGTAGTGAAGGCGAAGGTGCCTGAGATCATGTCAGCAGTTTGCATGGAGGATATCCTGTCTGCTCCCCAGAAGATAGCCGACAGGCTTGAGGGTAGTATGGAACAGATCATGGATCAGGGCAAGGTCATCTACAAGAGGGCTGCAGAAAACATTGCAGCTATGGATCTTACAGCCATCACAGACAAGCTCTCCAACAGTGTCATTTTCGTCCTCAGGCAGTACCAGAAGAATGTTCAGGTTTTGCTCGATGCTGCCATCAAGTTCCTGAGAGAGACCCAGTTCCAGATGCCTGGACTTGAGGGAAAGATGTCCGGTCTTGAGGCCTACCAGAAACTGAGTAGATCATTTGCTGAATTGGTTGAGGAAGCTATGACGAAGGTTCCAGAATTCTTTGCCTACCATGGTGCAGCTCTCCTTGAACAGATCAGAAACATCAAATTCACACTTCCTGGCTCCAGCAACCTGGTCAGTGGGAGAGAAATCCTGGATGACCTGATGGCTGCCATTGAGAAGATTCAGAAGCAGGTGATCATCATTGTGAAGAGAGTCGGAGATGTCCCTCTGGAGGATATTGTGAGCAGGCTGTCTGCATTCCTGCGCTTAACCGTGCAGAAAACCGAAGAGCTCATTGTCTCCCTGAAATCTCAGGATATGGAGAAACTCACCGTGTGGATGAGTGACGTCTTCAGCAAAGCCATCGACTCCCATGCCATGTCTGATATTGCACAGCAGATCGAGGAAGCCAAGAGAATTATCCGAGAATATCGCGACCTCTTTGCTGAAATGTCCATTGAGCAGCTCAATGCTGACATCGAGGCTTGGATTGACTCCGTGATTCAGAGTATTAATGCCATCCACACCAAGGTCACCGAGTTCCTTCAGGACATTACCAGAAATGCTGAGTCTTTTGTGACAGTGAGTGACAAACAGATGGACATTGAAATTCCTATTCCATTCATTGCTCAGCTTAACATGTAAAACATATATGCCCAATTCACTGGCTTTCAACTTGCAAACATAACTGTTATTTTCATGTAGCCTATTCATATTATAATGCATTTCCATTTATTTTTTGTAAGTTACTAATTTAGTTTATTATTCAGCCAACTTGACTGGTTTAATTTTGCTCCCTATGTGTCTTGTTCTTTTTAAAAACTTGAAAGAAAAACATGAATAAAGACCATTTGATGCAAATGACGAGATACATTTTTCTATATCACTCCCCACCCATTCATAACCTTACATCTATCTTGCTCGGCCACGATCAATAACATTAACAGATCAAGCCTATGTTGTCTTGGGTTCTTGGTGGGTCTCTCTGATTTTGGTCAAATACCTTATGAAACAGCTTTTTAATTCAATAAAATGTACTATGATAATACACTATAATACACTGTTATGTATTGTTTATGTAATTGTGTTATGTAATGTACTTGATCTATTTAGAAACATAATTAGCTACAATACAACAACTATATACACTGCTCAAAAAAATAAAGGGAACACTTAAACAACACAATGTAACTCCAAATCAATCACACTTCTGTGAAATCAAACTGTCCACTTAGGAAGAAACACTGATTGACAATAAATGTCACATGCTGTTTTGCAAATGGAATAGACAACAGGTGGAAATTATAGGCATTTAGCAATACAACCCCAATAAAGGAGTGGATCTGCAGGTGGTGACCAGACCACTTCTCAGTTCCTATGCTTCCTGGCTGATGTTTTGGTCACTTTTGAATGCTGGCGGTGCTTTCACTCTAGTGGTAGCATGAGACGGAGTCTACAACCCACACAAGTGGCTCAGGTAGTGCAGCTCATCCAGGATGGCACATCAATGCGAGCTGTGGCAAGAAGGTTTGCTGTGTCTGTCAGCGTAGTGTCCAGAGCATGGAGGCGCTACCAGGAGACAGGCCAGTACATCAGGAGACGTGGAGGAGGCCGTAGGAGGGCAACAACCCAGCAGCAGGACCGCTACCTCCGCCTTTGTGCAAGGAGGAGCAGGAGGAGCACTGCCAGAGCCCTGCAAAATGACCTTCAGCAGGCCACAAATGTGCATGTGTCTGCTCAAACGGTCAGAAACAGACTCCATGAGGGTGGTATGAGGGCCCGACGTCCACAGGTGGGGGTTGTACTTACAGCCCAACACCGTGCAGGACGTTTGGCATTTGCCAGAGAACACCAAGATTGGAAAATTCGCCACTGGCGTCCTGTGCTCTTCACAGATGAAAGCAGGTTCACACTGAGCACATGTGACAGACGTGACAGTCTGGAGACGCCGTGGAGAACGTTCTACTGCCTGCAACATCCTCCAGCATGACCGGTTTGGCGATGGGTCAGTCATGGTGTGGGGTGGCATGTCTTTGGGGGGCCGCACAGCCCTCCATGTGCTCGCCAGAGGTAGCATGACTGCCATTAGGTACCGAGATGAGATCCTCAGACCCCTTGTGAGACCATATGCTGGTGCGGTTGGCCCTGGGTTCCTCCTAATGCAAGACAATGCTAGACCTCATGTGGCTGGAGTGTGTCAGCAGGTCCTGCAAGAGGAAGGCATTGATGCTATGGACTGGCCCGCCCGTTCCCCAGACCTGAATCCAATTGAGCACATCTGGGACATCATGTCACGCTCCCATCCACCAACGTCACGTTGCACCACAGACTGTCCAGGAGTTGGCGGATGCTTTAGTCCAGGTCTGGGAGGAGATCCCTCAGGAGACCATCCGCTACCTCATCAGGAGCATGCCCAGGCATTGTAGGGAGGTCATACAGGCACGTGGAGGCCACACACACTACTGAGCCTCATTTTGACTTGTTTTAAGGACATTACATCAAAGTTGGATCAGCCTGTAGTGTGGTTTTCCACTTTAATTTTGAGGGTGACTCCAAATCCAGACCTCCATGGGTTGATAAATTTGATTTCCATTGATAATTTTTGTGTGATTTTGTTGTCAGCACATTCAACTATGTAAAGAAAAAAGTATTTAATAAGAATATTTCATTCATTCAGATCTAGGATGTGTTATTTTAGTGTTCCCTTTATTTTTTTGAGCAGTGTATTTTACTCAAATGTTTTACTTTTACACAGTGCAATATTTCAGTAGCTGTAGGAGATGCTGTTGCAGCCAAAAACCAATTGAGTGTTTCCAATGGCCTAGGAGTCATACACTAAATATGAGAAAGAAACTTAATTATTTCTTAATATGAGGGATTATACAGCCTGACACAAACTTGTTCAAAAGCCAGAAAAATAAGGAATTTATACAAACTTTTACAACACACTCTCTTAACTATCAAAACGTACTGTCCTTCACAGTACTTCACTGAACAATATTAAGATATTTCACTGCATCATCAGATTTGTATCCATCAGATAATTAATAACCTTACAATCTTATGGAATTCCATCATATACATTCTGATGTAACTTTCTTCAACAAACATGCCCACCCTTAAGTTGAATGAAATCCTATGGTCTAAATATAAACTATGGCAGACAAAAATGACGTCATTGCTAGCGTGTCTCTGGAGAGAAGTTTTACTGTAATTTCCACAGTCCTTGGTTATGATACTGGCATGCCCAGTGCTGTAAAGCCAGTGGGTAAAATCCTCAACTCCCTCCTAATGGAACTTCTAAAACTGTATCAGCATCCGTCACTATTATAATGGGTGGCAGGTTGCCTCGTGGTTAAGAGCATTGGGCCATTAATCGAAAGGTCGCTGTTTTGAATCCCCTAGCCGACTAGGTGATAAATCTGTCGATGTGCCCTTTAGCAGGGAACTTAAGTCTAATTGCTCCTGTAAGTTGCTCTGGATAAGAGTGTCTGCTCAATGACTAAAATGTCAATGTAAAATGTATTACGACACACTGTGATCCATTGGTGTAGTTGTTTAGAATATTATCTGTGTAATTGATATATGGGTTAAATTCTTGCATGCAAGGTCATGAACTGCTGTTCCTGGTACACACACTATTTCATGGGGCTGGATTTAAAAGCATTTGTAATTTTAAACATCTTCACTGGAGCGTTTAAACAGAGTATCAAGTGGAGTGTCCTTTGTAGTTGGAGATGAAAATAGTGGAGAGTTGCTGTACTGTGGTGTAGGCCTAGCTAGCTCAATGTTAGGCTTTCAATTGAGGGACTATGAGGTCACTAGAGGTCTTTGTTAATAATTATCAATTCTCTGTTATACGTAGTAGCCATAAAGACGACTGATATTAATATCCCAACTTCCCTGTGATTTACAAGAACAGTCTGATGTTACTCTTTGTCATATAAATGGGAAACCCGTTGGCACATAGGGGGATGGAGATCCATTGATTAGATATTGATGGTCCTGCTGCTGGCAATTGTTCCCTTGAATTCTCTATTGCTTTTCCAATTAAAACTTTCCATTAATTTCATTTTAGATACTATTCCGAGATACAAAGTGGAGTTTAGTTACTAAACTCAGCAAAAAAAGAAATGTCCTCTCAGTGTCAACTACATTTATTTTCAGCAAACTTAACATGTGTAAATATTTGTATGAACATAAGATTCAATGTGACTAACATAAATTGAATAATGTGTCCCTGAACAAAGGGGGGGAGGGTCAAAATCAATAGTAACAGTCAGTATCTGGTGTGGCCACCAGCTGCATTAAGTACTGCAGTGCATCTCCTCCTCATGGACTGCACCAGATTTGCCAGTTCTTGCTGTGAGATGTTACTCCACTCATCCACCAAGGCACCTGCAAGTTCCCAGACATTTCTGCGGGGAATGGCCCTAGCCCTCACCCTCCGATCCAACAGGTCCCAGACGTCCTCAATGGGATTGAGATCCGGGCTCTTCGCTGGCCATGGCAGAACACTGACATTCCTGTCTTGCAGGAAATCACGCACAGAACGAGCTGTATGGCTGGTGGCATTGTCATGCTGGAGGGTCATGTCAGGATGAGCCTGCAGGAAGGGTACCACATGAGGGAGGAGGATGTCTTCCCTGTAACGCACAGCGTTGAGATTGCCTGCAATGACAACAAGAATCAGTCCGATGATGCTGTAACACACTGCCCCAGACCATGACGGACCCTCCACCTCCAAATCGATCCCGCTCCAGAGTACAGGCTTCGGTGTAACGCTCATTCCTTCGATGATAAACATGAATCCGACCATCACCCCTGGTGAGACAAAACCGCGACTCGTCAGAGAAGAGCACTTTTTGCCAATCCTGTCTGGTCCAGGGACGGTGGGTTTGTGCCCATAGACGACGATGTTGATGGTGATGTCTGGTGAGGACCTGCCTCACAACAGGCCTACAAGCCCTCAGTCCAGCCTCTCTCAGGATATTGCGGACAGTCTGAGCACTAATGGAGGGATTGTGCGTTCCTGGTGTAACTCGGGCAGTTGTTGTTGCCATCCTGTACCTGTCCCGCAGGTGTGATGTTCGGATGTACCGATCCTGTGCAGGTGTTGTTACACGTGGACTGCCACTGCGAGGACAATCAGCTGTCTCTCCTGTCTCCCTGTAGCACTGTCTTAGGCGTCTCACAGTACAAACATTGCAATTTGTTGACATGGCCACATCTGCAGTTCTCATGCCTCCTTGCCTTGTGCCTAAGGCACGTTCACGCAGGTGAGTAGGGACCCTGGACATCTTTCTTTTGGTGTTTTTCAGTCAGTAGAAAGACCTCTTTAGTGTCCTAATTTTTCATAACTGTGATCTTAATTTCCTACCGTCTGTAAGCGGTTTGTGTCTTAATGACCGTTCCACAGGTGAAGATCTGTTTATTTATTTGGATTTTGACGAATTATCTTTGAAAGACAGGGTCCTGAAAAAGGGACGTTTCTTTTTTTGCTGAGTTGAGGTTTTAGTTTAAATCAACCTGGAAATGCACAGATGCACTAATCTCTGTATTATTGCAGAGATTATGCAGCGTAATGTTACATACTTTAGTTTGTTTCCTACCAATTTACTTTTGTTGATGAATTTATCTAGGACTGAGATAAGAAATACATCCCTACCAAAAAAGTGTCCTCTACTTTGCCTGTTACATGGGGGAAAACCCCATTATTGGAACAGTTAAGATCGTAGTATCCGAAGGCAGACTTCCTCAATTTGGAACCAGACCCAATAGCTTTCTTTAAACTTGTTTTAACCATGAAAACCATGTTTTCTGCCTATCCTTCAGGAAGAATTAAATCATACATGATTATATATGAAAAAAGGAGAAAGGAAGAAATGTTTATATGGAAGAGATCCAGTGGGTACATTGTGTCCTTTCCTGAACGTAAACAAAGGGTCCAGCAACAGAACTCTATAGTAAAGAATGTGACTTCTAAGTAATTGCAAATGAAAAAAAGCAACCCTTTGAGAACCCCCCTCCCCCAACAAGATCGTTATGTTACACAAAAGAGCCCAGCTGTCCTTGGAGGGGGTCAGGGGGAAAGGAAAGAAAGAAAATGGTATGTCTCCAATGGATGCTCCAATGCTGTCATCTGTGGAGACCCTCCCAGGCTCCCACCACATAAAGCACAGTAATGTCACAGCCATCTGAACACAGCATAATTTAAGTTTTATTGGCCAGTGTGTGTCTCCTATAAAAATTAAATACTACTTGGATATACAGTACCAGTCAACATTTTGGACACACCTACTCATTCAAGTGTTTTTCTTTATTTGTACTATGTTCTACATTGTAAAATAATAGTGAAGACATCAAAACTATGAAATAACACATACTGTATGGAATAATGTAGTAACCAACCATTTTAACAAATCTAAATATATTTTAGATTCTTCAAAGTAGCAACCCTTTGCGTTGATGACAGCTTTGCGTTGATGACAGCTTTGCACACTCTTGGAATTCTCTCAACCAGCTTCACCTGGAATGCTTTTCCAACAGTCTTGAAGGAGTTACCAACATATGCTGAGCACTGCGGACCAACTCATCCCAAACAATCTCAATTGGGTTGAGGTCGGGTGATCGTGGAGGCCAGGTCAACTGATGCAACACTCCATAACTCTCCTTCTTGGTCAAATAGCCCTTACATAACCTGGAGGTGTTTTGGGTCATTGTCCTGTTGAAAAACAAATGACAGTCCCACTAAGCGCAAACCAGATGGGATGGCGTATCGCTGCAGAATGTTGTGGTAGCCATGCTGGTTAAGTGTGCCTTGAAATCTAAATAAATCAGTGACAGTGTCACCAGCAAAGCACCCCCACACCATCACACCTCCTCCTCCATGCTTCACGGTGGGAACCACACTTGCAGAGATCATCCATTCACCTACTCTGTGTCTCACAAAGACACGGCGGTTGGAACCAAAAATCTCAAATTTGAACTCATCAGACCAAAGGACAGATTTCCACCAGTCTAATGTTCATTGCTCGTGTTTCTTGGCCCAAGCACGTCTCCTCTTATTATTGGTGTCCTTTAGTGGTGGTTTCTTTGCAGCAAATCAACCAGGAAGGCCTGATTCACACAGTCCAACCATTTTAACAAATCTAAATATATTTTAGATTCTTCAAAGTAGCAACCCTTTGAACAGTTGATGTTGAGATGTGTCTATTACTTGAACTCTGTGAAGCATCTATTTGGGCTGCAATTTCTGAGGCAATTTCTGAGGCTGATGATTTATTTATTTAACTAAAGTTTATTTAACTAAAGTCAGTTAAGAACAAATTCCTATTTCAATGACAGCCTAGGAACAGTGCCTGTTCAGGGGCAGAATGACACCTTGTCAGCTCGGGGGTTTGAACTTGCAACCTTCCGGTTACTAGTCCAACGCTCTAACCACTGCCGCCCCAACTCTAATGAACTTACCCTCTGCAACAGAGGTAACTCTGGGACTCCCTTTCCTGTGGCGGTCCTCATGAGAGCCAGTTTCATCATAGTGCTTGATGGTTTTTGCAACTGCACTTGTAGAAACTTTTAAAGTTCTTGACATTTTACGGATTGACTGACTTAAAGTAATGATGAACTGTCGTTTATCTTTGTTTTTTGAGCTGTTGCCATAATACGGACTTTGTCTTTTGACAAATAGGGCTATCTTCTATATATCACCCCTACCTTGTCACAACTGATTGGCTTAAACGCATTAAGGAAAGAAATTCCACAAATTAACTTTTAACAAGGCACACCTGTTAATTGAAATGCATTCCAGGTGACTACCTCATGAATCTGGTTGAGAGAATGACAAGAGTGTGCAAAGCTGTCTTCAAGGCAAAAGGTGGCTACTTTGAAGAATCTCAAATATAAGATATATTTAGATTTGTTTAACTCTTTTTTGGTTACGACATATGTGTCATTTCATAGTTTTGATGTCTTCTGTTTTATTCTACAATGTAGAAAATAGTAAAAATAAAGAAAAACCCTTGAATGAGTATGTGTGTTCAAACTGTTGACTGGTACTGTACATGGTTACTAAATTGTAATAACAATGTTTTCTGTGGACATATGACTAGTTGACCCCCAAGTATCATTTCACACATTATACACGTGGATATTTGTACTTTTTAAAGATGTGAATCAATTTCTTATAGTTCTCAAAAACTAGATTACTGAGAATTAAACAGCTGAAAATAGGTCCCACCCATCACCTGTGTGTTGATTCAAAGGCTATTTTAACATGGTACTGTAAAGGTAGAGCACCAAAAACATCAATAAAACACTGGGTTTGTTGAGACACTGACAAAGACATATCACGATATCTTGTTAATTAACTGAGCGCCTTCTCAAACATTCACTGTGCAACTAATTTTTGTTGCTTTAAATTTAATTCCTTTCACCTTCCTCTAACCTGGCTGGGCATCTAAGAAGTGTGCTACAAAAGTCCCCCTCATGTTTTTCATGCGTCATTTTTTTCATCCCTCCTCCACTGCACTGGTTTTTAGACAAAGTAGCTTAAAAATTACAGCGTAATATCCTGACAGTTCTCTTGATAGAAACATCGCAAAATAATCAATTTTAGAAACACACACTTGCTATCTTATCTCATCTCCCTTGTTTAAACCAATAATGGAGTCAGAGAATAGAAGGGGACAGAATTGTGTGTCATTATTGTCCTAAACCACTAAGCTGACCACCGTCACATTTAGCAGGCCTACCAGTGCTTCCAGTCAATTGTGTGTGGTTGGGTTGTGATGGAAAGCAGTCTCCCAGTCTACCTGTTCGCCCAGTCCCCCCATATTACAACAGTGCCTTTGTGTTTTCTGTCCTCATGTCATCCGCTTGTGCTGTAATACTAATTTCCAATATATATTTACTGTATTATAATAGCTGTTAAAATAGCTTTCCATACCACCTAGCCCATTTCTGCAGAGGTAGTTTGTGTTGTCCTGAATTGTGATGCTATTTATCCAAAACAAGGCTGTGAGTGTGAAAATATGCAGGATGTGCATTACATAAGTGGATTGCTTTGTGACCCTGAACAACACCAGACCCATAGGTCAGGGGTGAGAGATCCTTTTCACATTTTAACGTCCAAGTAATGGTGACCTTAAAATGCCTGACTTGCGTTAATTATTTATATGATGATCCACTATGAAATTTCCCATGTGGGACAGATAATTATGCAAAAAGTCAAATAATTAGGTTTTCCCATGTGCATTTACAGTTTACATCCACAGCAGCAGGCCATACAAATAAAATTCCATTGGCAGTAGGCTATACACATTCTAATCATATCTTTATTATTTAAAAACATAAAACAATAAACTGACAAACTTGAAACTAAGACAAAATATTGCACTATGGGGATCTTTTTTGAACCTCCACCATATACAGTATGTGAAATAATAGCATTCATGCTTTACACAGTGCTGCAGTGGTATCCCTGTCATGTTAATGCAATGATGCACACGGCAGGATGAACAACCTTTTAAAAACATTAGGAGAGCAACAACAAACATAACAAACAATCATGGAAATGTTCCTTACAAGCCAGAATGTTGAATAAATTAAGTTTGAATTTATTCTACCGGTTGCCTGTGTGCTTGGTCCTTCAGCTGCTTGGAATTTGAGACAAATAGCTAGACTTTTTAGAGTGCTGGTACTGAAGTTGACATTTCTATCACCTGGCACATGTACAAAACCATGTAAACACCAGTTATCATGCATACATCACGTGCATGTACTTCGGTCTTGTGCACATGCCTTTGTTCATGAGCAAACATCTTGATTGCCACACACAGACCTGCGTTTTGAAGTTGGTTTAATAAAACGTCCCTGTGGATATTGTCTCAAATGTCGACCAGCTAAAGGACCAACACCACTCACAATCGGCAGATAAAGTTGAAATATAAATTGTACTCAACATTCGTGACAGACAAGGGAAGTGTGGGTTTTTGTCCATGTAAATGTGCGTGGAGTTTAAGGCATCACCACGTTTCGTGACTAACTAGTTGCATGTCAACAAGCCTTGACACCCGACACTCAAGTAGGCTCCTTGGAACAATATCCTCAAAGGCTACAGCATCATTTCAGGCAGCATCCGGAATGCTTGGCAAATGAATTTATTCAGTAAATTAGAATCGCATGGAGTGTCAGTTGTTGGCTACTTGTATTAGAGTATGTATTCGCGTCAATTGAGGGATCAGGTGAATAGATCAAGATGATCCACAATCTGAGGATTATTACATTTCTCATGGCTACCGGCTCAAAAGAAAGTCTTTAGCCTAATGGGAGACAGACTTGGTCATGCATCTTTTCAAGCACAATGACAACAGGTCTTGGTGGTGTTGGCAGCCGTACATTAACGTAAGATACATTATTGCTCACGTTAGCTGTTGATTCACAACAACAGACAGCAGTTCACACAACCGCTGGAGGGTTTTGATCTCTTCTGTAAAGAAGCACGTGTCGCAGTGTCGAACACCTCCCGAATACCATCCTTCGTTTTAGCAGAACACTCCAAATAGTCATATGCCCCAATGCGCATGGCCATGGCGCGCCCGTCCTCTGTTTTCACTGGTTCCTGTTTCATTCTGGACAGCTCGCTCCTAACATTCTCGTCGTTGCGCAAGTCTCTTTTGTTGGCAACTAAAATAATGGGCACGTTGGGACAAAAGTGCTTTACCTCTGGCACCCATTTCTCGGGGATGTTTTCGAGGGAGTCCGGGCTGTCCACGGAAAAGCACATCAGGATGACATCAGTGTCCGGATAGGATAGCGGGCGAAGGCGATCGTAGTCCTCTTGTCCAGCCGTGTCCCACAGTGCTAGTTGGACTTGCTTGGTGTCCACTTCAATGTCGGCCACATAGTTGTCAAATACAGTTGGCACATAGACCTCAGGAAACTCGTCTTTGCTGAACACAATCAGCAAGCAGGTCTTTCCGCAGGCGCCGTCGCCGACTACGACCAGCTTTTTTCGTATCTCTGCCATTTGCTTCTCTTAACCGATACTTTCCCTTGATCCTAACTGTTAAACAAATATGACGTATAAACTGTCTGTGTTAGCTAAGAAGTCAAATTATGGTACGAGCCTGGTTAAACTTCCCTGAACGTAACCGTCTGCGTTTCTCCGCTGGATTCGATATTTCTCAACTATCTGCTCCCTGTCCAGCCACTGAAGCGCTTCCTTTATAAAGAGCATGGGTGCTTTCCTAATATAGCAATCCAATCGGAAGTAGGGCGGTGAGATCATTATTTCGAAAGAAGGAGGTGATTGGATCCCAGACCTGCCTTGTCGGTAGAGGAGGTTCGTACCACGAGGATCATGTCTCGCCCAGACACTGACCTGGGATCAGCTCTATAAAATCAGAGCTCAACTAATTTGGCAATATGATTTTGGGATATTTCATACACCATAAAAAAATGTTTCAATAAATGTTTCATAATTCATAATCACATAATTTAATTGATGAAAAATCATTTGACATGGGCATATGCCACTAGTTTATCCTTCTGTCAAACACACAGGCACTGTCCTAAACTGTAGACTACAATAGGCTACAGTGGGCAGAAAAGGCTTCGACCATACTAATACTAAAATATTTCAACTGGCCATCAACTCCCAAGATAACAATGCCATAGGCCACGTTTTTTTTGTTCAGGGCCTTAGCACGGGCAGATCTATGTTCCTCACAACCCCCCTCTCTCATTTACATAGAGATAGAAGCATAGGAACGTGTGTCTTCGTCGATTTTAGTTACACCTATAGAATTATAACAATCATTGTTATATTCATTAACCACCATGAAAAATATTGATCAGCATTTACTGAAACGACTCCCTAGAATACTTTTATTGATACGGATAAATCATGCATATGCTATCACATGTCAACAATTGAGAATTTATGAGTGGGTATTATTTTATATTGTATTATAATTGCAAATAGCGGGTTTAATTGACGTACTATGCGCGGGTCTATTTAACGTACAATATGCATAATAGGCTGCAGGGAGGGCACTAGCGTGATATAGTCAAACTCCTATATATTGCATGTTCAATCCCAAATCATTAAAACACCGATCTCCACGGATACAAAACAATATACATTTATACCCCTGACATTTTGTACAAGCATCGCTCTTCTACCGAAAAGACAGCGCGTGAGTATCTTCTAAATGTCTATAATGCGATGTTGTACTTATTCTCACTATTTTAAACGTGGATTATTGCCGTGGTCGTTGAGAATTTCCCCCTTTTGTTTAGCGGGTAAGGCCCCTCTGGAACTTGGAGGGGGGCCATGTTGTTAGTGAGTGTGTAGTTACCCAGCAGCAATGGTGTTTTGTTAATGCAGCTCACCAGACGGCATTTGTATGGTTCGCTCGGTTAAAAACGTTTGATTACAACTGTTCAGCGGCGTGTGAACAACGGAGAGCTATGTTTTTATTGTATGCACTTATTTAACTACAATAGCTAGCTAGTAATTTTTGGGTGGTATTTTATTTATTTTTATTATCAAACTGAAAAGGTAAGAGGCCTTCCTTAATCTGCCTAGCTAGCCATGGTAGCATCAACAAATCTAGTTATCTGACTAGCTAGTTAAATTAGTTCATTTAACAAATTCAACATTGACGCTGGATTTACAGGTGAACTGTTAACGCTAGCTAGCTAGCTAGCTAACTTGGCTTCTGTCAGTATAGCTAGCTAACTAACGTCAGGTAGCTAACCGCTAATGATAGCTAGCTAACGTTGTTCACGAACGGTTGTTTTTCCAGTGAACTAGCCCGTTGTCCGGAACAGAGAAATTGTTAACTATCTCTATGTTATGTTGCCAGGAAACGTACGTTGGCGAATGTATACATTTCGCATGATAACTAACATTCAGACAAGTTTTTTTTTTTTAAACTAGCCAAACTAATCCACAGTACAGTACGTTAACTAGCTAGCTACATGCTGCCTGTAATATGTCGAAACACACACCCGACACCGAAGAGTTGAGCACTCGGTGGGCAGACATTCATTGTTCGATTGGCTACGCTAACAAGTTATTTAGCAAGCTAGCTAATTTAGCTAGCTTGGAGAGCTAGTTAACGTTATCCATCTAACGTTACCTAACATTGTTTTGATTATTATCAAGAGATTGGTTTCCACTATCTATAGCTAGCTAGTTAATTTTGACCATGTTAGCGATCGATGTTACCTATTATGGCTAAGAAGGCCAAATTGCGTATTACACGGACTTTCGGACACTGAATATTTATTAGTTTGTTAGCTAGCTAGCAACGAGCTCAAGTTTATTAATGTAATAGCTAGCCACTTAATAAGTTAACTAGCAAGCTAGGTAACCAAGTCAAAGGAAGGGCAGACAACGTCCCCAGAGAAGATTGTTACCTTAGATTGACACTAGCTGCTAGTGCTTTATGCTGAAGTTCTACAGACCTTTCAGTGTGTCAATTTACAAATGTTATTGTAACTTATGAAACAAAGCAAGGAAACTCTCTGTTGGGGACCAAAGAAAGACTGTGTATATGTTGGTTCAATAAGCATTGAAGGGATTCCTAATAAATACAAATACATTCGATATCAGAAACCTCAGGTTAGTGTATGTACATGATGTTTGATAAGTGCTATCCATATGCAATGTAAAGCAACTCTACTCACACATGTTCTGTTATTTCCCCCTCCACAGGTTTCCCCGTGGAATGAGCGTTCCATGCAGCATCCTAGGTATGAATGACGTGGCCTGGCAGGAGACACGAGGCGGGATGCTGCACACAAACGGTGCTCCTGAAGCCGGGGGCGTCAGAGTTCACGGAGGGGGATCCCTGGCTGCCATGGGGGTTGCAGGTCAGGGTCCCGGAGGGCCACACCGTCTGCAGGGACCCAACCCCATCCCAGGTACCCCACAGCCTCCACTAAGTGGGCGCTCTCAGGATGATGCCACAGTGGGCTACTTCTTCCAGAGGCAGCCTGGGGAGCAGCTGGGAGGTTGCACCTCCAGCAAGCACCGTTGGCCCACTGGAGACGGCAACCACGTTGACCAGGTACAATGGTTTTGCCAGAGCCAAACTACTTGGCTACAAGCTTCCTGTTTGATAATAAAATATTTGAATGAAGCAGATCTTCTACTTTCTAGAAACTACTTTACCACAAGAGACCCTTGCCGTTTCAGTCCAGAGCATGACATAAATTGCACCAGCCAAAGATTTCCCACTCTTTAGAAAGCTACACTTGCTTCTGTTTCATATAAATCATTCAACAAATATTCATTGTAGCAAGCATTAGCCTGTCAAATATCCTAGTGGTTCATTCTAATGGCTTGTTAAACTAATTTTCAAAGTTGCACGTGAAAGTTTGAAGGATTATGTTCCATTCCCAGTAAACACCTAGCCTGTTGACGACAACAACAACTGACTTGGGAAGTATGTGTCTGTGTAAAGAGGGAGGGAGGGGGGGGGTCTCTGTCAGTGATCTCTATCTAAGGATATAATTCAGATTTGTAACTCATCCTATGCTTTAACAACCCATACAGTAGTAGGATTTGTATTACTTTTTAGTGAACATGGTAATTTATTTAGACTCATAAGTCTTTGTTGTATAGGACAACCTTGTAAGTGTGGCTGGAGTTTGCATCAATTTGTGTTGTATCAATTTGTGTTCCTCCAATTTCAATATGATGTCCAGAACTAGCTTACCATGAATGAGGATACCATTTTTGCCAGGTTGAATTGTGTATGTGCTCTGACTGAAGCCACATTATTATTTTTTTCAGGTTCGAACTGTGGATGAGATGAACTATGGTTTTCAAGCCCTTGCTTTGGAGTCCAGGGGCATGGGTGAGGTAGGTTGAGATCCACCACAACATCTCACATTTCTTCCCTTTAAAACTAGGATAGATTCTGTGCTACATCTTCCATTGAAGTTTCCCACGGTGACCCAGAATGTCGAGAATGTCCAAGTAGCCATTTTGCCTTCTCTTTACAGCTCCTGCCAGCAAAAAAACTGTGGGATTCGGATGACTTGTCCAAGGATGGAAGGAAAGGGATGCTCCTTGGAGAGGAATGGCGGGAGAATGCTTGGGGATCTTCTCGTGAGTGGTTTTCTATGCCTCTGCTTGTTTGTCTGTTTGATTTACCCTCGGGGCTTTTTGAGAACCAATTTTATTTTTATCAACCCCTTGGCTCCCCCATATGCATACATTCTTAGAGGCACTATGCAGAAATTGCACCACAATTTCCTGGCTGCTAAAATTCTAATAGTTATCATCATTTCTCTTTTTATGTGACAAAACAGTATACTGTAGTGTAGAGCAAGGTTCCTCAACTTTCGCCGGTTGATTTACCCCCCCCCCCCCCCCAGGTTTTCTGAGCACAAACAAAAATCTCTATATAGATATATAGTGTGTGTGGAATTTTCACTGTTGGACATAAAATACTGTTAAATGTTTTTTTTTTTAAACACCAGGAAATCAGCTCCAAGTGATTTTTAATTCAAGAAATCTGTTCCCAAGTATTACCCACGCTTAATAAAGAGATATGACATGATCATATACAAATGTAAGCAAGGTTGAGATTGTTTTAGTCAAATATATCTGTTTGTGCTTCTTGTGGTCAATTTGCAGTCTACAAATGATTTGTAATTATGTTCTGACCATCTGCTCAAGAGAGAAATTGGGCTGCGGCTGAATCTAGTTCATTATTCCTGGTGTAGAGCATCATTGTACCATCTAAACTGCTGTAAAATATATTTTTTGAAGCTGGTGTACAAAACCGTAAGTGAAAAAGACGCAAAAGCAAAACTTAAGAGCGGAAGCATAGAAATGGCAAACATTGACCAGATCTACCGCTTCTTAGTCCCGCTTTCAATGAGAATGACAGATCTATAACACGCATACCTATGTGAATTTGGTCAGAGTCACCCAAAAAGTGACATTTCAGCTTTAACCTCTTGGATGTAATGTCTGTTTAGGGGATCTGCATGGTACTGGTTCCGACTGATATTTTTGTGGACACTATATCAAATTGGCTGGTTCCTACTGACACCATAGTATATTTGAGCCGGTGTGAAGTAGGATGTGAAATCTGAAACCACTTGAAGCTGGGATAGCCCTCCTACCATTTCTTTTGCTCTTCGACTGTCCAACTCCTGGCTGAACCCTATGTCACAAGCACTGGCAAAGCACATGTCTGCAATCCTTACATCATAGCACAGCAGGAGAGCGTGGCTTCATCGCTGTAGTACATTGAGATCGATTTATAGCCATTAATCTCAAAATTCACAGATACATTTTTTTTAAGCATTGTTTGTTTGTCAGACATATGAGATGAAAGGCTAGTTCCTAACAAGTTCAGGTAGCCACGCTACGGCTCTGTGAGACATGAACAGCGACATTTTGATCAAAAGACCTTCAGAAAATATGCCCCCCAAAATTCTAACATTAAACATACAAATATGAATTTTACAGTTATAAGGAAGGTGAAATCTTATAGTTGGTCACTTTATTATTTGGTTATCCTACACTGAACAAAAATATAAATGCAACATGCAAAAAGGAAGAATTTTACTAAGTTACAGTTCATATAAGGAAATCAGTCAATTGAAATTAATTCGTTAGGCCCTAATCTAAGGATTTCACATGACTGGGGAATACGGGGAATACAGACAATGCATCCGTTAGTCACATACCTTAAAAAGAATATGAGCGTGGATCAGAAGCGGTCAGTATCTGGTGTCACCACCATTTGCCTCATGCAGTGCGACACAACTCCTTTGCATACTTGGGGCTGTGCATTGGCATGTTGAAACATGAGGTGATGGCGGTGGATGACTGGCACGACAATGGGCCTCATGATTTCGTATCTCTGCATTCAAATTGTCCCAATTTTGTTAATTATCCTTGGCCTATGCCTGCCCATACCATAGTCCCACCGCCACCATGGGGCACTCCGTTCACAACGTTGACATCAGTAAACCACTCGCCCAGACGACAAAATACAGGTGGTCTGTGGTTATGAGACCTGTTGGATGTACTTCCAAATTCTCTAAAACTAAGTTGGAGGCGGCTTATAGTAGAGAAATTAACATTCAATTATCTGGCAACAGCTCTGGTAGACATTCCTGCAGGAAGCAAGCATCTGCCCGGTACAGTTGAAATCGGGTTTCATCTGTGAAGAGCACACTTCTCCATTGTGGCAATCAAAGGTGAGCATTTGCCCACTGACGTCTGTTACGACGCCGCTCTGCAGTCAGGTTAAGACCCTGGTGAGGACGACAAGCATGCAGATGAGCTTGCCTAATATTCTTCAGTTGTGCCAACCCATAGTTTCATCAGCTGTCCGGGGGACTGGTCTCAGGCGATCCTTCAGGTGAATAAGCAAGATGTGGAGGTCCTGGGCTGGCGTGGTCACACGTGGTCTGCGGTTGTGAGGCCGGTTGGACATACTGCCAAATTCTCTAAAACGACATGGGAGACGGCTTGTGGTAGAGAAATGAACATTATATTATCTGGCAACAGCTCTGGTGGACATTCCTGTAATCAGCATGCCAATTTTACACTCCCTCAAAGCTGGGACTGACGTTGTGTGACAACTTCACATTTTAGAGTGGCCTTTTATTTTCCCCAGCACATGGTGCACCTGTGAAATGATCATGCTGTTTAATTAGCTTGATATGTTGATATGCCACACCTGTCAGGTGGGTGGATGGATTGTCCTGGCAAAGGAGAAATGCTCACTAACGGGCATGTAAGCAAATATGTGCACAAATGTTGAGAGAGAATAAGCTTTTTGTCATGCAACTCGGGACCAACTGTTTACATGTTGCATTTTATTTTTAAAAAGCATACTAGTCATTTCAAATTTTAATAGTTAGAGAATACGAAAATATTATAATAAAAATAATATATTTGTATGAAACTGAGACATAAACAAAACAAGTTCCACAGAAATTTAATAATGTGTCCCTGGACAAAGGGAGGGGGGGGGGGGGTCAAAAGTAACAGTCCGTATCTGGTGTGGCCACCAGCTGCATTAAGTACTGCAGTGCATCTCCTCATGAACTGCACCAAAGTTGGCAGTTCTTGCTGTGAGATGTTACCCCACTCTTCCACCAAGGCACCTGCATGTTCCCGGACATTTCTGGGGGGAATGGCCCTAGCCCTCACCCTCCGATCCAACAGGTTCAAGACGTGCTCAATGGGATTGAGATCCGGCAGCAACGTCGCCTATGCGCACAAACCCACCGTCGCTGGACCAGACAGGACTGGCAAAAAGTGCTCTTTGACGAGTCGCGGTTTTGTCTCACCAGGGGGGATGGTCAGATTCGCGTTTATCATCGAAGGAATGAGCGTTACACCGAGGCCTGTACTCTGGAGCGGGATCGAGGTGGAGGGTCCGTCACGGTCTGGGGAAGTGTCACAGCATCATCGGACTGCGTTTGTTGAGATTGCCTGCCATGACAACGCTGTGGTTACAGGGGAGACATCCTCCTCCCTCATGTGGTACCCTTCCTGCATGCTCATCCTGACATGACCCTCCAGCATGACAATGCCACCAGCCATACAGCTCGTTCTGTGCGTGATTTCCTGCAAGACAGGAATGTCAGTGTTCTGCCATGGCCAACGAAGAGCACTTTTTGCCAGTCCTGTCTGGTCCAGCGCCGGTGGGTTTGTGCCTATAGGTGACGTTGTTGATGGTGAGGACCTTCCTTACAACAGGCCTATGAGCCCTCAGTCCAGCCTCTCTCAGCCTATTGCGAACAGTCTGAGCACTGATGGAGGGATCGTGCGTTCCTGGTGTAACTTGGGCAGTTGTTGTTGCCATCCTGTACCTGTCCCGCAGGTGTGATGTTCAGATGTACCGATCCTGTGCAGGTGTTACACGTGGTCTGCCACTGCGAGGACGATCAGCTGTTTGTCCTGTCTCCCTATAGCGCTGTCTTAGGCGTCTTACTGTACGGACATTGCAATTTATTGCCCTGGCCACATCTGCAGTCCTCATGCCTAAGGCACCTTGCAGCATGCCTAAGGCACATTCACGCAGATGAGCAGGGACCCTGGGCATCTTTCTTTTGGTGTTTTTCAGAGTCAGTAGACAGGCCTCTTTAGGGGTCTAAGTTTTCATAACTGTGATCTTATTTGCCTACCGTCTGTAAGCTGTTCGTGGCTTAACGAGCAACGTGCATGTTCATGAATTTATGGTTCATTGAACAAGCATGGAAACAGTGTTTAAACCCTTTACAATGAAGATCTGTTTAGTTATTTGGATTTTTACAAATTCTTAGACAGGGCCCTGAAAAAAGGATATTATTTTTTGCTGAGTTATTGTTTATGGCCCTCTCGTGATGAATAATTACTTTTGGGGATTACTTTTAGTTACGTAGAGATAATACATAGTTGAACTGGTACCATGAAGACCATGCCAATAGCTTTTTAAAAATGTTTTTTAAATCTGCTGAAACTCCTATTCTTTGAGAAGGGTTGTCTCTGCATTGACCCAGGACAATCTCCATGTCTCACCTTCCTGGCTGTCTATTATTTTCCTCTGAGCAGATCACTCTGTGTCCCAACCAATCATGGTGCAGCGACGACCCGGACAGGGTTTCCATGGGAACGGCGACGCCAACTCCGTGCTCTCCCCTCGCTCCGAGGGCGGAGGCCTGGGCGTGAGCATGGTGGAGTACGTCCTGAGCTCCTCCCCCGGGGACAAGATGGATGGCCGCTACAGGAACGGTGGCTACGTAAGTCTTTCTGCCAAGGTCTCTTTCGCTCTCTGCCCTTTACGCCAATCCACTCAGAACCAACAGAAGATCTACATCGGCTTCAGTAGTGATACAAAAATTGTCAGGTCTAGAGTTATTCCAGAAATCCAACATCAAATTCTTATTGCTTAGGGCCTAGCCTCTTGTTCTCTGATGGAGCGTTGCGTCTGTTTGGAGGAACAAGCCTTCTGAATGTTTGATTTATTTTTGCTTTGTAGGGCGGCGGGGACGCTGACCCGGACGGGAGGGAGAAAGGTAACGCCCAAGACCAGACGTCTCCGTTTGAAGAGGACAAGAGCCCAGAAATGAAAGTGGGAGAGGAGAGTGATGCGGCCAAGGCCAATGGGAGAGGCCTGCTCAATGGCATGGACAGAGACTGCAAAGACTTCAAGTATGGGCCATTTTTAGTGGTTATTGGGGGGTGAATGGGGGGCCATGAAATTATCATTGAGATATTTTATTTACCAATCCGTCACCGCACATAGAGACCTTTTTGAAAAATGAAAGTTATTTGAATTATGCCGATTAGACATTTTAATCCTTTTGCTTCAAAGAGAAACCGATCTTGTAAGGCAGACTTTGCAGGGAGATAGTTGTGAACAAAGCCTCAAAGACCATATCGTCACATGTACTGCTCCCGTCGCCCCCCCCTCCAGTCCCACCCCAGGAAGTCGCCAGGCCTCCCCCACCGAGGCGGTGGAGAGGATGGGCCCTGGCCAGGCCGGACTGGAGATGATGGTCCAGCACCAGCAGCACCAGCATCAGCAACACCACCTCCAGCACCAGACCATGCAGCCCCAGAGCAAACCCCAGCAGCAGGAGGACTTCCAGAGCCAGGAGGCCCAGAACATGGGCAACATGGAGCAGCAGCAGGGTGTGGAGTCACTCCAGTTCGACTACGCCGGCAACCAGATCCAGGTAGACTCCTCCGGCACCCCCGTCGGCCTGTTTGACTACAACTCCCAGCAGCAGGTGGGTTGAACCAAGAAGTAGTAACGAGGGACTACATTTCTCTCTAGTGCATAGGTTGATGTAAACCTGCCACTTTTTGGTGATATGAGCTGTTTTGATCTCCAATAGACCTGGAGATCTGAAGGAACAATGTTTTTTGGGTGGGTGGGGGTCTGTGTCCTATCAATCATTGACTGAGCACAGAAAGTTAAATGTGTTGAACTTATTAGAAAATAAGTTATATTGCAGTTTCTCACAATTCATGAACATGTTAGGGTTTGTTTCTTCTTCATCCTTGTCAATCATTGGTTCATTGATGAAATTAGCATTATGACTATCTTTAATTAAATCATTCAAAAACCTTTAATGCAATTGTTGACAAACAGGAACATAGCACACATGTTTCTGAGTAAGTTCTGCATCAAACAAAAGGTCTCAAGTTGTTTTATTAAACTGAAGTCCCGCCTTAGTGATGTCACTGACTACGTCATTACCTTTTTACTCCTGAGACCAAAGCCCTGCATCCACAGCTATACAAACATAAGAGTTTCAGTGTTTATCTCAAAGCTAGGCAATAAATGTCCCCTCCCCAAAGTTGATTTATTGTGGAATGTCTGAGTAGTCTCTTATCTTCCACACTCCCCTGCAGAGTTCTGTCTGTCACACATTATAAGAGAGCGAGCAAACAACTGTGGAACAATTATAAAACTATATAATGAATATATATATATATATATATATATATATATATATTGTTAATCTGTAGTCAAGGACCCTATAAATGTGAGGGAGGGGTCTTATAACCCCTCTCCTTCTATTAATAAAACATAAGCATAATCAATTATTCTAATACATCAAACATTTTGGTACAACCCTTTTCATGACCCCTTGGTGAACCCGACAAACAACGCATCAGTGATTCTTATTTCCTGCAACTTTCTGAAGTACTGCCTGTTTCTGTGCACCTCTGTGTTGTGTAGCCAGTTAGCATGACTTTAATGTCTGCATAACCTAGTGGCTTTCCCCCAAAAAAACTTCCCAATTAAATGTTGACTGCAAAGTAGGTCTACCTTACAGAATGATATCATAAGGATTTCTATCAATCGATTTGCAAACACCGCTGCAGAAACACTGCTAGCCGAACACAACTCTCTTCCTGGTGTGCAATGTTTTTGTTTTTTTAACTTTTATTTAACCAGGTAGGCTAGTTTAGAAGTTCTCATTTGCAATTGCGACCTGGCCAAGATAAATCAAACCATCACAACACTGAAGTGTAGGAGGTCTCCAATTTTTTTAATGGACTGGATCTTTATATATACACACCACTTGGGTCCTGTTTCAGTAATAATGTTATCAGACCTTCTTGTTGCTTGTCTGATAATCTACCATCTATATACGAGTGATTAAAACGTGCTAATAATGGTCCTTTTGAGTATATCAAAAGTTTTTTTTTGATATGCCATCCAGCCCTGGAGTTTTCCCATCCTTAAAGGCCCCAATTGCATCAAGTAGTTCCTCCTCTGTAATTTGTCCTTCACATTAGTCTTTCTGTACAGATGTTAATTTTACAATATTATTAGGGGGAAAATCCATACAATTAGTTTCAGTTAGTGGAGATGGAGGAGCCTGAAACACAAACATATTCTTAAAGTACTTTACTTCCTCTTTCAAAATATAATTTGGTGAATCATGCACGACTCCATCATTTGTTTTTTCCCCATATTCCTTCCAGTTCGCTTGATTTTTATAATATATTACACTGGATCTTTCTGGAATAACTTCCTCCATTTCTTTTTGTTTTTCCTCTAACTTATTCTGTGCCTCTATGCTATTGTTTTTATTGCTATCTAACTGTAAATGTTAGTTCTTCAATTTCCTTTATTAATATGGACTCTTTTGATCTAAATTGCTTTTGTTTTATAGATGAGTAGTGAATTGCATGGCCTCTAAAGGCACACTTAAAAGTGTCCCATACAATAAGGGGATTGGCTGTACCTATGTTACGTCTGAAAGTCAGTTATAAATTATTCTGTCCTAGTTCTAAACAATTTATCATCTAGTAGGCTTTGATTAAATTGCCAATATCCTCGCCCACGTGGAAATTCTGTAAGAGTAATATATATGTAAATTATGTGATGATCCGACCGCATTCTGTCCCCATCAACACTTTTTAAACTTTTGGTGCCAGAGAGAATGGTATAAGAAAGTAGTCAAGACGACTAGCTTGATTAAGCCTCCGCCAAGTATATCTCACTAGGTCAGGGTATTTAAGTCTCCATATATCCACTAATTCCAATATATCCATGACATTCATGATTTCCTTAAGTGCCTGAGGGTGATTTCCTTTACGGCCCATAGAGGTATTTAAGACCGTATTTAAAATCTCCCACCATAATAATACAGTCTAGTGTTAAATTCTTATATTTTCAAAGAAGCCTGGATCATCATTATTCGGACCGTATAGGTTAATAAGCCATGTCTGTTTATTGTCCAATAACATATTTAAAATAATCCATCTACCTTGAGGATCTGCTTCTTGAACATGCTTTTAATGAGTGACAGATCTATAGTTCACTTTTCTTTGTGTCGACTCTTCCAAAAAGTTACGTACTGTAGCTTTAAACCCAGACCAAAGAGTCCAACACCCCCCCCCCCCCCCCCCCCCCCCAACCCCAGGACAATAAAGTTTATTGTGGTTTGGATAGTTAGGAATATTGAGATTGATCAAATGTGTATAATTTTAAATGCAAGTAGTTTGTCACCTTTTTGGGTCCTTACCAGTTCGCTTCCCTGTCCCTGAGAGTAGTGGAAGCTTGGGTATTAATGTGTCTAACTTGTTCTGTTTGTTGTCCAGTTGTTCCAGAGGTCCAACCATCTGACTGTCCAGCAGCTCACTGCTGCCCAGCAGCAACAGTATGCCCTGGCTGCTGCCCAGCAACAACACCTTGGTAAGTTCTAGATGTTCTACCCTGGCTGCTGCCCAGCAACAACACCTTGGTAGGTTCTAGATGTTCTACCCTGGCTGCTGCCCAGCAACAACACCTTGGTAGGTTCTAGATGTTCTACCCTGGCTGCTGCCCAGCAACAACACCTTGGTAGGTTCTAGATTTTCTACCCTGGCTGCTGCCCAGCAACAACACCTTGGTAGGTTCTAGATGTTCTACCCTGGCTGCTGCCCAGCAACAACACATTGGTAGGTTCTAGATGTTCTACCCTGGCTGCTGCCCAGCAACAACACCTTGGTAGGTTCTAGATGTTCTACCCTGGCTGCTGCCCAGCAACAATACAAGCACCCCCTGAATTATGATTGTAGTTTTGATTACTATATACAGTAATGTACTGTGGATTTATTCATTATTTGGCTCCGAACTGCACACACGCATATTTGTGCCAGATTGGGTAGTATTACCTTTTATTGGTGTAGTATTCCGTCTGAATGTTTTGTACGTAAAAATGTCCTGAATGCCATACTTAAAAATATATATAAAACAAAAATGTAATTGTGGTTTTGACGGCAATTTGATATCGGATGATGTGTTATTCGATTTGGACACACTGCTAACTGGAGGTTTTCTTCAGCCGGCCTTGCTCCCGCGTTCGTGCCAAACCCATACATCATCAACACTGGACCCCCCGGAACCGACCCTTACACCGCTGCAGGACTGGCCGCAGCAGCTACACTTGCCGGTTAGCACACACACACACACACACACAAACTGTATTCATACATAGCACCTCTTTCACTCTGAGTGGGTACTGTCATCAAAAGCTGCTTTACTGCTTCGTGAGTGTATAATCTTCTGTATTGAATTGCAAGTTCATACCACAGGTTTGGTAGTAGTAACTGAGGACTCCCTTCCCTTAGGGCCTACAGTGGTTCCTCCCCAGTACTATGGTGTTCCTTGGGGCGTGTACCCTGCCAACCTCTTCCAGCAACAGGCTGCCAGTCACAACGCTAACCAGCAGGGATCCAATCAAGGACCGGGGCCAGGACAGCAACAGGTAGGCATTTCACCAATTAACAGCAGCTAACTAGATAATTAATTTAAGGGTTAAGCGTTATAGCCAAAGGTGTATTGGAAGTGACCATGATTTATCTTGTACATTTTCCCTCAGATGACTCAAGTCATTTTAAGTTCGGTTGTGGTGTAACCCCTTGATCTTCTCTCTCCCTCTCTCTCTCTCCAGGTGATGCGCCCCGGGAACAACCAGCGCCCTCTCACCCCTGGTCAGGGCCAACAGAGCCAGCAGGAGTCTCTGGCAGCAGCTGCCGCTGCCAACCCTGCCCTCGCCTACGCTGGTATGCCAGGTCAGTGACTGAGTAGTGTTAGTTGAGCACACACAGGTTTTTACCTACATTTACAAATGACCTCGACTAACCGGTGCCCCCGCACATTGACTCTGTACCTGTACCCCCTGGTATATAGCCTCCACATTGACTCTGTACCTGTACCCCCTGGTATATAGCCTCCACATTGACTCTGTACCTGTACCCCCTGGTATATAGCCTCCACATTGACTCTGTACCTGTACCCCCTGGTATATAGCCTCCACATTGACTCTGTACCTGTACCCCCTGGTATATAGCATTGCTATTGTTATTTTACTGATGCTCTTTATTTATTTGTTGTTTTTCTTTATTGCGTTGTTGGTTAAGGGCTTGTAAATAAGCATTTCACTGTAAGGTTGTATTCGGCGCGTGTGTATTCGGCGCGTGTGTATTCGGCGCAAATAAAATTTGATTTGAACACTACTGAGCCAAACCAAGCTCTACTGAGCAGGCCTGGTTTAGCAGCCACATAATTGCAGGAACAAAGGACAATGTCAAAAGAGGATATCCGAGCAGGCAGCGTTTGGTTTGGGTCGGTGCGGTGCGGTAGTGTGAAAAGTACAACACAGCCAGTCGTGTACAGGTCTGGAGTTTACCCAAGGGGTGAGAGGTGAAGAGTAGCATGTGAATATATTATACTGGCTCTCAGCATTATGTGCATCTATGCCACTCTTGAAGCCTTCCAAGGCATGTTGAGGTTTCCCTTTAGCCCCTTCTAACAGGCTTAACAGGTCTGTGTAGTGCTTTAGTTGGGGGGGGGGGTGTAATTTGATATGAAAGCTTGTCTCATATTCCCTCTGGAATACGTTTGTGTACATACTCTTTCAAACTGCCTTTCCCTTCTGATTCTGGTGCAGTAAGATAACACGTCTTCAGCCCTTTCGTAGACCACACGCAACTTCATAGACCAAACACACACTTGCCAGGCTGGTTTTCACAGTGTGTTTCCCCTCAGTTTGTCTGTCTCCTGCCCACCCAGGTTACCAGATGCTGGCCCCCGCCGCTTACTACGACCAGAACGGAACCCTGGTGATGGCCCCTGGGGCCCGCGGAGGTCTGGGAGGGCCCGTCCGCCTGGTCCAAACCCCGCTCCTCATCAACCCACAGGCCGCAGCGCAAGCTGGTGAGTACCACGGGTTGTCTGGCCCAGTGTTCTCCTAATGTTTGTGGGAAATTGTGTTTTGGGAGGCGGCTTAGCAGCTAGTGGAATGAGTGCCATGTTGATAGTGTGAACACAATATTACTGTACTTTGCTTGTGAAAGTTGAGCAAGGCTTTATAATCGAATCTCAATCTTACAATGATGTGGATGAATTGCTCATACCAACAGGGCTATCCAGCAGTTTTAATAGTGCTCACCCCACCCCATGTCTACTCCAAATAGGCACCACACTGAACCGTGGTGACCTGGTTTTTCTTTCCATCCCTCTTTCTCCCCTCTGTCTATATAGCGGCTGCGGCGTCAGCGTCCGGCTCAGGCAACAACATGTCAGGCCCCCAGCCCAACGGCCTGTACCGCTCCATGTCCCAACCCCAGCAGCAGCCCCAGCAGCAGCAGAACCAGGGCTTACCCTCCAGCTCCTTCTACGGCTCTGGGTCGGTGCCGGCCAGCTCCCAGAGCAGCTCCCTGTTCTCCCACACCTCCCAGGCTCCACCGCCCACCTCGTCTCTAGGATTCAGCGGTGCCGGCGGCTCACTGGGCGTGGGACTGGGCTCGGCGCTCGGAGGCTTCGGCTCCTCAGGTTAGTGGAGAAGGAACCTTCAGGTTCATTGTTCATATGGCAAAAAGCATACATAAGATGTGATGTCATGCACTCTTGACAATTAATTGCATTTTCCAAAGATTCTGTACCCCACCTCTTTGGATGCCCTGCTGTCCTCTTTTTCTCTCCCGTCTCCTTATTTCCCCGTCTTCATCTCTCTCCCATAGTGTCGAGCTCCACCAGCAGCAGTGTCTCTCGCCGGGACTCCCTGCTGGCCAACTCGGACCTGTACAAGCGTGGAGGTGGTAGCAGCCTCACCCCCATTGGTCAGCCCTTCTACAACAGCCTGGGCTACTCCTCGCCCAGTCCCATTGGCCTAACACCGGGCCACTCCCCCCTCACACCCCCACCCTCTCTGCCCTCCTCTCACGGCTCCTCCTCCAGCCTTCACCTGGGTAAGACCAGGTGTAATAAATGCGTTGGAGAGCATAGACATGAACATAAGATGAGCAGGCAGATAGAAAACTTCATGCAGTGATACACAATTAAGTTTTGTCGCCACCCTGTCAGTCACTCTTCAAAAGATGAAATGGTTTTGCACCGTATGGAGATCTCTCTCTCTCACATATAATCTGTCTAGTTCACTGTACTCAACACCACTCTAAGTGGATGGCTAGACACGCATAGAAATAGTGACCAGAGGGGGAATTCCCATTCAAGCTACGTACTGAGGGTCGAAATTCTATCTCTATGGCAACACCCCCTCATCCTTTGTTTCCTCCCGGTATTCCCGACCTCCAGGCGGGCTGACGAACGGCAGCGGGCGCTACATCTCGGCGGCGCCCGGCGCGGAGGCCAAGTACCGCAGTGCGGGGGGCACCTCCAGCCTGTTCAGCTCCAGCAGCCAGCTGTTCCCGCCGTCTCGGCCCCGCTACAGCCGCTCAGACGTCATGCCCAGCGGGCGCAGCCGCCTGCTGGAGGACTTCCGCAACAACCGCTTCCCCAACCTGCAGCTGCGTGACTTGCCCGGCCACATGGTGGAGTTCTCCCAGGACCAGCACGGCTCCAGGTGGGTGACGAAAAGATGCACGGCTGAATGGACACAGTCGCTCACATACTATGAGCTCGTTTTCTCACACCACACACACACACACGAAGTCTCTCTCACGTACACAAGCTCACTCACATAAAATGAACATGCATTTTCTCACGCCGCATGCACACACAGTGGTACACAGACTCACACAACCTCTGCTGCATAATGCCCTCCAATCATGCTGTTGAAAAACAACACTTATCACTGTAATGCTCAGGTTGCTCTTAACTCCTCTTCCACCTTTTCTTTCTCTTGCTTCCCCCCCCCTCCCTGTGTCCAGGTTCATCCAACAGAAGCTGGAGAGGGCCACCCCAGCAGAGAGACAGATGGTGTTTGGGGAGATCCTGCAAGCAGCCTACCAGCTGATGACAGACGTGTTTGGCAACTACGTCATCCAGAAGTTCTTTGAGGTGGGAACTGTGGTCAAAGTTGTCGGGTTAGATTCAATGCCACTCTGGATACTTGTGATATCATTGGCTCATACCATACCAACTAGAGGTCGACCGATTATGATTTTTCAACGCCAATACCGATTATTGGAGGACCAAAAAAAGCCGATACCGATTTAATCGGCCAATATTTTGGGGATTATTATTAGATTTTATTTTTTTTGTAATAATGACAAATACAACAATACTGAATGAACACTTATTTTAACTTTAATATAATACATCAATAAAAATCTATTTAGCCTCAAATAAATAATGAAACGTGTTCAATTTGGTTTAAATAATGCAAAAACAAAGTGTTGGAGAAGAAAGTAAAAGTGCAATATGTGCCATGTAAGAAAGCTAACGTTTCAGTTCCTTGCTCAGAACATGAGAACATATGAAAGCTGGTGGTTCCTTTTAACATGAGACTTCAATATTCCAAGGTAAGAGGTTTTAGGTTGTAGTTCATATAGTATTTATAGGACTATTTCTCTCTACACACATTTGTATTTCATATACCTATGACTATTGGTTGTTCTTATAGGCACTTTAGTAATGCCAGTGTAACAGTATAGCTTCCGAACTGAGAACACATCGACAACAGCCACCCTCGAAGCATCGTTACCCATCGCTCCATAAAATATGCGGCCCTTGCAGAGCAAGGGGAACAACTACTCAAATCAATTCACATTTATTTATATAGCCCTTCTTACATCAGCTGCTTTCTCAGTGCTGTACAGAAACCCAGCCTAAAGCCCCAAACAGCAAGCAATGCAGGTGTAGAACCAAGTCTCAGAGCGAGTGACGTTTGAAACGCTATTAGCGCGCACCCCGCTAACTAGCTAGCCATTTCACATTGGTTACACCAGCGAAGAGCTGCTGGCAAAACGCACAAAAGTGCTGTTTGAATGAATGCTTACGAGCCTGCTGCTGCCTACCACCGCTCAGTCAGACTGCTCTATCAAATCATAGACTTAATTGTAACATAACACACAGAAATGCCAGCCTTTGGTCATTTAATATGGTCGAATCCGGAAACTATCATTTCGAAAACAAAACGTTTATTATTTCAGTGAAATACGGAACCGTTCGGTATTTTATCTAACGGGTGGCATCCCTAAGTCTAAATATTCCTGTTACATTGTACAACCTTCAATGTTATAATTACGTAAAAATGTGGGCAAATGAGTTCGCAACTAGCCAGGCGGCACAAACTGTTGCATATACAACGACTCTGCGTGCAATGAACGCAAGAGAAGTGACACAATTTCACCTGGTTAATATTGCCTGCTAACCTGGATTTATTTTAGCTACATATGCAGGTTTAAAAATCTATACTTCTGCGTATTGATTTTAAGAAAAGGCATTGATGTTTATGGAGAGGTACACATTGGAGCAAGGACAGTCCTTTTTCATGAATATGCACCGCATCGATTAAATGCAATGCAGGACACGCTAGATAAACTAGTAATATCATCAACCATGTGTAGTTAACTAGTGATTATGATTGGTTGATTGTTTTTTTATAAGATAAGTTTAATGCTAGCTAGCAACTTACCTTGGCTTACTGCGTTCGCGTAACAGGCAGGCTCCTCGTGGAGTGCAATGAGAGGCAGGTGGTTAGAGCGTTGGACTAGTTAACTGTAAGGTTGCAAGATTTAATCCCCCGAGCTGACAAGGTAAAAATCTGTGGTTCTGCCCCTGAACAAGGCAGTTAACCCACCGTTCCTAGGCTGTCATTGAAAATAAGAATGTGTTCTTAACGGACTTGCCTTGTTAAATAAAGGTGTAAAAAGAAATTGTCCAAAAATACTGATTTCCGATTGTTATGAACTTGAAATCGGCCCCAATTAATCTGCCATTCCGATTAATTGGTCTACCTCCAAATCCAACTGTTAGTGTGCTTTCAACCAGCACGTGTCTGATAATTTGATTTTTACTAGCACCGATATTGCAGCTTGTGGCTTACTTTTTCAGGTTCAATATTAATCGTGTATTATCTTAACCGTACAATAAGTGTATCCCACTAAAGTAGTTATCTGGATAAGAGCATTTTGTTTTAAATTACTGGACATTATATAATGCAAACAATCAAAACGAACAAACTTTCAAGTCGCTGTCATTGAAGTATTGTTTGTCTCTGCAGTTTGGCAGTGCGGATCAGAAGCTGGCTCTGGCCACGCGTATCCGCGGCCACGTGCTGCCCCTGGCCCTGCAGATGTACGGCTGCCGGGTCATCCAGAAGGCCCTGGAGTCTATCTCCTCTGACCAGCAGGTAATTGTAAGTGGGATCTTCACTTCTCATTAGATTTATTTTATTGCTTCTAGGATGCATCCCAAATGGCATCCTATTCCCTTTTCTAGTGCACTACTTTTGACCATGACGTAGCCCTAGGGTTATCAGTTGCTGTCTTCTGATAAGTTCTGATAAGACTCTCCGGTAAGCATGGTGGATGGATAGAAACCTGTGTAATATGATCCTGTGACCTTTTCAGTCCACTTTGAAAAGCCTTAAGCTTCTTTGAAATTGCCCTTGACATTAAGGACTATGGTAGAAATTAGATTGTTATCAATGAGCCATTAGAAGGAAGAGAATGGATGTATGTACCGTAGAAGCAGAATAATAGAATGACTCAATTTCTATGGGAATGACCCATAGAATGGATAGATGGATGGATAGATGACTCCTCTTCCTCTATCCCCTTCCTCAGAGTGACATCGTACGAGAACTGGACGGCCACGTGCTGAAGTGTGTGAAGGATCAGAACGGGAACCATGTGGTGCAGAAGTGTATCGAGTGTGTCCAGCCCCAGGCCCTGCAGTTCATCATCGACGCCTTCCAGGGCCAGGTGAGAGCCCATTCAATAGGGCATGCAATGGGAAAAACATTTTGTAACAGAAAATGAGAGATTCTGTTGGCAACAATTTGTTTGTTTTTTTGCTGACGTTTACTGACACGGCCATATTCAATGGGTGTTGTGCGTTTGTAAATTCATTAGTAATTCTGTGCGCTGGCACACTCAGACGAGAGTGCTCTGAAATCAGAGTACATAGCCAGAGTGAATTTACAAACGCACCCGTAGTTATAGGTGTAGCTAGGCTCGTGTTCAGCAGGGCACTCCGCAGCAACACTTTTTACAACTGGAAATGAAAATCTGTTCTTTTTGGACCAGCTCCAATAACAGTACCTGCCCGTTTCAGAAAAATCTTAATCTGTTGAAAATTGACCCAGACGCACAGTAGAAATGTTTTCTCCTTAGGATTCAATGTATGGACTGGCCCTTTTCAAGTGATTTTTGTTTTTTTAATTGAACAAATCTTCATATCGACATTGAGTGCCAGTTAATGACAACATACTCTACGCTTTAATCAATGTTCTGCTTAATTCCATTTATCTGAAGCGTTACTTTATTTTGCACTTATCTAGACCTGAGGGATCCTGCCACCCATTTTGTTGAGGTGTGCTGTCTGTCTCTTCCCTGCAGGTGTTTGTGCTGTCCACCCACCCTTACGGCTGCAGGGTGATTCAGAGGATCCTGGAGCACTGCACCCAGGAGCAGACCCTGCCCATCCTGGAGGAGCTGCACCAGCACTCTGAGCAGCTCGGCCAGGTAAGTGCAGCCAGTTAAGCCCCTGGTCTCCTCATAACTAGCCCCAAGTCACCCAGATACAGACAATGTGATAAGCTTTGTGTGTGTGTTGTAGTTCTTGTGACGTTTTCATTGTTAGTGTTGCTGTGTAGCCTGGGTTGTGTCTGATTTCTCTTTGGACAAGTCCCGGCAGTCCCTCCCTGTTTCAGTAGGTTTTCTTCCCTTTGGTGCCTAACGAACATGACTGTGAGCCCTGTCAGTTAATGATAGATAAGGATAAGTGTATGAATGCTGTCAATGATTTCTACCTCTGACCTATGTTAATTTTACCCCCTCCCCCCCACTTATTCCATCTAGAAATATCAAGGCGTTTCATTGGAGATGACACCCAAAACATATTATACAGTGTCCAGCGACGCACTGTTTAAGGTCAGAGCAATTCGCCTCCCTCCCACGCGGACGTTGTCCTCGTGTCACCTCCCTCCCCTCTCTCTCTTTCTCTCTCAACAACCAGTGTGCTTTAACACAGTACAGGCCTTTTTACCGTCACTAAACTCTCTATCCCTCTTTTGCAGGCCTCTTTCCTCCTCTAAACTCAGAGCACGCCTCTTCCTCCCTCGCCACTTTTTTTTTTCTCCTTTGCTTCTAAACAATCTGTTCTGTCACGTAGAGGATACACAGCACCCCACTTCTCGGCTCTCTCTGTTTAGATAATCCCTCTCTTAGGTCACGGGCGCCTCCTGATTCTTCCTCTTTCCCCCTCCCTCCTGCTCTATTCTCTTCCTTCTCTAATGTTTATTCCTCACTGCTTGGTAGAAAGACTCCCTAAGTCGACAGCATTTGTTTTGCCACAATTTGGACCCCCCCTCCCCCAACATTGACATGGATTGTCTGATAGGCTTTGAACTCAATTGTGGGTTCTTGGAACTTAGGGGTAAAGTCCATCAGACCATGTAGAGCAATTATGCCAAATGATGGGGGAGGTTTGTAAATCAAATAGGGAGGGGGGGCATTTTTCCCCCCCAAGAAACCAGGACAAAACATGTACTTAAAAAATATATATATGTTGACTTTATATTTGACATTTGTATCTTAAAGCATTAGTGAGAAATAATGAATTGAAGTTGTAACATTTTGGCATTATCTGTTTTCGTGAGGAATTGTCATCATTTAAGATTGTCAAATGTTGGCACTATTGATGTTATTATCTGGTCAGGTGAGTTTCAGTGTCTGTCTTCCTGCACAGGTTTAGGTGTATTGGGTTGTTTTCCCTCACAACCATAACGGTTTTATCAGCCATCCCTGAAGGGACAAAGCTGCAGCTGTTTGCTCGTGGACCTGTATAGGCCTGTGTCCCATACGAATCACTAGCCTCTCTCTGGTCTTTTGACCTTAATCTGTGGTAATGATGTGGTGCTATTGATACAATTCTGCGGGGTTGTCATGATCGATTTCTGTCAAAAGAAAATCTGTCTCAACTGTCTGTAAATGATTGAATCCATAGTGGGGGTGAACTAAATGCCGTTACAAGATTATGTAATTGATTGTTTTCCTTTGTGGGGAATGGGAAACGTGATCCCAAACACGCTCACTGTCTTCTGTTTCCATCGCCCTCTGCAGGATCAGTACGGCAACTACGTCATCCAGCACGTCCTGGAGCACGGCAGACCCGAAGATAAGAGCAAAATTGTGGCAGAGGTCCGCGGAAAAGTGCTCCTCCTGAGCCAGCACAAATTTGCAAGGTAAGGCAAAACCCTTTCGTTCTCCCATTACTAATCACAGGGCTGTCTTCATTTTATATACAGTTTCATAGCTGGTGGGAGTGAGATCCATAGAGATGTGCTTTCCCTTTATTTCATTCCAGCCATTACAATGAGGCCATTTTTAAAGTGACACTAGCCTCCACTGAGTGAGACGAGTCACATTCTGAGACTTCTAGGGGTGGTTTTCAATGTAGATTCTCCAGTGAGTTGGTTTTTAGTTCAGGACTAGGCTGACTGTGTCCAGGACACCGGCCCATGTAGCCTCTCGTCTCTCCTTCAGTAACGTGGTGGAGAAGTGCGTGATCCACTCGTCCCGTGCCGAGCGGGCCCTGCTGATTGACGAGGTGTGCTGCCAGAAGGACGGCCCCCACAGCGCCCTGTACACCATGATGAAGGACCAGTATGCCAACTACGTGGTGCAGCGGATGATCGACATGGCCGAGCCCGCCCAGCGCAAGATCATCATGCACAAGGTGGGTTGTCATATACAATCGTCTCTGAGGTGAATTCATTAGTGCAATACGTTTCACAACGGGAAACATTTTGCTACGAAAATGTGTGTTTCTCATTGGAGAAGTTCAGGTTAGTCCCGTTTTGGCCTGTTTGCTTGGCTTTGGTTCCTAGTGAGCACATCCCACGTCTCCTATTACCTGTTCATTTAAATCAGAATAGTTTAAGCCAGGTTAATTTATTGTCATACAACCAAAGGTTGGTGATTTTGGGTACAACATGGTTAGGATACTCTGAAGTTGTTCTAATTGTTAGCCATAGGAGTCTCTCCTAATCACGTGCTCTGTGAAGTCCAGTATTATGTGGAATGTTGACCAGACTGCTCTCCCATCATTTTTTATGTTTTAGCATCCTTCAATGGCAGACTTTTTAAGTGGAAGGCAGACTGCTTTGTTTTTAAAACGAGAACAACTTTTAAACTTCATTGGTCCAGTCCCACCAAAAATTGTATAATTAATCTTTGCTCTCTGCTCCCCCAGATTCGGCCCCACATCGCCACCCTGCGCAAGTACACCTACGGCAAGCACATCTTGGCCAAGCTAGAGAAATACTACATGAAGAGTAGCTCTGACCTGGGGCCCATCGGAGGGCCCACCAACGGCCTCATGTAGTCCTGCCTTCTGTGTCCACTGACTAAAGGCCAGAGTAGGAGCTGCCCCCCTCACCTTATTTCTAGTTATGTAAAGAGGTGCTCCTGAGCCATCAGGGCTGACCTTTGACACCCTCTGAATTACCAAAAAGATTTAAACGTCACCTGTGAAATGCTGTGACATCTGACCCCTGCCACTCTAATGCTACCCTCAGCGCTTGTGGCCACCATGGAGGGTAGCAGACAGTTTTGCAGGCAATCTCTTGGGTAAAGCACAGCCCCCCCCCCCCACACACAATTTGTTTATGATGTAACTGGCTGGTTTTTCTTATATAATCCTGTACATTTAGTTTTTTTACCTTGTAAATTCTCTGTAGAAAAAAAAAAAGAACCGCATTTGCTGATAATGTACAATTCTTACAATTACACCAGCAAGTGACTTTATAAGGACGAACTTGAGTGATCCTTTTAAACAATTTTTCATTTGTTTTTGTACCCAGACTTACTACTACTATCAGCTGTTATAATTAACTTTCTACTACCACAAAATGATCCCAATGCCAAAGCAGCTGATGGATCCATTTCTTCTTCTTGCACTGCATAGTATGGATAGATTATGAAACCCATCTGTCCCACTGACGATTACTATGTCTCTCGTGCCAATGAGTTAGTCATCCACTGGTCTCTACTTGAACACCTACAATGCTTTGTGCTTCATTTTTAGTGGAGTGTCATCCACTTGCCGGCTTGTGATCGCCTCGATTTAAAAAAAAAAAAGCCTCTGTTTTTCCACAGACTGGCCTACACTCTCTATATCTCTCTCTCTCTCACACTGTTTGCTTGATTTGACTAGTCGGCTCCGGGCGACAAATGGCATGGGTATTCAACAGTGATTCCACTAAATCCCACCTATACGGTCTTCTTCTTTTCTCGCAGATCATTCAATGGCTGCTTGGGCTTACAGCAGACACGGGTAGCGTGGACGTTTTATTCTCTTTCAGAAGCAGAGCACAAGGTTGGCTTGTATAGTGGAAGTGTAACTTGGTTGTAATCTTTACAGTAAATGACCGGGGCGTGTGTGGGTGGGGGGTAAGCATAGGCATGCTGTAACAGGTTTTTAATAACTTGACTGATTTCTTTATCATGTTTTGTGGAACATCTATTTGTCTTGTAGTTTTGAGATGAACACTGCCCTAGAAGCGGTATCTTTATGTACTGAATATTCATCTCTTGCGTAGAAATAGTTTAGCAAAAATGTATAGCATCTTTGTGTATGAGTAAATATTAAATGGTTGCTTTTTTGGCTAGGGGGCTTGGGGTAAGAGTTTTTATTTAATTTTTTTTTTGAAGTGGCTCATCCCAAGTATGTAAAGCGGAGGGTAGAATTGGGAATGAAATTAGGAAAAATAGCAGGATGGTTTTATGCGAGACCGACCGTCATGAGGTTGTTTTAATTTAGTTATTCCTAATTTAAATTTTTCTTCTGGTCTGAATATTCAAGTGAATTAGGTGGGGTGAGTAGTGGGGCCATCTAAAAAGCTATACAACTCCTCTGTGACGCTAGTAGTAATGGCTTTTGCTTCATATGAATAATTGTAGAATACATGTAGTATATGTGCAGTTGATAAGTGTGTAAGTTTAATTGACAAAAGTCTAGTTGTGGTGTTTGACAGGCCTTGATAAATTGGTAGTGATGCTTTTTTATTTTGTCTGTACAGTTGTACATTTGTAAACGTTGATGCTGTAAATGGATGTCTTTTACACTTTTGGGGGAAAAAATTGCCTAAATGTGCATTTTGATGTATGTGTGTGTGTGTATATTCATCACTCCTTTCCCCTCAAATATAATGTATACAGTTTTATTTGATCAAGCGTTATTTTAAAACAATCTTTTTATGGCTCCTCGATCTGACATGGTTTTGTTTTAAATCTGTTATGAGAATGGTCGGCCTCGTTTTGTATGCGGAGCTTTATAACGTCTCCTGTTTATATTGTCTTTCTGACGTGTGACAGTTTTAAAGGAACACCAATGCTCTGTACTTAAAATGAGGCTGCTTCTGGTCCCCTCTGCTGCCATGGAAACTTCACAGGATATGACAGAATTATTTTTGTACAGAAGAGTGCTGTATTTTGGAACAGCTACTACCTTGTAAGCAAAAGAAATGTAAGATATTGTCAATTATATAAATATGAACATATGAGTTTTGTCACACTGTCAAAGTCTTGTACATTTTCAGGTGGCCTTATGTACATTTCCAGACATTTAGATGAAGAAAAAAAGACTCATTTTTTGGAAGCAGAATTGTGGCTGTATAATTAAACCGTTCTAACATTTGATAATTTATTTCTGTGCCTTTTTAAAAAAAAATTATTTCAATATCTTCTTTTAGGAAGTTGGTGTTGCGCAAACTACAGTACTTGAATTTGGGACATAAAGTTGGATTTAACTGACCTGCTTATCACCTGTTTTGAGCAGTAGATGGTGCTTTTTGCCAGTCTCCAGTTTATACTCAAGACTATCAATGGTTTTAAAGTAGTTTCTAAACCGGTTGCTGAATGTCTGTCTACATTCTACAGAGCACACAATTTAATTTGAGTCAAGATTTTTCTTACTCTGATCCTGTGTGTCCGACTCTGACATTCTCACTATTTGCCTCTGTAAACAGAGGGCGGGGCCTTGAATCCCGCCACAGGTAGGTTTAACGTACACCTGTACTACTATGAGACGGAAAATACATTTTAAGACCTACACTGGTAGTAATAAAATCATTGCAGACGACAAGATACAATGAGGACTTTAGTGATTTTCACTTTACTGTTTGCTATGGGCGCATGTTTACCTGCAATAACCACATCGGTGAGTAGACTGGTATACTTCTCATGTCAATGTCATTTACTTGTCTTTGTGCAGTGTACTTTTCTTGGTCGCCTTTGCTATGACTGCAGTGAATGAACATAGGCTTTGGGATATATATGCAGCTTGAAATATGAATACCTTGTGATCGATTGCTTGTGAATTTTATCAAATCAAATTTTATTGGTCACACACCGAATACAACAGGTGCAGCCTTTACCTTGAAATGCGTACTTACAATCCCATTCCATCAATCCAAAGTTAAGAAGTAAGTATTTACAGTATGTATGCCATTGGAATTGTATCATTAGACCTAACACCAATTATGCATTACCTGATAAGATATCAGGCAGTTGAACTTCATTAAGATTTTGATAGGCTAGGGGATCAGCTCTCGGACAGGCTTTCAAGGAATGGAATTTGAATACAACTTGTGTACCTTTGACCAAGCCTAACAAAGTATGGACTCATTTTAGGTGAAAAATGGTAAGATTCCGATCTGAAAAGTACATCTGTGTCATTTTTCTTCTCAATATGCAGGATTACTGTTACATTTTAAGTGTTTGTTCATGTGTGATGATACTGTCATGGATTAAACTGAGTGTACATCACTAACCATTATTGTGAAGAGATTAATTTCACAGGGCTGCAGGAGTGAAGTTGGTGATGTCACCATGATACTGAGAAAATCCTGGCCTAATTCTATATCTTCAATTAGTAAAACAATGTCATAAGAAACATAAAACTAAACATTTTATTTTCCAAATTGATGCCCCTATTAGTTCTAGGCTCTAGCCACTCAGTCGATTCTGTCTGACACTTCATGGGGATTTCTGTTGTGAATCACTCTTCTACCAACCATTTCCTGGCATACAAAAGATCCAATGTTCTGTTTGTTATCTTACTGGGTTAATCTGTAGTGTGTTGACACTCATTTACATTGTAAAAATCCAGCCACTGCTGTTGTCCCTACAGTCTCTGTATTGTCCCCTCGGGGTGTTTTTATAGGACAGTGGCAGCTTGCCGGCAGTGCCTCATCCTGAGTCATTACGTATCGGCCATGTTGTGTTGCTGGTGGGGCGACGAGTTGTTGGCGTAGCACTGGACTTCAGACCTCATGAGTCATTGGCTGACTCACAGCTCTGTGTTATTGAGACAATATTGTTTTAGCCTTTCCTCTTGCAGTCCTTAATCTAGTATGACATGGTTTCAAAGGGTTGCATGAAAGTTAACCCTGTAAATACTATTCAGCCAGTAAATCATTAAAACTACCATGAAAATGTCAAATACTCCTTGTTTTCTGTTTCTGTGACAATCCTCATCGCCAGTGAGAGGTAATGATACAGAGCAGTGATGGGGAGTCTACTCTGAAAGTATAGTTTACCAAACTACCAATTACTTCACACTGGAAGAACTTAAGCCACACTAAAGCTATCTTAAAGAAACATATAGTTTACTTCACTAAAGTGACTATGAAAAAGTAGTTCACTACTTTCTGAAAAATTATATGTAAATCTAAAATGTCAGACTACAAACCACAAGAACAGATCACTTTGGGGTCATATGTTAACAATGTGGAATTTAGCCTATTAAACACTGTTTCAAGTGAGAATTAGGCAAATCTAAGCAACAAATAAATAATTATTGCCTACTTCACCCATGTTTTGTTTTTGCAAAAAAAAAGTGTGCATAGTTCTTGTAGTTAGATACAGTGCATTCGGAAAGTATTCAGACCTCTTCATTTGACACATTTTGTTACGATACAGCTTTATCTAAAATATATTACATTTGAAGAAAAACAATCTACACACAATACCCCACAATGACAAAATTAAAACAGGTTTTGGGATTCTTTTGCAAATGTATTTTAAAAACAATCGTATTTAGACTTATTGAGTATCTGGAACGTCAGCATTTGTGGGTTTGATTACAGGCTCAAACTGGCCAGAAACAAGGACCTTTCTTCTGAAACTCGTCAGTCTATTCTTATTCTGAGAAATCAAGGCTATTCCATGTGAGAAATTGCCAAGAAACTGAAGATCTCGTACAACGCTGTGTACTACCTTCACAGAACAGAGCAAACTGGCTCTAACAGTGAAGAGCCGACTCCAGGATGGTGGCTTTCTAGGCAGAGTTGCAAAGAAAAAGCCATAACTCAGACGGGCCAATAAAAATAAAAGAGTGAGATGGGCAAAAGAACACAGACACTGGACAGAAGAACTCTGCCTAGAAGGCCAACAAACCGGAGTCACCTCTTCACTGTTGACGTTGAGGCTGGTGTTTTGCGGGTACTATTTAATGAACCTGCCAGTTGAGACAGTTTGCGCTGTTCTGTGACGGGAGTAGTACACAGCTTTGTACGAGATCTTCAGTTTCTTGGCAATTTCTCACATGGAATAGCCTTGATTTCTCAGAATAAGAATAGACTGATGAGTTTCAGAAGAAAGCTCTTTGTTTCTGGCCATTTTGAGCCTATAATCGAAAGTCAAGGGGTCTGAATACTTTCCGTATGCACTGTACACCGTTACATGACAAAAAAGTAAATAACTAATGAAAACACAACCTAGAATTTAATTTAGTTCAACTACCACCAAGCTACTGTAAAATGTAATTAAATGACTAGTTGAACTACATAGTTTATTACTCCACAACACTGGTATAGAGGTACACAGTAATTGGCTTCTATGGACACTGGCCTTATGTTGGACTTCTGGGGTCATTTCCACACTGAAGTTGTACGTGTATTGTTTTTCCTTGTACTCAGTATTCTATTCCTCCAGAAGACCTGGATGGATCGGGACATGATCTGGAAAGTTCTGGCTCAGGTTCAGGGGAACGGGCAGAAGGTAATCCTATTCATTGTGTGTGTCAGGGTGTGTGTGTGTCTGTCTGTCTATGTCTGTGGGTTTCACATTTCTTAGTAAACATTTCTGCTTCCACTCCCTTCAGTGTCCAAAGGCTCGGTGAGGTTTACCACTATCTCAACATTTACAATGACAATGAGTGAAGATGACTTAATGTTCAATGCCATTGATGAAGAGGATAAAATCGTCCCCATTATAATGACAGACAACACCAGAAATAAAATATCGGTAGGTCATTTTAGTCTTTTAAGAATTCACTATGAGCAAAATATGTTCTCTCTTGATAGAGGTGAAAAAAAGTGTGAGTATCCCATATTTTTTGTGTCTTTAGGAGGACTCAGACTTGACCTTTGACAAGAGGCCTAAGCTAGATGACAACAACGGATCAGCCATTGGCAATGTGGCAAAGAGCGGGGGTCTTCTAGCAAACAAAGAAGCTCTTGCAGGTAACATCCAACTTATTGAGTATATTATTTGGTATATTATTTCCTCCATATCAACTGACAGATGCGCTGAGGTACAAGTAGCCCAACCTTCTTATTCTTCCTCTTTGCAGCTATTATTGCAGGAGGAGTGGTGGGACTGGCCTTGGCTGCCTCCCTGTTAACACTCATGGTCTATAACATGAAGAAGAAAGATGAGGGAGGCTACACTGTCAACCAGAAAAACACATCTAACGGAGGATATCAGAAACCGAAGACCAAGGAGGAGTTTATTCCGTAACTTCCCCTCAAAGACAAAATAATGTCTCAACCCAGCAGATTTGTTTGAAGAGTTCATTTTTGAGAGAAAGGAGTTGGTTGGGTTTGCGCCAGGAGAAAATTCACAGCAGAAAATGCAAACTTGTGGTGCATTCGAGGTTTAAAAAGACGGTAACACTTTACTTGACACCCAGCATCATAACAGATAACATGGTCCTAACCATGTCATAATACGTCATAACAGCTGACATAACTTGTCATATGGTCACAACACTGTCATGACACATAATAAACAGCAAAAAAAGAAATGTCCTCTCACTGTCAACTGCGTTTATTTTCAGCAAACTTAACGTGTAAATATTTGTATGAACATAAGATTCAACAACTGAGACATAAACTGAACAAGTTCCACAGACATGTGACTAACAGAAATTGAATAATGTGTCCCTGAACAAAGGGGGAGGTCAAAATAAAAAACAACAGTCAGAATCTGGTGTGGCCACCAGCTGCATTAAGTACTGCAGTGTATCTCCTCCTCATGAACTGCACCAGATTTGCCAGTTCTTGCTGTGAGATGTTACTCCACTCTTCCACCAAGGCACCTGCAAGTTCCCGGACATTTCTGTGGGGAATGGGCCTAGCGCTCACCCTCCGATCGAATAGGTCCCAGGCGTGCTCAATGGGATTGAGATCCGGGCTCTTCGCTGGCTATGGCAAAACACTGACATTCCTGTCTTGCAGGAAATCACACACAGAACAAGCAGTATGGCTGGTGGCAATGTCATGCTCGTGGGTCATGTCAGGATAAGCCTGCAGGAAGGGTACCATATGAGGGAGGAGGATGTCTTTCCTGTAATGCACAGCTTTGAGATTGCCTGCAATAACAACAAGCCCAGTCCGATAATGCTGTGACACACTGCCCCAAACCATAACGAACCCTCCACCTCCAAATCGATCCCGCTCCAGAGTACAGCATTCGGTGTAAAGCTCATTTTTTCAACGCGAATCCGACCATCATCCCTGGTGAGAAAAAAACATGACTCATCAGAGAAGAGCACATTTTGCCAGTCCTGTCTAGTCCAGCAACAGTGGGTTTGTGCCCATAGGTGATGTTGTTGCCGGTGAGGACCTGCCTCACAACAGGCCTACAAGCCCTCAGTCCAGCATCTCTCAGCCTATTACGGACAGTCTGAGCACCGATGGAGGGATTGTGCATTCCTGGTGTAACTCGGGCAGTTGTTGTTGCCATCCTGTACCTGTCCTGCAGGTGTGATGTTCAGATGTACCGATCCTGTGCAGGTGTTGTTCCACGTGGTCTGCCACTGAGAGGACGATCAGCTGTCCTTCTTGTCTCCCTGTAGCACTGTCTTAGGTGTCTCACAGTGCGGACATTGCAATTTGTTGCCCTGGCCATATCTGCAGTCCTCATGCCTCCTTGCAGCATGCCTAAGGCACATTCACGCAGATGAGCAGGGACCCTGGGCATCTTTCTTTTGGTGTTTGTCAGAGTCTGTAGAAAGGCCTCTTTAGTGTCTGAAGTTTTCATAACTGTGACCTTAAAACTGGTCCCATGTTTCATGAGTTAAAATAAAAGATCCCAGAAATGTTCCATATGCACAAAAAGCTTATTTCTCGCAAATGTTGTGCACAAATTTGTTTACCTCCCTGTTAGTGAGCATTTCTCATTTAACAAGATAATCCATCCACCTGACAGGTGTGGCAGATCAAGAAGCTGATTAAACAGCAATGCCACAAATGTCTCAAGTTTTGAGGGAGAGTGCAATTGTCATGCTGACTGCAGGATTGTCCACCAGAGCTGTTGCCAGATAATTGTATGTTAATTTATTTACCATTAACCGTCTACAATGTCATTTTAGAGAATTTGGCAGTACGTCTAAATGGTCTCACAACCGCAGACCACGTGTGGCGTCATGTGGGCGAGCGGTTTGCTAATGTCAATGTTGTTAACAGAGTGTCCCATGGTGCCAGTGGCAACAATCAGATTGCATTTTGTCGTTGGCAATTTGAATGCACAGGGATACCGTGATGAGATCCATTCATCCACTACCATCAAATCACCTCATGTTTCAGCATGATAATGCACGGCCCCATGTCGCAAGGATCTGTACACAATTCTGGAAAGCTGAAAATTTCCCTGCATACTCACCAGACATGTCACCCATTGAGCATGTTCTGGATCGACGTGTACAACAGCGTGTTCCAGTTCCCGCCAATACCCAGCAACTTCGCACAGCCATTAAAGAGGAGTGGGACAACATTCCACAGGCCACAATCAACAGCCTGATCAACTCTATGCGAAGGAGATGTGTAATGCTGCAAAACCAGATACTGACAAGTTTTCTGATCCATGCCCATACCTTTTTTTAAGGTATCGGTGACCAACAGCATTTCTGTATTCCCAGTCATGTGAAATCCATAGATTAGAGCTTAATTCATTTTTTTCAATTAACTGATTTCCTTGTATGAACTGTAACTCAGTAAAATCTTTGAAATTGTTGCATTTTGCGTTTGTTTTTATTCAGTGTATATGTCACAGCAGGTGTAAATATATGAGTCATGACAGTGTCATGACCATATGACAGGTTATGTCACCTGTTATGACATTTTATGACATGGTTATGACCGTGGGTGTCAAGTAAAGTGTTATCAAAAAGGTTTCTAAAGTTTTAATTGCAATTTTAATATATATTTGCCCTTACTAAAAATGAATCAATCTCAACAAATATTTCTTAATTATAATCCACACAATAATTCAGATTTCCTTTTGCTTAAGGTTTATTTTCCTGCTGTGAGAAACTGGTCACATTAAGATCCTACACATGTAATTACAAGTTTTTTTTTAGAGTAAGGAACAGGTTTATTTAAAATCAAAGTACATTTTGTATTACTGTTTCACATTTGTATTATGTTATCTGTAACATGTGTGCGTGTACTGTGTGGATATTATACACCTTGATGCAATGGACACTTTACATACAACTGTGTTGAATGTAATTAATATAGTGTGGCCTTGAGACTAAAGTGTACCTTGTAGTTGTTTGTCCTATGTCTAATCCCTTATTGCTTAAATAGGAGCGGAAATTGACCTCCCTAACACAATACACTCCTTGTGTTGCAACAGTGAGAAGCACCTTATCACAAAGCAGAGCCATATAATAACCATCTATCTCTCTGACTCTGAATCACCGAGGTCATAAAAAAGTTTCTATGTTTTATATTAAGCAAACCAAACAGCATAATTGTATTTTTTAAATTTAATTTACGGATAGCCAAGGGCACACTCCAAACTTGGAAACAATTTACAAATTAAGCATTTGTGTTTATTGAGTCTGCCAGATCAAAGGCAGTATGGATGACCAGAGATGTTTTCTGGATAAGTGTGTGAATTTGACAATTTTCCTGTCCTGCTAAACATAAAAAAATGTAACTAGTACCTTTAGGTGCCAGGAAAAATATATGGAGTAAAAAGTACATTATTTACTTTAGGAATGTAGTGAAGTAAAAGTACAAGTTGTCAAAAATATAAATAGTAAAGTACACATACTACCCAAAAATACTTAAGAAATAGTTTAAAGTATTTTTACTTAATTACTTTTCACCACTGAACAAATTGCCCTGATAACACATTGCTGCCTCTGACTTCAGAGTTTGTCTTGAAAACCTTGGTCTCACTATTGCTGTCCTGCCATCTAGGGCTCAAAGTAGGAATAATCTGACTGGATCTCAGTTGAATTTGTCACATGTAATACCCTTAGTCTGGCATACATGGTCTTTGTGCTACATACAGTCAGTGCCTTCAGAAAGTATTCATACCCCTTGACTTATTACACCCATCTATCTACACACAATAATTCATTATGACAAAATGAAAACATGTTTTTAAAAATGTTTGCAAATGTATTGAAAATGAAATAACATAACATGATGCAGCCACCACTTCGCTTGAAAATATGGAGAGTGGTACTCAGTAATGTGTTGTATTGGATTTGCCTAAAACTTAGCACGTTGTATTCAGGACAAAAACTTGATTGCTTTGCCACATTTTTTGCAGTATTGTTTTCGAGCCTTGTTGCAAACAGGATGCATGTTTTGGAATATGTTTATTCTATACAGGCTTCCTTCTTTTCACTCTGTCAATTAGGTTAGTATTGTAGAGTTACTGCAATGTTGTTAATCCATCCTCAGTTTTCTCCTGTCACACCCATTAACCTCTGTAACGGTTTTAACATCACCCTTGGCCCCATAGCGAAATCTTTGAGTGGTTTCCTTACTCTCTGAAGACTGAGCTAGAAAGGACGCCTGTATCTTTGTAGTGACTGGGTGTATTGATACACCATACAAAGTGTAATTAATAACTTCACCATGCTCAAAGGGATATATTCAAAGTCTGCTTTTGAAATGCCCTTCTTTGCGAGGCATTGGAAAACCTCCCTGGTCTTTGCGGTTGAATCTGTTTGAAATTCACTGCTCGACTGAGGGACCTTAGAGATAATTGTATGTGTGGGGTACAGAGATGAGGTAGCCATTAAATGCAACTCATTATGTGACATGTTAAGCACATTTGTACTCTTGAACTTATTTAGGCTTGCCATGACAAAGGAGTTGAATATTTTGACATAAGACATTTCAGCTTTTCATTTTACATGAATTTGTAAACATTTCTAAAAACATTACTCCACTTTGACAATATGGGGTATTGTGTGTAGGCCAGTAAGACAAAATCTAATTTTAATAAATTCAAAATTCAGGCTGAACATAACAAAATGTGGTCAAGACGTGTGAATTATTTTTGAAGGCACTGTAGTTCATTGTTGTTTTACCATTTATCCATCATTCCATCATTGCAGCATTAACTGGGATCAATGGAAACAAAAACAACAGCAACAATAGCCAAACACACCAAAATACTTCTGCATTGCCCTGCCATTGACCTGAATACTGTATGCAACTATGCATCCACTTTAGTTATGGATTCTATTCATGTTTATAGATTCTCTGCATATTGTAACTCGTTTAATCACCAAAAAGCAGAGGTGAGAGATGTTAAGTGTGTAAGGGTAGAACAATAACATTTTCTGAATAACAAAGAGCAGTTTGTTTTATTTTTTGGAGAGCATATCGTCTTTTAGAGATGGGAAACTGATGTGAGAGAATGGAAACTGATGATGGTGTTGTATTCCCTCCCCATCATCACCCTCAACCCCTGGGCCACAGGGAACAGTTCTGAGTATTTGTCAGTGTGAGCTGTGGCAGCTGATTTGTTGACGTTCACCATCTCAGCTCTACTAATGGCCAAATTGTCTGTCAATCAAAACAGGGTATAGTTTGTGTTTTCTTTCACCACGCCAGTCATATAAGTGGGCGCTTCTTAACACTGTCAATTGTTGATGGTGCAGGCTTTCTTCATAGCGCAGCTTCAGCGATGTTTATCCCTACTTTAGAGGAAGACATGCACCATTTTAAACCGAATCGACACAGGCGCTACACAACGAGATGCTGTGGGTGTTGCCATGTCAGGACGGGAACCATCATTCTCGGCACTTGGTACATGGTACGTACTATACAAATGGTCGCCTTGCTTTTAGATTGTGCTAACGTTAGCTTCGTTGCAGTCATGTTGCAGTACCCCATCGTTGCCATTGCACTGTCGATAGTAGGCCCTTGTACTAACTAACTAGCTAGCTTGTTACCAGTAAGTTAAACCGAAGCTACTATTTTGTCGAGAAAGTCACTTTGATATCTGAATGCGTGCCCTACTTTGGAACATATTGTTAACTAGATTATGTAACTGTTCCTGTATTAGCTAACTAACTAGCACATGTAATCGGATAGTTAACTAACGTTAGCTAAATTAGTTAATTAGCTAAGTGTCAACGTTACCCGCTAGGGACTTTCAGCCAATAGTGTGATTGCGGCACGCAATTCGAGCAGGGCTGACAACTTTTGAAGAAAACTGGAGTGAGATTTGCTAAATGGATTTCATTGCCCCTTGACAGAGTCCCTAGAAGGGGGGCTGGGAATATGTTACTGTTTTAAAGCTAATTTACTGCAATTCTGCGTATTGGGTTAGGCCTAATGACCAGGGTGGAAAAAATTAAAAAACACATATCAGGTGTATTCAGGATGCTTTGAACATTAAATGAACACTCAACATTCGACCACTTTGAGGGGATTACATTTTAAAGTATGCTAATATTTTTTCAAATATTTTGTTTACGTGGTTTGAGAAGCATTCAGACTGTAATGAAATTAGCTAGGGAGACGGTAGAAAAAGTGGGAAGATTGGAAACCGGGATTGATCCCTGTTCTCAGGTAGAAAGTTGTGTGTAGTGCTCTGCACAGGAGTTAAAACATTATTTTTAAACCTCTCAAGGATCGGACCCTTTCTTTTAAAATGTTCGCCTATAATGACATACCCAAATCTAACTGCCTGTAGCTCGGTACCTGAAGCAAGGAAATGCCTGATACCATTTGAAAGGAAACACTTTGAAGTTTATGGAAATGTGAAATGAATGTAGGAGAATATAACACATTAGATCTGGTAAAAGATAATACAAAGACAAAATGTGTTTTTTTTGCCACCAGATGGCAGCTGTGTATGTGCAAAGTTTTATACTGATCCAATGAACCATTACATTTCTGTTAAAAATGGTCTCAAGACTGCCCAAATGTGCCTAATTGGTTTATTAATAACTTTTCAAGTTCATAACTGTGCACTCCTCAAACAATAGCATGATATTCTTTCACTGTAATAGCTACTGTAAATTGGACAGTGCAGTTAGATTAACAAGAATCTAAGCTTTCTGACAATATAAGATAGGTTTATGTTCTCAAGCCTGCCTCAAAATACAACACTGTCCCTTTTTATGACAAAAAAAGCTATGACTCGCTTCAAAGATGTCTAGAAATGCACACCTTGTGCTCTTGTAGGAGGAGGCAAACACTCCCACATTGCTGACTACAAATTATGTAATAACTCACTAAGTAGCAAAGGATATGTACAAATGTGCACACCGCTACATGTAGCTGTCGCTTTGCTCTCAAAACAAGCACATCTACTGACAACCGCTCATGTTGTAAACACAGTCCAGTTCAAAGTGAATGGCACAGATCCATATATGGCGAAGTGCCTTTTTGCATATAGGCTCGACTGCAGCTCTTATTTGTTATGGTGCACTGATTTGTGTAGAGTACGGGCCTGAGTCGTGCCAGTCAATGCAATAGAATCCTACTCCGATGCGTTCTGCCTACAACAAAATCTCTTGCATTGTTAATTTTGCATACTAATAAGTCTTGCATAGTTTGTTTTGTTTCAGTATGTAGCATTGGAACTGGCTATTGTGTTGTTTTGATCACAATTCCCACAGTAAAGGGAAATGTTGATAGTGTTAACTAATGGGGGAAACTCGAGAAAGTTGAATGAAATGCAATCTCGTGTTTCTCTGTGTGGGCTGATGTTTCTTCTGCCTGGCAGTCCCATGGAATAGGGCAGGAACATTGACCATATTCCTACTGCCACCATGCGGCACTCTGTGCACAACGTCGACATCAGCAAACCGCTCACCCTGTCTGCCATCAACCCGGTACAGTTGAATCAGGGATACATATGTGAAGAGCACACTTCTCCAGCATACCAGTGGTTATCAACGGTGAGCATTTTCCCACTGAAGAAGCTTAAAACGCCAAACTGCAGTCCGGTCAAGACTGGTGAGGACGATGAGCACGCAGATGCACTTTCCTGAGACTGTGCAGAAATTCTTTGGTTGTGCAAAATCAGTTTCATCATTAGGTGGCGATCCCGCAGGTGATGAAGGCTGATGTGGAGGTCCTGGGCTGGTGTGGTTACATATGGTCTGCAGTTGAGGACAGTTGGACGTACTGCCAAATTCTCTAAAATTATGTTGGAGGCGGCTTATGGTAGAGAAATGAACATTCAATTCTCTGGCAACAGGCCACCACTCTACAACACAGTGAGTATTTCTCCTTTGCCAAGCTAATCCATCCACCTGACAGGTGTGGCATATTAAGAAGCTGATTAAACAACATGATCATTACACAGGTTCTGGGAACAATAAAAGGCCACTTTTTAAAATGTGCAGTTTTGTCACAAAACACAATGCCACAGATGTCTCAAGTTGAGGGAGCGTGTAATTGGCATTCTGAATGCAGGAATGTTCACCAGAGCTGTTCCCAGAGAATTGAATGTCGCAGACCAACCACAGACCACACGTAAGCACTCCAGCCCAGGACCTCCACATCCGCCTTCTTCACCTGCGGGATTTTCTTCAATAAATGTTCACTTTCTCCGTCTCGTGTTTTTTTATACATTTTTAACACTTGATATATGTATTATAAGAAGTGAGAATTACGGAGGGATCGTAACCACAAGTGTTAACATCTCTTGGAGTGTTTTGTTTTGCACAGTGAAGATGGGTAACAGTGCATGATTTAACATCAACAGTTAACAAGTGTAAAAAGACCCATTTGATCCATCTGTCGTCATTCACAACGGTTGTTGGCAAAACCTCTGGATACATTGATGACCGAGGCCTATATCACAAGTCTAATCATTAAATATATTATGCAATGTGTGAGAGGGATTTAATATTTAAAATATAATATACACTTTGACAGGGAAAGTCCATTAAACAGATTAGGGGAAAAGGACTCCTAGCAACCATACAAACCACCTGGTAATAATAACTATTATTTAGGCTCTTCCTAATGAGAGCCCCTTGGTTTTTTCTAATAAAATGAAGTGTAATGTGTTGCTTATCTGTGGAAACAGAAACCTAGTATGTCACAAAATATCAATGTTCTCATCTACAACAGACTGTATCCTAGCCTGTTTTCAGATCTGTTTGTAATGTCTTGACAACTCCTATGGTCATTGTCACTCACGCCACATTATAGGAGTTGGCAAACCAGCACAAACCGATCTAGGGCCAGGCTATGTGTTGAAGGACATAGTGTAACAATGCCTTTCTGTCTCTCCAGGTGGTGAACCTGTTGATGGGCATTCTGCTGACTGTGGCCGTGACCCACCCAGAGAACGTGCCCACTGTGGACCTGCAATATGAGGTTATCGAGCACTACTTTAGCCACACCCTCCAGGTGGAGGGGAATGTCTTAAAGGGTTAGTTCATTGTATCTTCATGTTTGGTTCAACTTGAGTTGTCTACGTAGGCCAGTAGTGACAGCATCCATGATAATCTATGTTTATCTTCCCAAAAGGCAGTAGCTGGCATGATTTAGCATAGTCTCCCGATGTTGGTATTTGTTAGCAAAGCTGCAGTACTTTTTCTGGACTGGTACCTCATAGCTCTCTCACACACACACACACACCAATCTCCTTCTCATCCAGCATTGATAACTTTCGCCAAATGCCTGCTTCTTTAACCTTTCAGCCCTATACGGACTGATTTAGGTAGAACTTTTATTTTGTCACAGGCTCAAAGCCTGTAAAATCAGGATTTTAATACATTACCTGGAGCTGGGCAGCGCTGAGCTGTGCTCTCTGTGGCTGGCTGTTGTTTAGTTTATTCGGTGCGGTTACGTTGTTTATTTGGCTTGGTTGCACAAGGACTCCTCATTTCCCAGAAAGTGACTCAGTAAGAGCTGAAGGGGCTTGGCGCTTGTGGGCAGCGACTGAACCACCTCCACAACACACGCGCACACACAGAGCAGGGCTGTGCCAAAAGAAGGGGGGGGGGGCGTGCTCTATGTAAATCCAAAGCCTGGCACTGCTGTGGCTTCATGGGTGCCATTTCTAGACAGCCTCTTCCCACTTGGTTGACGTGTTTTAAGAAGGTTGCGAGCCAGTTTGGAGCTAACACAGCCGACTTCGGACAAGCAATGGTATGACATCGCCCCGCGTTAGAGGTACGAATCCCCGGTATGACACTTTCAATGCTGTCTATCCTTTTCTAGGACTCCCACCTACGGTCTAAATAAAGGATATTGTTTACAGACAAAACATGAGGGACTGAACCGCCGTGACCTGCAGTGTGATATTTTTGTGATATCAAAGTACAAGGTTTGTTAGAGGGCCCCTGTTAGAAGAGGGCTTGAAAATGCATCTTTCCTTTCTTGTGTCCTTGTGGTAAGCACAGATCTATAAGCAATTGGATCGCTATTAAACAACGTTAGCGCCCTATTACTGTCGCCAATCCAACCATTTCAGATCTGTGATTACCTCCAGGTAGTTAGGAAGGCAGGATACCTTTCTGAATTATTCTAACAGAGCTGAAAACAAATGGAGAAGCCCCAAATAAGAGATGTTGTTCCATCCGAATACTCTTCTACAATTACCTAAAAAAAATTGTAAAAAAGTTCTGTATTTGACTACCATTTCCATCTGTTCTTTTCCACTGATATCTTTCACTGTAATATCAGATATTTCACACGTGCATAGAAAGGTACACAGTTATCCTGTTGGTGTTGGCAGATGCCCCGATCCAGAATGCCTGCCAGAGGCTGATGAATGTATAGCCTGGCCTCAGACAGACATGGGACGTAATGCTAAACGATCTACTGTAATGGATTGGGCTACAGATTGCATCAGTGACGACCCTTCTGATACACACACACACTATGTACAGCTTCAGAACTGAATTTGGAAGCTCCGCATGGACTACACACGCCTCTTCTCATTCAGTCACACTCATAAATACCCTACTAGGAAGGAATGGCTTGCAGATTGCATCAGTTACCGTTACGACAATCGGATATGTTACACTCTGAAGAGAAACGGCTTCCTGCACAGCTTTAGAACGACTGTCTGACTGATAGTCTGGAGTGAACCACACATGCCTCGCCTCGCCTCAACTCACTTAGTGCCCAGCACGAGGCTGTGAGCTGTTAGAAGCACTTGACCGACGCAGCAGATGGCAGGCCTATTAATTAGCCTAGCGTAGCCTGTGTTGTTGTGCGTTGTCTTCACTGATGCTACTGAGTGCCTGAGTGGGAGAAGCTAAGGGCTCCCCAGAGCACGCTAACGCTAAAAGAGAGCGAGTTAGTAGGCAATGCATCCCTGGAGATGCTTCAGTTACACACAAATCAATTGGGCCTCTGTAGTAACGCTCTCACTGACAGTTGCATGAATGCACTCTGTGGGGCCCCATCGTGGGATGCAACTGGCCCAGACCAGGCAGCCATGATGGCTCACAAGGATAGGTGCACAATACCACTATATTCAATTGTTAGTTATAGATAATTCAACATTTGGGTTAATATTTTTTAGATTTAGGAAATTATTTTCCCAACGCCTTTGACTGACGTTAATTTCAAGACTTACTACAAGTTGAGTTTGTAGTTGAATATACAAGTATTTGACCCTAATGAATGAACTATGTTAGTCTCTCTGTCTTTCTCTCTCTGTGCTTATAGAGAATGCCTGTGTGGGATTCGCAATCTCTCTGTTGATGCTCACTATCAGCGCCATGATGGTCTATGGAGCCATTACTGTAAGTTTCTATCCATCTATTTTGTATGTGTGTCAATCAAATGTCTTATATATTCTAAGCCCAGCATACAAATGTAAGTTGTGACAGCGGGGATGACAATTACCCCTGGAGGAGTGTGAGAAATAGGAAGTTGAAAAGAGAGTTCTCACTGAACTTCAACCATGGTCATGTTCATTATGGAAGAAAGCGAACTGAAACGGGGAAGAACTACCTGGCGTTATCCAATAATAAACACTCATTTTGAGCTTTGTGTTGCAAAATGTTTTAAAAACCTATGTGCCCCAATGAACACAACTCTGATGGCAGTGCTTTGTCCCTTCCTGGTGTCTGAAAGGACAATATATTTGTTTGTCTTAGTGCTTTTTAACAGATTCACTGCATGCAAACTCCTTGCTTGTGCATTCAACTAGCCCCACCAGGGTGAGCGGAAAGTTTGCTACACAACGTTGTTCTAATGTTATCATCTTTACCTCACCAGGCCTACCTGATGGGCATCCACACTGACAGGTTTGATGGATATGTGACGTGGACCTGAATAGAGCTTCATGACACATTGTCTAGGTTTTGGTTGATCTTTGTGTGAGCAACGAGCGTTATGCCTTAGCTGTGAATACAGGCTCTTAGGTTACCCTTGTAGATGCCTTGTATTCAGTGTTTGTCAGAGTAGTTCCATTGCTGGCTGTAGCCTCCCTTGCTAAATACCCAGTCCTGATGACCTAAGAACAGATGTACATAGATTGATTCAATGCCTATGAATTTTGTGACATCCTCAACATTGCTTAGAACCCAAAATTTAGATCAGTTTTTTTGCTAGGGCTAGATATGCTTCTTGCTTGACAAACCCCCAGACAAACTCTTATGTAAAAGGATGGCCATTTCACGGATGGTCAATGACGTGTGTTTACTCTTCCTCCCCATGTAGCATCGTGACGGCTGGCTCATCCCGTTCTTCTGCTACCAGCTCTTTGACTTTGCTCTGAGTTGTCTGGTGGCCATCAGCTCCCTCACCTACCTACCCCGGATCAAGGACTACATGACAGAGCTGGTGAGTCAGTCCAGTCCACCACCACCAGGCCTGTCGGCTAGTCCGCCACCTCCCCCAGGCCTGTCGGCTAGTCCGCCACCTCCCCCAGGCCTGTCGGCTAGTCCGCCACCTCCCCCAGGGCTGTCGGCTAGTCCGCCACCTCCCCCAGGCCTGTCGGCTAGTCCATTTGTTTACCTCCCTGTTAGTGAGCAGTTCACAATTGCCGAGAGAATCTATCCACTTGACAGGTGTGGCATGTCAAGAAGCTGATTAAATATCATTACACAGGTACACCTTGTGCTGGGGACATTAAAAGGCCACTCTAAAATGTGCAGTTTTGTCACAACACTACCACAGACGTCTCAAATTTTCAGGGAGCATGCAATTGGCCAGCTGACTGCAGGAATGTCCAGCAGAGCAGTTGCCAGAGAATTTAATTAATTTCTATACCATAAGCTGCCTCCAATGTTGTTTTAGAGAATTTGGCAGTTTATTTATGTTATTTTACCAGGTTAGTTGACTGAGAACACGTTCTCATTTGCAGCAACAACCTGGGGAATAGTTACAGGGGAGAAGAGGGGGATGAATGAGCCAATTGTAAACTGGGGATTATTAGGTGACCGTGATGGTTTGATGACCAGATTGGGAATTTAGCCAGGACACCGGGGTTAACACCCCCCCTACTCTTATGATAAGTGCCATGGGATCTTTAATGACCGCAGAGAGTCAGGACACCCATTTAACGTCCCATCCGAAAGACGGCACCCTACACAGGGCAGTGTCCCCAATCACTGCGCTGGGGCATTGGGATATTTTTTAGACCAGAGGAAAGAGTGCCTCCTACTGGCCCTCCAACACAGTACATCCAACCGGCCTCAAACGCAGACCACGTGTAACATTCCAGCCCAGGACATCTGGCTTCTTCACCTGCGGTATCATCTTGGGGGGGTGCTGACAAGTATTTCTGCCTGTTATAAAGCCCTTTTGTGGGCACCCCAGTGGTTGGGCCTATGCCCTCCCAGGCCACCCATGGGAAAGCCCTTGCCCAGTCATGTGAAATCCATAGATTAGGGCCTCGGGAATTGATTTCAAGTTTCCTTATATGAACTGTAACTCAGTAAAATCTTTGAAATGGTTGCCTTTTATAGTTTTGTTCAATGTAGTTTTATATTCAGAATAAACATAGTAATTGCAGAATGCTTAGGTAACTTAGCTGGCAAACTTATTGGCCCTACTCTGAGGCTTAACAATGTGTTCTCACTACCGTCTCCACTGTCTTTACATTAGACCTGCTGCCATTATATCAGATGGATTTGACATCTGAATGAGAAATGAAAAAACACTGGGATGTTCAATGGACTGAAGCTAAAGATGCTCTGTAGGCCCATATTTCAGTACAATCCCTGGATTTATGGGGTGTTTCGTTTCTGTACATGCTGAATGTGTGTTTCGTCTCAGCCAGACTTCCCCTACAAGGACAACCTACTCTCCATGGACTCCAGCTGCCTGTTGCTCTTCGTCCTCGTGTTCTTCGCCTTCCTCATCATCACGAAGGTGTGTGTTTTTGGAAAATGGACTCATTTGAATACTTAACTTATTTTCCCCCCATCCAGATACCCAAGAATATTTAGATTTACTGCACTTGTTAGTGGTAACTGAGATCTTGATCTGATTTACCCAATCCATTGACTGAACTTTAGTAGACGGATGATAGACCTTGACTGACAGGTCTTCAGTAGATGGTTGATAGAGCTTCTGGAGATGAATCAGTGGTGTTGGAGCTGGGCTAGAACACAAGCCTGCACACCGTAGCTCTCTAGGACCAGGATTGAGCATTACTGGTTCAGGTAGAAAGACTTAACATTTTGGCTGTCCCCCCCCCCCCCCCAGGCTTACCTGATCAACAGTGTGTGGAACTGCTACAAGTACATCAACAACAGGAATGTGCAGGAGAGTGCTGTTTACCCTACCTTCATGGCCCCTCCCCAGGTTTGTGTCTGAAAAGCCTGCTCTCCAGGTCCCAAACTAATTGTCAATGACACACGTAATCAAACCTCTGAAGCATACTGTGGCATAACCAGTAGAGGGCATACATTTCACATGCTGAGTCCGTTCAAGGATGCAAGGTGGTTTCAATTGAGTTCGGAAAATATGCAGACCACTTGACTTTCTCCACATTTTGTTACATTACAGCCTTATTCTAAAATGCAATTGTTTTTTTCCCCCTCAACCTACACACACTACCCCATAATGACAAAGCAAAAACAAGTTTAGAAATGTTTGCAAATGTATTAAGAATAAAAAAAACTGATGACATTTACATAAGTATTCAGACCCTTTACTCAGTACTTTGTTGAAGAACCTTTAGGCAGCGATTACAGCCTTGTGTTTTCTTGGGTATGACGCTACAAGCTTGACACACCTGTATTTGGGGAGTTTCTCCCATTCTTCTCTGCAGACCCTCTCAAGCTCTGTCAGGTTGGATGGTGAGCGTTGCTTCACAGCTATTTTCAGGTCTCTCCAGAGATGTTTGGTCAGGTTCAAGTCCGGGCTCTGGTTGGGCCACTCAAGGACATTCGGAGACTTGTCCCGAAGCCACTCCTGCGTTGTCTTGGCTGTGTGCTTAGGGTCATTGTCCTGTTGGAAGGTGAACCTTCATCCCAGTCTGAGGTCCTGAGTGCTCTGAAGTATCAGGGATCTCTAATCAAGTTGTAGAAACAGCTCAAGGATTATCAATGGAAACAGGATGCACCAGAGCTCAATTTCGAGTCTCATAGCAAAGGGTCTGAATACTTATGTAAATATGTGTATGTGTTTTAGTTTTAATACATTTGCAAAAATGTCTAAACCTGTTTTTGCTTGGTCATTATAGTGTATTGTGTGTAGATTAATGAGGGGGAAAAATGTATTGAATCCATTTTAGAATAAGGCTGTAATGTAACAAAATGTGGAAAAAGTCAAGGGATCTGAATACTTCCCGACTGTACACCCAGTCTGCCCTCCTTTCCAGTTTTAGACGGATGAAATATCTAGCAAAATAAATTATGTCCATGGCTTTGGTCCTCTCACTGTGTGCAGTATATTTATAAATTGATTGATAAATTAAAAAATAATTCTCCCTCTCTCCTCAGTACATCCTGCCTACCTACGAGATGGCAATGAAGATGCCAGAGAAAGAGCCCCCTCCCCCCTACATGCCTGCCTGAAGACCCCGTGCCCCCCCCCTCTCTACCCCCATCTATATGTATGTGTGGGCCACCCAGAGCTCGTCATTTTGACTCCACCATGCATTTCTAGAGAGGAGGGATACTCTTTATAAAGTCTTGCTAACATTCAAACCCCTGTAATATTGTAGACAAGTGAGGGGCAGATGCATAAAGCGATGAAAGCTTTACGACTGTTCGTTCCTTGTCTAGCCCCGTCTTTTGATGCCTTACTAAAAAAAGGGATATTGTGAAAGTACCATCGCTTCAATGCCTTTCACCAGTCCAGCTTTAGAAAAACAATATCCTTTCCTTATAGATTGATATTATAACGCGTGAATGTAAAAAGGAATACTGTTAAGACGATCCACTTATGATAACTCATCTTTATCCTTGAATGGTTTTTTGCTTGTTAAAATATCTAGATGTGATTCTGTTTAAGAGTTTGATTGGGACGTTTGAAGCACTTTCTCTTTATCCCTTTATTTATTTAGCCTTGGACATCCATTCGCCACCTGTGTGTGCCATGTTCATTCTCCGCCACCGCCTTTGTGACCTTGCGTTGTTAGCTTAGTCAAGCTAGTGTATTGTGTTGCAGTTCGAAGCGTCCAGACACTGCTGGTTAAAGGGATAGTACACCAACAGTTGGCAGATGTTTTCAGACCTCAAAATTTGTCCAATGTCAAGATGAAATAATAAGATTTAACAAAAGTCCGCTTTGGAGGACTGAAATCAGACAACCTTTGGTTTTGAAGTGGACTGTCCCTTTAAGGTTCACCTGAAGGGAACGAACAGCTAGTGTGAACAGTAGTGGATCCATGCTACTGTTTCTTTCTGCCTTTTTCTTTACATTGTGTTTTGATCCTTGTGGGAAACAAATAGCTTCAATAAACCATTCAAAAACATTTTGTATCCATTACCTGACTGAGTCCATTCATTTTTACCTGATGTGAGCAAAGAAACATCCTTACTTTTTGTTGAGATCCTATTTAGTTCTGTACTCAGGTTAAATGCTCATACCAGTCGAAATCCCCTTTTTTTGTTGCTGAAAGATGACAGCCAGCGCATAACTGTGATGTTGCACAATGATTTAAGCCAAAAACTTGACTTAGTCAAATTATTATATATTTTGGCTTAAAGTGACATCCAAACTGCCCTCTGTTAAAATCCATGTGAATGTGGTGTCTTTTCCTATGATATACAATTATTTTGGGACTGGGTTTTATTTAAATGTTACCATCTGTCAGCATAGCATTGTTTATTAACAGAAAAAGCTGCAAAGTTATTCCTCTTTGTGACCGAGATAAGCCAAACAGCCTTGTGTCTACTTGGCCACCTGAGACATGGAGCTAATTAAATTAGGGAGGAACTTTTGTTTTTGCACCTCCATTTGGGGGGGGGGGGGGGGGGTGAATTATCATAACTGGATCATTTGTAAATTCACTTATTGTTGAGCTAGTCTGTAAAAAAATATCTTGCCATTTTATAAATTGATATAATTGCGCGATAGCAATTACTGCCCCACTGTGTCTTTTACAATGTAGAAAAATGTATATCAGCTATCTTTTGAATAGTTATCCATATTACGAGGGCGTCAACTATTCATATGGTGCATTCACGGCCGCAATTTATGGAAAATCCCAAACTTTGGAGATCAAAGATAGGTTTGTGGTTTCCATCTGTGGCGAAATTTCTTCTGGATTTCGTTGGTGGATCACATCCAACTTTTAGGTGCATGCACCACCCGCTACTGTACTAGTGTGAGGCCATTCATTTCTGCAGTACAATTGACAACCATGGCTATGAATGCTAAAAAGCCCACCTTACTGAAGTAGATATTCTTCCATCACTCTCTTGGTCTCTGCTCCTCTACCACTCCCTTCACTGCTTTGGCAGACAACACTTTCTGTACTACTCTAACCCTGGCAACCTCAACCTGCCTTTTACCGGACACCTGATCTCCAGCCCCACGGACACCCCCACAGCTAACACACACAACTTTCTCCACCACCTACACATTCCTGCGTCTCATGCCCTCCTGCACACTACTCACATATATGAATCTCCGTCTTACACACTGTTGCAACATGCCAATACATTTGACACCTAAATCACCGTAGTATTTTCGGCGCAATTCCCGTAGTATATTTCCCACGCTCTCCACCGGATCTGTGTCGCACCAAACAGCGGGCATCACCAGACACCAGGAATGTTCAATTTCAACTGATCCTCAACACTTAATGCCTCCCCGTTATCACTCATTTCAATGGCACCCTGCTCCGGAGAGTAAAGAAAGTCACATTTGTCTCTAATAGTGTAATCTGGAGCGCCAGCTCCCTCTGGACTGAAGAAACACAGTAAATCATCACGAATCCACTCCGTTCACCAACTCAACAGTCCCCAATCTCTTCTCCACCCAACCTGACACCACGTATGGATCAGCCAAAATTCAAGGATCCATTCTCTCCACAAACCTCTCTCCCACTGGGCCAGAATTATCCTTTCCATCCTGGGGATGAGGCCCAAACTCAGCGGTCCTCAGTGCAGGTACTACTACATCCATACTCCCGTCAGGTTCCATCTCTGAGCTACTAGAGCACGTATCCCTCTTTTTGCTCGACGCCAATCGTCCTCACCGCACCGCTTTCCTCTACACTCAGCTCCCGCTCATCGGTCATCACTGCACCTGCCACCAAAATTAATTCCCCCTCACTCTCGTCACATTTACTTTCCTTCTCCTGCTCTTCCAAAAGTTATATGCAATCCTCTACTCCATATTCCTTATCCGCCATCTTCTCCTTCCAGAAGGATACTGCAATCCCCCACTCCATATTTATTAATAAGGTTTCACTTTCTTCCTTGTACACCATCTTCTTTTCATGATCTCTGCTCTTTTTTTTTGGCATAGTTTTTTCCCCTCAATCTATGTTAATGACAAATCCAGCTCGAGACTTCTTCGATGAGTTTTAAAGGGCTGTTGCCATTCAATAAATGTTGCATTACCGCCACCAACTAGACTGGGGTATGAATTCCTTATAAAATATATATATATATTTATTCCCGGACTTCAACTCCCGAGTGGCGCAGCGGTCTAAGGCATTGCATCTCAGTGCAAGAGGCGTCACTGCAGTCCCTGGTTCAATTCCAGCCGTGATTGGCAGTCGCATAGGGCAGCGAACAATTGGCCCAGCGTCGTCTGGAGTTGGCCGTCCATTGTAAATAAGAATGTGTTCTTTACTGACTAGTTAAATAAAAAGAGAACCATTGCTATGAATGCTAAAAAGCCAATCTTACTGAACCATATATTGCTCGTTGGCCTAACCTTCTGTGCTGGCACAGATTTACTACTGACACACATATTCTCAGGATCCCTCCCCCTTGACCCATCTTCCTCTACTTTCTTCAATGCCTTTGCATAGGACAACGTCTGCACTACTTTACCCCAGGTAACCTCAACCTGTGTCTCTCACCTCCGGACACTTCTGATGCCCAGTCACATGGGCACCCCTAAAAATATGGAAGATTTTTTTTGTAAAATACCAAGTCCATATTATGGCAAGAATAGCTCAAATAGGCAAATAGTCCATCATTACTTTAAGACATGAAGGTCAGTCAATCTGGAAAAAACATGCAGTTGCAAAAACCATCAAGCGCTATGATGAAACTGGCTCTCATGAGGACCACCAACAGGAAAGGAAGACCCAGCGTAGCCTATGCTGCAGAGGATAAGTTCATTAGAGTTACCAGTCTCAGAAATTGCAGCCCAACTGCTTCAGAGTTTAAGAAACAGACACATCTCAACCTCAACTATTCAGAGGAGACTGCGTGAATAAGGCCTCTGGTCGAACTGCTGCAAAGAAACCACTACTAAAGGACATCGATAATAAGAAGAGACTTGCTTGGGCCAAGAAACACGAGCAATGGACGTTAGACCAGTGGAAATCTGACCTTTGGTCCGATGAGTCCAAATTTGAGATTTTTGGTTCCAAAAGCTGTGTCTTTGTAACACAGAGTAGGTGAAAGGATGATCTCCGCATGTGTGGTTGCCACCGTGAAGCATGGAGGAGGAGGTGTGATGGTGTCGGGGTGCTTTGCTGGTGACAGTCTGTGATTTATTTCAAATTCAAGGCACACTTAACCAGCATGCCTACCACAGCATTCTGCAGCGATACGCCATCCTATCATTTGTTTTTCAACAGGACAATGATCCAACACACCTCCAGGCTATGTAAGGGCTATTTGACCAAGAAGGAGAGTGATGGAGTGCTGCATCATATGACCTTGCCTCCACAATTACCGGACTTCAACCCAATTGAGATAGTCTGGGATGAGTTGAACCGCAGAGTGAAGGAAAAGCAGCCAACAAGTGCTCAGCATATGTGGGAACTCCTTCAAGACTGTTGGAAAAGCATTCTAGGTTAAACTGGTTGAGAGATGGCCAAGAGTGTGCAAAGCTGTCAAGGCAAAGGTTGGCTACTTTGAAGAATATAAAACATATTTTGATTTGTTGAACACTTTTTTGGTTACTACGTGATTCCATGTGTGTTATTTAATAGATTTGATGTCTTCACTATTGTTCTACAATGTAGAATATTGTAAAATAAAGAAAAACCCTTGAATGAGTAGGTGTGTCCAAACGTTTGACTGGTACTGTATATGTTTTAGATACTTCAAGAGGTCTTAAAATTAAAAATCAAATAGCTTAGTGATTATTGGTTTGACCTCCTGAAAACAATTCATTTCAAGGATCCTGCACATCACTGACCCTTACAAAATGGTGTTTGGTTTGGGGAGGGGGAAAAAGCGCTCTTTTCCGTCTTGCATCTGGATTGGACAATAAATTACACACGTGATTTAGTCAGTGGTCTTCAAATTGACCCTCCAAGTCCCTCTCCTAAACATTTGAGTTTCAGACATTTGTGCTGACTGGGTAAACCGGCAAGAACTTGAACGGACGTGAGAAGAAAACATTGGTACAATGAAGTCTTTATTCGGGAGTCTCGTCTACTGCCTTTTCCTCTTTGTGTCTGATGTATACGGAACGCACCGTTTGAATGGATTCGATCCACAGCAGGTTACTGCTCAAAGTTATGCACAACGTAGAAATATTGCCCGGCCACCGCTGCGGACCCTCGCTCCTTCAGGTAGGTTTTCAGAGAAACGTGTCGGTCCCCCATACACCTTTCTATTTGTGTTTGTGTTTTGTGTCATGATACACACTGAATATCACTTGATTGTTTAGCCAAGTACATTTTCCGCCAAAATTGAAAATAGCTTTTTGAATTCAATTATTTGTCTAATCCGATCAAAATCTCGTGCCAACTACTCGTAGTCTGTCCACGAGAGATTAATCCGATAATTTTATACTTCTCCTCATTGGGAACCAACCAAGTGTCCGTGCGTAAAAATCGCGTAAAATACACGGAACAATTGGTTTTATTATAGCCACTCCTTGAATTGTAGATAATTCGGTCTGCTATAGGTTTGCAAAATTCCAGTAACTTTTAACCTGGTTTTCCAGAAATCCTGGTTGGAGATTCCTTTTGGGAACGTTACCAGAATTTTGCAACCCTAGTCTGCTATGTGGAAATTCTAATACGTGTACTAAGGTACTTGGACATATGCATTCCATGTTCATGCAGTTCAACAGGGCAATAAGTCATTATAGATTTACATTTACTTTTTTTAACCATACAATTTCAAAATTGACAAATTGTACTTGATTTTGCTTTATTGGCTAAACAATGACATCCAAGTTTATAAGACCGATACCATATCTGTCAAATCTATATGTGCTACAAGACTAAATGCATGTGTAAGTAATTTACATTTTATAACATTTTATGAGTGCGATATTCTTCTATGCTGGTTCGAAACGAGCCAAGCGGCTACCAGCTCAAATGTCACTCATGCTTCAAAAACTAATCAGTATTCTCATGCTAACTCTTAAAGCAAGCGGAGTTCATTCTCACATCAACAACACACCCATAACTATAATTTATATAAACTCACATCGAAACATAACTATCATTCATACAAACTCGCTTCGAAACTATAATTCATAGACTCACAGCTTGCCCATTTGCTGACTAACTAATTTGCTCTACCGCTCCTCCTCCCCTCCTCTGGTGGCCCCTAGTTCACGCCAGTGCATACAGGCATAGAGGCTATCACTACCACCACCAGCCACCAGGGATCCACCTGCCCGTGGTTTACCAACAACCTGGCCCTCTATCTCCACCCGTGGCTTACCCCAGATCCTCTGTCCCCTTACCACCTTACCAACACAGAGCGCCACCGTCGGTGTACAACCTATACCAAGACCTTTCACCTCCAGTAGTTCACCACCACCCGTTTAAAGTTTTTTTTCCACCAGTGAGCCACCACCACAAATTCATAGGTAAATGTCCACACATTTTACCTCTGGTACAGCCTAAACCTACTACAGTGCCAACGACCCCTGTGGTGTACCTACCCACCACAGTTCCAACTCTACCATCAGTGACTACACTGCAACCGGTGATGACCACCTTGCCACTGGAGTTGACCACCACCCCCGTGCCGCCAACACTACCTGTCAGTACCCAAAGCGGCGTCGTCATCACCACCACCAGTGTGGAGACAGGTAGAAGCCAGGTTTCCCTTCCTACCCAACCAATTCAATCCATAGTTGTCCAGGTCAGCTCTGTCTTTTTATTTTAGAATAGCACAGGACTACTGTCACATAATCAACCATTCTCAATGATCATTTCATCACATAATCAACCAGCCAGAATTTATGTTATTTGCAATCTAATAATGACAAAACACCATACAATACTGGGGTGAAGCGTTCCAGGACAAGTCAAAAAAGACTTTCTTGTTCTCCGCAGTTTATAATTTGGAACAGAAAAACTATGAATAACTGGATTAACATTTAAATACTTTTCACTGCATTAGAATGATATTTTTTTTTAGTTTATTCTGGAAAACAACGAACCAGTTTTGACAACAGGATGATTAAAGAAGGATACTGGTATCAATTAAAATTCTGCACCAGTTAGGATGTCAAAGCTTAATGAAGCCTTGCCATTCAATTTGGCCTTTCACAGTCCAATCCTGAACTATTAACAGAAGAACAGTTAAGAGAGGTGAAAGGATACAGTATGGCTCCATGAAAGGCATAATATACTGTAATAACTAACCTCTAAACCGTCTAACTGAAATGATGCACAACTCATGGCCTTGCAAACCCCTCTTTCATCCTATAACTCAAGCAACCAGAGTTGTGCATCCCCCAAACAACCACGAGAAATGTCCTTTTTTTGTGTAGCTGAATTGTTTAAACTTTCTTCATGGACACTAATATGAATGAATGTCGCTTTTCAATCCACAAACTAGGGCTACATGTGTGTGTCAATGAAATGAGTTTGTATGAAATAAACTGGGCTTTTCAGTGTGAACATATGGCCATTTTGTTAAGAGCTGCAATGCTTCTGGTTTGCCACCAGCGACAGACAATTCCTGCAGGAGCCGTCCCCTGGACCTGGTCTTCATCATCGACAGCTCCCGCAGTGTGCGCCCTGGCGAGTTTGAGAAGGTCAAGATCTTCCTGGCCGACATGGTCGACACCTTGGACGTGGGACCAGAAGCCACCCGTGTGGCCGTGGTCAACTATGCCAGCACGGTCAAGATCGAGTTCCTGCTCAAGGCTCACCTGAACAAGCCCAACATGAAGCAGGCTATCACCCGCATCGAGCCCCTCGCCGCCGGCACCATGACTGGCCTGGCCATCAAGTCGGCCATGACCGAGGCCTTCACCGAAGAGTCAGGCGCCCGGCCAAAGTCAAAGAACATCGCCAAGGTGGCCATCATCGTGACAGATGGGCGTCCTCAGGACCAGGTGGAGGAGGTGTCAGCGGCTGCCCGGGGGTCCGGCATCGAGATCTACGCGGTGGGGGTGGACCGAGCCGACATGACCTCTTTGCGGCTGATGGCCAGCAACCCTCTGGAAGACCACGTGTTCTACGTGGAGACCTACGGCGTCATCGAGAAGCTCACCTCCAAATTCAGGGAGACCCTGTGTGGTATGACTGAGCAGGGTGGAGGAGGAGACTAGTCTAAACCGTAAACGTTGGTTTTAGTCTGAGAATGTGTACCGTCTACAGGGGTGGTTTAATCTGTTTTCTCTTTAGCACTTCATTTTGAATCCTTAGGTTTTCTACTAAAGTGTAAATTATACGTTGACCAAATGGTAAAGAGAAAAAACACACCTCACGTGGATTAAAGGTTTATATACCCTGGTACTAGATTCCAGCCCATTGGAAAGTAGTTCGGCCATTTGTCTACTCTGGGCTTGTTTCCCCACATTTAGATTAAACCTAGTCACAGATTAAAAATCTATTTTAATGGAGAATCTCTATTGAAAGTGCCTCTTAGTCCAGGAGTAGGCTTAATCTGGGTCTGGGAAACCCGCCCCAAGAGTTTTTGCCAATCTTGGTCTCTAGTGAACAGTCAGGTATGGTTCCTCACTTTAAGTAACAGACAGGATGGACCTTCAACAAGTGCAAGGTGATCGAAGAGGTAACTGCTCATTAACGATTGACCAATGAGAAATCAAAGCTTCATGCCACACACAGATCGCTTTGAATCTGTCAATCGTACAGCTTTGTTTAAAATGATCAGAATACTGTTCTAAAATCTTCGAAGTCATTTTGAATAGTAAATTGACTTTTTTTTCATAACATTCTAATATTTATTAACTTGAATGTTGTGTACATTTTAATATTGTTTTTAAAATGTATTTATTTTTTATGTTAACTGTCCCCCTTCTATGTTTGCAATGAACCTTGACTGAGTTTGTGTATGGTCCACCAGCTTTCCAGTCACATTAGGTGGCCTTCAGTGTATAGCTGGCCTTATTTCAATAGTCTATTGATATACTTCCATACACCTTTTTGAAGCTTGGAACTCAGACAATACAACAAACAGTCTTTTGCGTCTACAATTTCATCAAACAGGCTATGGAAAAATGTCTCTAACTTCTGCACTTACACGCACATGCTCAAAAACATGTCTTAGTTCATTTTGCTATGGTATCTATACTTGTTATGCTATTTATACTATATACAGAAATGAGGTTTTCTTAGAGAAATTAGATTATAAATGGGTTATAAACGACCAGCGTTTATACATGGTAAGTATGTTTGATAATATGGCTTCTTCAGATCACTTTTGAATGCATACAAGCTATAACCGTTCCAAACTTACCAGCCTATGAAATTGTACCCATGCTGCTTTGTGTGTAGCTTGATGGCGGCGTCACTTAACCCCAACTTATTCCAGGTTGGGACCCCTGTGACATGGGACACGACTGTGAGGACATGTGTGTTAGCAGCAGCAGCAACAACTCCTATCACTGCGAGTGTCGGGAAGGGTATCTCTTGAACACGGACAAGAAAACATGTTCCCAGAGTCAGACACGTAAACCTCCCCACTATGTTTGCAAAGGACCTTGGCTGAGTTGCATTGAAGGTGTATGGTCCAACAGCTTTCCAGCCACAGTGTATAGCTGGCACTATGTCAATATATACTTCCATACAGCTTTTTGAAGCTTGCAAATATTGCCACTGGAACTCAGATAATACAAGTGTCCTTTGCATCCACAATTTCATCAAACAGGCTATGGCAAAATGTGTCCCTATATATGTGTGTGTGTGTGTGTATATATATATATATATATATATATATATATATATATATGTATATATATATATATATATATATGTATATATATGTTATGGTATCTTCACAAATGAGCGTTTCTATCAAATTGCCATCCAGGAATGAAATTGAATAAATGAGTTATAAATGACCATTACATACAGTGAGGTAAGTATGTTTGATAGTATGGCTTCTTCAGAGTACTACCCCAGATCACCTTTACTTAGAATCCTTATGCATACAAACTAACAGTTTCAAATATGATGCCAGCCTATGAAATTGTACCCATGCTGCTAGCTTGTCAGCTCCTTCCCTTAACCCCGGCTTATTCCAGGTGTGGACCCCTGTGCCATGGGACACGACTGTGAGCACATATGTGTCAGCAGCAACGCGTCCCATCACTGCAAGTGTCGGAAGGGCTATATCTTGAACCTGGACCAGAAAACGTGTACTCTGAAACGTAAGAGTCAGTGGGCTAACTGTGGTTGTATTCTAAATATGCCTCCTTTATATAATTTGAACTTTATGTTGAGTCTGCTAAGATGCTCGACCCGTTATGGATGGTGATCACAGAAGATCTCGAATTTGCTTGTTTTCTTATAAGCAGCATATGATTGATAAGTCTTCATTCCGCTTTTAAAATCCAACTGGTGCACAATCAATATTACTACTTGATTCACCTTTGGTTTTCCATTTGCCGAACACTTTGTAACACTCGCTAGGTTGCTTCAACAATGTCAAAGCATTGTGTTCCTGTCATGGCCATGCAAATGGAACCAAACTCTCTGTGCTGTCCGTCTTGCCTACTAGAGAACACGAGAGCAAAACCAAAATAGGTAAGGGATTAGTTTTGGGGTATGTCTACTGCTATCAAAGAGGATCAGTTGAACGTAGGTAAAGTACTTCTACATGGTCATGTTTAGTAGGGAGAAAATGTTCCAGACACTACCTGATCTAGTCCAATAAGAACACATTTATTTTCCAGTGCAAAACATCTTTTGCTACGATGTACTCTACTGAACACAACCCTGGTCTGTAGAAGAACAATTGCAAGCCCTACTAGTATATGGAACTCAACATTATAACAACATTAGTTGGGAGGTATTGAGTGAGAGGCTCCTCCTGTGTGGTGTTATCTACTGTACAGTTGAAGTCGGAAGTTTACATACACCTTAGACGAGTACATTTAAACTCAGTTTTTCACAATTTCTGACATTTAATCCTAGTAAAAATGCCATGTTTTAGGTCAGTTAGGATCACCACTTTATTTTAAGAACTTGAAATGTCAGAATAATAGTATAGAAAAGGATTTATTTCAGCTTTTATTTTTCATCACATTCCCAGTGGGTCAGAAGTTTACATTCACTCAATTAGTATTTGGTAGCATTGCCTTTAAATTGTTTAACTTGGGTCAAACGTTTCAGGTAGCCTTCCACAAGCTTCCCACAATAAGTTGGGTGAATTTTGGCCCATTCCTCCTGACAGAGCTGCTGTAACTGAGTCAGGTTTGTAGTCCTCTGTCCTCGCACACGCTTTTTCAGTTCTTCCCACAAATTTTCCATAGGATTGAGGTCAGGGCTTTGTGATGGCCACTCCAATACCTTGACTTTGTTGTCCTTAAGCCATTTTGCCACAACTTTGGAAGTATGCTTGGGGTCATGGTCCATTTGTAAGACCCATTTGCGACCAAGCTTTAACTTCCTGACGGATGTCTTGATGTTGCTTCAATATACTTTTCCTACCTCAGGATGTCATCTATTTTGTGAAGTGCACCAGTCCCTCCTGCAGCAAAGCACCACCACAACATGATGCTGCCACCCCCGTGCTTCACGGTTGGGATGGTGTTCTTCGGCTTGCAAGCCTCACCCTTTTTCCTCCAAACATAACGATGGTCATTATAGCCAAACAGTTCTATTTTTGTTTTATCAGACCAAAGGGCATTTCTCCAAAAAGTACGATCTTTGTCCCCATGTGCAGTTGCAAACCGTAGTCTGGCTTTTTTATGGCTGTTTTGGAGCAGTGGCTTCTTCCTTGCTGAGCGGCCTTTCAGGTTATGCCAATATAGGACTTTACTGTGGATATAGATAATTTTATGCCGGTTTCCTCCAGCATCTTCAAGGTCCTTTGCTGCTGTTCTGGGATTGATTTGCCCTTTTCGCACCAAAGTACGTTCATCTCTAGGAGACAGAACGTATCTCCTTCCTGAGCGGTATGACGGCTGCGTGGTCCCATGGTGTTTATACTTGCGTACTATTGTTTGTACAGATGAATGTGTTATCTTCAGGCATCCTTGCTCCCAATGATGAACCTGACTTGTGGAGGTCTATAATTTTTTTTCTGAGGTCTTGGCTGATTTCTTTTGATTTTCCCATGATGTCAAGCAAAGAGGCACTGAGTTTGAAGGTAGGCCTTGAAATACATCCACAGGTAAACCTCCAAAAGGCTAATTGACATCATTTGAGTCGATCACAAGCTTCTAACGCCATGACATCATTTTCTGTAATTTTACAAGCTGTTTAAAGGCACAGTCAACTTTGTGTATGTAAACGTCTGACCCACTGGAATTGTGATACAGTGAAATAATCTGTAAACAATTGTTGGAAAAATTACGTGTCATGCACAAAGTAGATGTCCTAACCGACTTGCCAAAACTATAGTTTGTTGACAAGAAATTTGTGGAGTGGTTGAAAAACGAGTTTTAATGGCTCCAACCAGTGAATGTCAACTTCCGACTTCAACTGTATGTACATACATTATGTAATATTTAACACTAACGTGACATATTGCTCTGTCCCAACATGAAGAGATTAAGGCGGTGGTGGTGGTGGAGGACCCTTGTAAGTGTGAAGCCAGACTGGCTTTCCAGATGCAGACACAGGCCGCCCTCCAGGAGATCACTGCCAGACATATCCTTTCTGTTAGTTCACAGTAGGAAAAGAACTGACCGCAGCACTCAATATAGGCTGAAGACTCAGTGGTATGCCTCCTTCAAAGCAATTCATGGGTTATCTTGAATGCCTTTTATGATTAATGGGCTGGGTTGCATGATCTACCATGACATTATGCGGTTTAGATTTGTGGAAGCAAATGCTACTTTGTCAACTGGATAATTTGATGTTGTAGATCAATTGTAAAAAAATATATGTATATGAAAAGGTTATAAATGAGTTTTTCAGATGTAACTGTTTATTAACCTTTTATTCAAGTTAGCTTATTCCTAATGTTTTACCACGGAAAAAGAATTGCCTTTACTCTTCTCACTAGCTGACATGACAGGAAGGGTGGAACAGATTGAGAACATTTTGGGACCTGTCTAAGTTGAGGAAGAAACGGTAAGTAACAATTCCCTATGAGGAAGACTAGGTTGAAACCTTCCAACTCTGACCTCTGTGTATTTGTTTACCCTCAGCAGGGTCAGCCAACCTCCGATGGCCCCGCCGTCAGTCACGGACCACTGCAACACAGGCATGTACTACTACTGCTGTCCTCCATCACATCGGCGGATATCGACAACAACAGACAGTGGAACTTTGGATAAACAACACTGCAACAGCTAGAAGGAAATGATGTCAGTCCATGGTTCTTTAAACAAGCTATTGGTCTTAGGTCAGGACTGTATCAGGGAATTATGGGAGCTAATGGTGTCAGTCTGTCCATATATGAGCATCAGGTTCCCACGAAACGTTACAGTATATAACGGTATACACCTTATAGAAATGTGCTAAATACATCTATTGTATTAATTCATTTTCATCAACTCTGCTTGAGCTAACACATTAGAAATTAGTTTTTGGAAGTTTCTTCGAAGTATATTGAGAAAAATTGAAATCATGTTCAGTAGGGACCAGTCAGTGAGGGCAGTGCTTTTAAGATTTTGTTTTATTTTAACAGATTTTAGAAATGTTATACTATATGATCATTTCCAATCTAGTAGAAATATGTCATTTGTTTTTTGTGCCCGCCATATAAGGTATTTTTGTTAGGTTGTGTCAGTGCAAAATGTTGAACGCTATAATGTGAGGAAAATGTACACCCCCACGTGTGCTGTGTACGTCAGAATAAAAAAACGAATGTACTGAATATGTGACAATCAAGACCAGGAGAGGAAGTTATTTTGCACAGTACCTTTATCCATTGAACTACTTGATGAATATTAAATGGGAAGTTCAGTATTTTACAAGTTGTTAGATTGTTTCTCCCTCTGAAAGTAGTCTAGACCAGAAGAAACAGTACTCCATGGTTCAGTTTCCTTAACAGCCTCTAAAAACCTAATGAGAGGTCGACGGAAAATGGCAAGAAATGTGCAAGTTAACAGGCGGGACACAAACAGACAAATAACAGCACAATACAACAGTGGTGTGCAGAACGGCATCTCGGAATGAACAACTGGTCGGTCCTTGTCACGGATGGTCTATTGGTCGACCACACCAGGTTCCACTCATATCAGCTAAAAGCAAAAAGAAGTGGCGCCAGTGGGCACGCGATCACCAACACTGGACAATTTGAGGGGTGGAAAAATATTGCCTGGTTTGATGAATCCCGGTTCCTCTTGCCTCACGTTAAGTTAGGATTTGGTGTATGCAGCAGGAGTCCATGGCCCCTTCGTGCCTGGTGTCAATGGAATAGGCTGGTTGCAATGGTGTAATGGTGTGGGGAATGTTTTCCTGGCACACGTTAGGTCCCTTAATCACAATTGAACAAAGTTTGAACGCCACACCTTGTAGAATCCATGCCCAAAGAATTCAGGCTGTTCTGGAGGCAAAGGGGGGTCCGACCCGGTACTAGATGGGTGTACCTAATAAATTGGCAACTGAGTGTTTGTGTGTAAATATATATATGACACCAACATCTCAGATTCAAAACAAAGAGTCACACGTGTTTTTAGCAGCACACCAAGTTTGACCCCGCACTCTGACTAGTGACTATCTGGTGGTAGCAAGTGCATTACTTATGTACATACCGGTATTCACATTTTCGATACATACTGCTATAATTCTGTACACTACATGTAGATACAAAAGAAGCTCTATGTGGTATTTGTTATATAAACCTGAGCTCCCTACGCTTAGGTGTCAGTATAGGAAAGCAAATATTTAAGTCCCGCAACGATATTTATGTTAACACTGTGTTAAAATGTACTCTGGCTGTATGGTCGCAGTGAGACCTTTCAGAAACGTATAGCATTGGAAGAAGGGGAACGATCCTTCCATTCATGGATCCAGCAATGCAGGAGTTTTGAAAGAGTTTACAATATTCTGTTCCTGCTGAATCTCAGTGAGATGCAACTTTACTATAACCTACAATAAAAATAACCATATTTTTCAGGTGATTCAGAGAAATAAACAAACATTCATTCCAAAGAGTGCCTTCAGAAGTTTTTGGCAATGGTCAAGGTGCAAACATGCCGTGAACCAGTTCAATTGAAGAGGACCCAGTTCAAATAGAGATCACATGCGGTTGAAATGTGGTTGTACAATGGAATTTATAATTACCTTGTTCTGATCTACTAATTTAGCACAAGTGCCTCCAAATACCTTATTTCAACCACATGTGACCTCTATATTTGAACTGCGGCTCCTCCTCAATGGAACTGGGTCACCGCATGTTCTTTTGGCAAATTGCTCATTGCTAAAAGAGCTGAAGAAGGCGCTGAAGATTTTCCGTCTGGAATGAGTATTTGTTCATTTGTCTGAATCACCTGAGAAATACAGTTGATCTGTCTGTTATGTCTGTGTGAGGTACTCAGTCAAACATTTACCTCAGGTCTAGTTTGGATTATTTTACTAGCCAGCTGTTTTCTGTTTGCTTGCTATTTCAGTGGCTACACGGTCTACAACACAGTCTTTGTTCAAACAGTGGCAACCGTAAAAATGTTTCCCTTATACTTAGGTGGGAGGGAACGCACATACATACACCCACATGCAAGGACACACACACATACACCCAACTTTGGAAACGTTTTACGACAGCCATGGGTGGTGCAGCACAGATCTCTTTAAAATCTAGGGGAAACACTGACATGGAACCCCTCAAAGACACGACCTTCAACCTTTGACCCACATATACCCAAACTAAGCCAAAGCCTGATACCCCTAAGTGGAAGCCTGCTCTCCCCTGTCTACTATTCAAAACAATACAAAGTGCAACGCCTCAACCAGTCATCAACGATGTCATGCAGGGTTGAGGTCAAATTCATTTCAATTCAGGAAGTTAACTGAGTTTCCAACTTGAATTAAAATAAAATTGACCTCAACCTTGATGGTAAACATCATTTTTATTTCAAAACCATAATGTAAGTATTGCCTTTTCTTCCTGTCCTCATTCAACACGTCTAACAGTTCGTCAAACAGTTTACAGCTATGGCTGGATGGTAAGTTGTCAGTGATATTGATTTATAACGTAGTTCTTTGATGGTGAGGGGCTGATTGATGCCTGCCCTGTTTCTGCCAGACCATGAGTGGACTTTGACACTCTGTGTTAATTCTCACAGCAAACAACAATGTTTGGGGCACTGGAAAAATGCACCAGTTGCCGGGTGCCCCACCCCACACACACACATATCCTTCCTTATGGTGTAGACTGAGGCCAACCTGCAAAGAGCAAATGTGAAAAAGCTGATGGCTGAATGAGCATTGACACAGCATTTGAAAGTAGTAGTATAACTACTTTTCTATCAAGGTAGTGTAACGTCTGCTTCCAACTCACACTCTCAAACACAGATCCCTTGAACGCAGCTCATTTTCCAGCCCACTTTCCAGCTCACATTCTCAAACACACAGATCCCCTGAACAGAGTTCACTCTCCAGATCCCAAACACCTGAATTCTGATCCCCTGTTCACACACCTGTATGTCATTATCACACACTATTTAGTTCAGTTCTTTGAACCCCATCATTGTGAGGTATTGTTTGTTTTGTGACACACTTCAATTTGGAGGGCTGGTTTTCATTGTAATTTAATCCTCCCGTGTATGATAGTGTTTGCCGGCCTCACTTAACGACACCTATTCCCTGCTAAATCAGATTTCCTGTTATCAGCCTATTGCCTGATCTCCCTGACAACATTACTAGCCTTTTCCCTGACTGTACTGTTGCCTTTTTGGACCCCTGTGTATGACCTTCTGCCTGCCCCTGGACCCAGCTACCTGCCTCCTCCTGTGTAGGACCTTCTGCCTGCCCCTGGACCCAGCTACCTGCCTCCTCCTGTGTATGACCTTCTGCCTGCCCCTGGACCCAGCTACCTGCCTCCTCTGCCTGCCCCTGGACCCAGCTACCTGCCTCCTCCTGTGTAGGACCTTCTGCCTGCCCCTGGACCCAGCTACCTGCCTCCTCCTGTGTATGACCTTCTGCCTGCCCCTGGACCCAGCTACCTGCCTCCTCCTGTGTATGACCTTCTGCCTGCCCCTGGACCCAGCTACCTGCCTCCTCCTGTGTATGACCTTCTGCCTGCCCATGGACCCAGCTACCTGCCGCCTCCTGTGGTCCTTTAACAATAAACACCTTCTGCGCTTGAAACAAGCTCTCTGTCTCCCATCTTGTTCATTACAGGTAGTGTATTAGTTTTCTGTTTATTCTGTGGTCTGCTGTGCATTAGCCTTGCCTACCAGGACAACCTTTATGTTTAGTGCATTGTGTGCCTATAGACATGCCTCTCTATAGGCCATATATTAGAGGCTGTCATCAGTCTATACCCCAGTAAATACTTCAGTGCCCTTCTCTCCTCCTCTGTGTGTCTTCCCTTTGATCTGCCTGAACCCAACCACACACACTGAAGGTAGATGGGCTGTAAAGGAAGTGGCTACTGAACAGGCCATAGTTCCTTAAGGTACTTTTTTTTTTTTTTAAAGGAGTACACGTGACCTATCTCAGATCATTCTGGGAATTTCTCACCTAGAAAAAGTCTGCTCACATTTTTGTCTGTGAGCGTCCTTTCCTGAGTGTAACGTTTTAGTCTGAGTGTCAGACGGAAGCAATAGACCATGTTACAAATGGAAAACATCTGTCTTGTACTGATGCATACTACCGAATGATAATTTGATTGCTCCTTTGCGATAGTAATGGCATCTTTTTGTAGACACTAACTCCACCATGGTTTGTTGGATATAGCACATGGGGAAATTAATGCAGTTTTTGGATAAACGTCTGTGGTAAACACAGGCTTAGGAGATTTTATACGTTTTGTTCTGAGATCATCAGCTAACGTCACTTTTTAGTGAACTTTGAAGAATTTATGTCATTTAAAAAGCACAAAAGCTTCATAATTCATAAAGGTAATGTTAACTGACTGATATTATCGCATATAATAAAACATTAAGCTTGTCTTAACCTCAGACCTTATTTTCTGCATTTATTATATAACTCATTTTGGGGTTTTAGGACTTAAAGCTGGCAACCTCTATGACCATAGGCCTACTGATGTTGGCTTATAGAGATAATAATGCCTATTTTTTGTATGCACTAACTCCGCCATGGTTCGTTGGACAAAGCCTATGGGGAAAATTAATGCCGTTCTTGTAGTGTTTTGGATAAATGCCAAAAAATAAGGTCTGTGGTAAACACAGGCTTAGGAGATCTTATATGTTTTGTTCTATGAGAATCTTCATCAGCTCACATCACTTTTTGTGAACTTTTAAAGGCTTCGTAATTCATAAAGGTCATGTTAACTGGCTGCTTTATCTCATAGAACAAAATCTCCTAAACCTGTGTTAACCTTTGACCACATTTTCAGAGTTAATTCCAAAACCCTATTCTTTCCCCATTCATGGAAAAGATGGCGGAAGCGAACGCTGGTGTGGATCTTGAATCGAATGGCGGTAGAATCAAGGATAATTAGACTATTGTCCAAAAGAACTGAAAACTCGGCAAAGTAGCGCTCAGTGCTGAGAATGTCGCTTGTTGGAGTACGGTTTATTAATGAGGAGCAATTGATCAATTACCAATCTTGAAGATTCCATTTGAGATATCCATACTGGTAGAGAGAGTGCTGGGTAAAGTGAAGGCTGTGAGGATTACAAGAGGCGGACTTGTTTAGATTTTTTTTGTACTTCTGATGATCAGAAGGATTGTGTGTTGCGTTTTACCCGATTTGATAAGTTTGACATGTTGTGTGTGTCTCTTGGGACAGGGCACCCCTCAAGGGAGTAATATCTGGCGTCTCGTGGGAAGCCGATGTTACAGAGATGGAAAATGTTCTTGCATTGATTGATGCACATCGGATGACTCGTGTGGTGAATAAAGAAAAAGTGAAGTCTGTTTTGTTGTTTGATATGGAGTCTCTCCCTACTCAGGTCCAGTTGGGGAATATAAAATAGAGAATCAGATACTGTATCCCAAGCAGTGTGATCACTGTAACGCTTTTGGACATGTTTCAAGTGTTTGCAGAAGGGAGAAGCCGAGATGTCCAAGTTGTGGAAAAGATGATGTAATGTGTTTTAAAAGTGATGAAAATGTGACATGTTGCAATTGTGGTGGAAACCATGAAGCCATGTCTTTGGAATGCCCAACAAGGGTGAAAGACAATGAGGTGGCCATTGTCAGGGCTGTCCAGAGCATTTCATATGCAATGGCTGTTAAAAGGGTTGAGGGTTCGAATGGTACTACTGTCGAGTCCATGGTGGTGGATAGGCCTTCACCAGCAGGACCCAGATATTTTAAAGGTTAAGAAGATGGACTTTGTGGCCTTTATAGCTATGGGGATTAATGGCACTACCAAGGTGGAGAGGAAGTCCAGGAAAATATATATAATTGTAGATGTGGTTCCTAGGACTGAAAGGAGTTGCAGGAAGTATTGTCACAAGGCGTACCACCCTCTCAGGCACTAGAGCCTGCCCGTAACAAAAAATATTGCAGTTTTGAAACTGTAGTAAAAATTCAGTTACTGCAGTTGACTGTGATATTCTGTACGCAGTAATTGCAGAATAACTGGAGTGTACTGCATTTCAACTGCTGGTAAACTGCACTCTAACTGCAGTTACACTGAAAAATTACTGCAGTAAAAAAAGGGTTATTTTGGACACAGTATTTGAAGCATACTGCAGTTGTTTTGCAATCTTTTTCGTATTGGTGAGAAGGGAAAAATAGAGGATTGATGGAAGAAGTGGGAGTTTTTGTCAATGTACTATTTTTATATGGGTCGATTAAGTTAAGGAAAACTATCATGTATGGACTTAGTTTTTACTTCATAAAAAAAAATCCGTCCAGTTGGTGGCGTAAACCCACCTTTTTAGGTTGTAGTTCGCCATAAAAACCACAGAAGAATTTCTCAATTTTCCCATATGGCTGGCTGAACGAACCGGAAGTCACTCATTTCCGGGTTTTAGGACTGCAAGCAGGCGAGCTCTACATCACATTAATTAACTGACTGCTTATGTATAAGACATGTGCATTACTCAGCAAAGTACAAAAAAAATCTAAGATAAAAAAATACACAAATGAAGGGGATAAACAAATCACAAGAAAATCATGATATGGACACATAATCAACTAATAATGTGGTCAACTCTGCCACCTGTTTTTACAAGAAAGGAAAATAGGTGAACATTTGGATTATATTTAAATAGCTAATCTATTGAGCAGTTATGTACAATAAATATGGTGTTTATTTAGTAATATAATGTTAGATCAATAAATATTTTAAATAACCATAAATGCTACGTTCCCCCTGGCGTCAACACGCATCAAGAGTGTTAGTGTATTTGTCCACAAATATACTCATTTCCGGTAAGAGTTTCTGAAGCGGAAAACAGATTTCCATCCAAACATTTTATGCATTAAATGGAACAAGACAGATGTCAAACTCTTGAACGCGCCAATGTTGAATTTAAAAAACGGAATTTCAAGCAGGCAGAAGAACTATATACAAAGTTCCTCGAATCGTGCTGGAAAACAAGGTAACACAAAAACACGTTGTGATTGACATCATGTGTGAATTCCGTGCTGATTTAGCTATGTGGAATACAGTAGCTAGCTAACGTTAAATGTTAACATCCTCTTTTACCGTGGTTTATTTCAGAAATTGTGATGCCAGTGACCTTGCTACTGCTCACAACAACCGTGGGCAGATAAAGTACTTCAGGGTGGATTTTCGTGAGGCAATGGAGGACTACACTTCTGCAATTGAGGCCAACTGCCAGTTTGAAGTATCATTCTACAACAGAGGACTAATACGTTATAGATTAGGTAATGAAATGTCGTGTAATGAAGTGGCTACAACAGACGAGATTGTGAATTCTAATGGTGAAAAAGGTATTGCAGTCCCAATTTTAGTCACTAGGTGGGGTTATTTCATCCATTTGAACAAACTTGTGCTGGCAAGGCAGTCTTGCTGGTTTTCCTTATGTGAAATGTTTCTAGTAGGTTGGGGTAATCATTAAGCCTATTTTGTTGCAAAACGTTTTGTGGAAACTTGACTACAAACGGAATAAGCAAACGAGTTTATATTTGACAAATGCAGGTGCTCCCTCATTTTGTTCTGTTTGGTTCTTAAACAGTTTCAGGAATGAATACATCCCTGGTGAATTGAATGGATAAATGTTGTTTTACCTTTTTGTTGCAGGTTTTTTCCAAGATGCAGAGATGGACTTCAAGAGGGCTCTAGAACTCAACCCTGACTTTGAAGATGCCAAAGTGAGCTTACAGCAAACACTGTTGGACCAAGAGCACAAGATCAATAGGGGATATTGAGAATGTATTAGCTTTTCCCCTTAGCTACACTCTAATGACAAGAAATCTCAACAAAGTAATTGCCAGTATGTCTTCAATTTGTATTGGCACAAAATTGTGTCCATGTATGATTTCGCTTATGTTTTTTTGGGATAAGATCAATTATTAGATTATGGTAAATATAAAGTGTAGATTCACAACATACCCGTCCTTATCAAAGAATTTAACTCCAGTGTTTGACAACCATGAAAAACCTCTGTTGCCCTCATACTAATTAAGATGATAATGCTGTAATGTATACAGCACATGTTTTTTTTTTAACCCTTGGGTGGTGTACAATGTTTCTGTTATCTGATGGACCCACAACATGATTGTGTCTTTAAAATGATACAGCATAACAATGTATGTAAAAAATACTTACTGTAGATGTTGACATAAATTGCAAGCAATATAGACTGCATACATGGTTAATATTTGCCATTTACTGCTGCTAGATCACATTTACCAATAAAAGCACTATTTAAAAATATATAAAATGTGATTTTTGTAAACAAATCATTTATAATCAGAACATGGGTGGAATAAATCATGTTTCTCTTGATCTTTGAACTGAACAAATTGGAAGGACACATTTTACAGTATTTTATGGAAATGATGAGTCCAATTGAACACACATTAAGGCCGGTGTAGACACCACATGAGGGACAGTTTTACTGTGTGTGTTGCAAATGTATTTCTTGCACTTGTATGTGTATCGTCTTACTGTCCTCATTGGGTCCACACACATCGTAGCACTTTTTGTTGCTACCGGGTGCAATCTAGAATGATGAAAACACTTAGTTCAGGAATTTTAACATCTCACTCACATAAATAGTTACAGCAGGCCAAGGTAGGAGTCAGACACACACACACATGCAAGAACATCACTCACACTTCCGGCATTGGAGTTGTGGGTCAGCAGATGGGGTACCAGCATCCTCCTGAATACTCCTCACGGTGGCTGCAGAAGCTGGGGTCCTTGGGATATGTTGCCGCCTCTAGATTTCAGGTTCTTACCGATGCCATGCCCAGCTCCTCGAGAAAGAGCGGTCTCCTCTGGACCTTCCCTCTGTTCCAATCTGGGTTCAACGCCATCCAGATGACAAATGTGATGTACACAGAGATGTCCAAGAAGTTGAATATCACAAGTGGCCAGCGTAGGGTTCTTCATTTGCAGCTGTAGCCAGTCACCAGCTTGTCTAAATCGTCCACCCCTCCTTTTGGGACATTGTAATCCATTATGATCTGTTTTGTGATGTTCCTGGCCACAGATTCTCCCATCCCTATGCAGTGTACTCAGGAGTACCACATTCTACCTTTCTTTGACTCGTAGGACAATAGGGGTGTGTCGGCCGTGAACACAAATTTAGAGGAATTGATAGGCCTGCTCCGTGTATCAAATCAAAGTTTATTTGTCACTTGCGCTGAATGCAACCTTACAGTGAAATGCTTACTTACAGGCTCTAACCAATAGTGCAAAAAAGGTATTAGGTGAAGAATATATAATTAAAGAAATAAAACAACAATAAAAAAACAGGCTATATACAGTAGTGAGGCTACATACAGACACCGGTTAGTCAGGCTGATTGAGGTAGTATGTACATGTAGATATGGTTAAAGTGACTATGCATATATGATGAACAGAGAGTAGCAGTAACGTAAAAGTAGGGGTGGTGGGTGGAGGGACACAATGCAGATAGCCCGGTTAGCCAATGTGCGGGAGCACTGGTTGGTCGGGCCAATTAAGGTAGTGTGTACATGAATGTATAGTTAAAGTGACTATGCATATAAGATAAACAGAGAGTAGCAGCAACGTAAAAGAGGGGTTAGGGGGGCACACCATGCAAATAGTCTGGGTAGCCATTTGATTACCTGTTCAGGAGTCTTATGGCTTGGGGGTAAAAACTGTTGAGAAGCCTTTTTGTCCTAGTCTTGGCACTCATGTACCACTTGCCATGCGGTAGTAGAGAGAACAGTCTGGGGGTGGCTGGGGTCTTTGACAATTTTTAGGGCCTTCCTCTGACACCGCCTGGTGTAGAGGTCCTGGATGGCAGGCAGCTTGGCTCCAGTGATGTACTGGGCCTTACGCACTACCCTTTGTAGTGCCTTGCGGTCAGAGGCCGAGCAGTTGCCATACAGTGATGCAACCAGTCATGATGCTCTCGAAGTTGCAGCTGTAGAACCTTTTGAGGATCTCAGGACCCATGCCAAGTCTTTTTAGTTTTCTGAGGGGGAATAGGTTTTGTTGTGCCCTCTTCACGACTGTCTTGGTGTGTTTGGACCAATCTAGTTTGTTGTTGATGTGGATACTAAGGAACTTGAAGCTCTCAACCTGCTCCACGACAGCCCCGTCAATGAGAATGGGGGCGGGTTCGGTCCTCCTTTTCCTCTAGTCCACAATCATCTCCTTAGTCTTGGTTAAGTTAAGGGATATATTGTTATTCTGGCACCACCCGGCCAGGTCTCTGACCTCCTCCCTATAGGCTGTCTCGTCATTGTCGGTGATCAGGCCTACCACTGTGTCGTCTGGAAACTTAATGATGGTGTTGGAGTCGTGCCTGGCCATGCAGTCGTGGGAGAACAGGGAGTACAGGAGGGGACTGAGCACGCACCCCTATGGGGCTCCAGTGTTGAGGATCAGCCTGGCATATGTGTTGTTGCCTACCCTCACCACCTGGAGGTGGCCCGTCAGGAAGTCCAGGATCCAGTTGCAGGGGGAGGTGTTTAGTCCCAGGTTAGTGATGAGCTTTGAGGGTACTATGGTGTTGAACGCTGAGCTGTAGTCAATGAACAGCATTCTCACATAGGTGTTCCTTTTGTCCAGGTGGGAAAGGGCAGTGTGGAGTGCATCATCTGTGGATCTGTTTGGGCAGTATGTAAATTGGAGTGTGTCTAGGGTTTCTGGGATAATGGTGTTGATGTGAGCCCTTACCAGCCTTTCAAAACACTTCATGGCTATGGATGTGAGTGCCACGGGTCTGTAGTCATTTAGGCAGGTTGCCTTTATGTTCTTGGACACAGGGACTATGGTGGTCTGCTTGAAACATGTTGGTATTACAGACTCAATCAGGGACATGATGAAAATGTCGGTGAAGACACCTGCCAGTTGGTCAGCACAACCCACATCCCTTGGTTCTTCTCAGAGGCTCCTCCATCTGGCTTCCCCGAATACAGTTCCACGCATATGATGAAGCAGCATCACAGGCAGCCCAGATCTTGATTCCATATTTTGCGTGTTTATACGATATGTACTGCCTGAAGGGCAGCGGCCCCTAAATGACATAAGCTGCTCATCAACAGTAACGTTGGGCCCAGGGTTGTAAAACAGGGGAAGGCGTCCACCCACTTGTCCCACACTGATCTGATTGCAGCTAGCTTGTCTCTCTGCCGCTGAGCTGGTCTGGTGTCTCGGTTAGAGAAGCAGATAATCCTGGAAATAATGTGGAAGTTTTCCAGAGATGTTGCACAGATGTTGCCAGTTTCTGCATCCCACAGGGATTCTGTGGATTCCCCATTGGATCTGAAAACACCAGCAAGGATAAGAACCCCAAAGTATGCATGTAAATAAGTTTGGTCCATCTCCTTCCATCTGTCTCCAAAAACATGCCCTCTCTCCAAATTAGTGCAGTCCAGAATGATTTTCTGTATGGTGTCTTGGATGAACAGTTCATAAGAAGACTTTGTCCTGCACATGAGTAAGCGCCGTCTAAGGCCCTCTGAGCAGAGATGAGTTTTGCCATACTAATTGATTGTGGTAAGGAGCCACACAGCTATTTATTTGTTGTGTCCCTCCACCAATTTGCACCTGGCTGGGGTAGAGTGTGGGAAAATACAGAATGTTTTTACAATATATTGGAAATAATGTATCGAAATAATGTAATAACATTACATTCCACATTTTTATTACCCTTGGGTCCAGTGGACCCGAACACCACATATGTAATATAAATGTGTAGGGGGGTGCACAGTGTGCACTCAATGAAAATCTGTAAATGAGCCAAGGCCAAATCAGAAAATGAGCCAAGGCCAATGAGTCTTAGGTTGAACAAATAATTAATTGTATCATTTATATTTTAGTTAACATTCAAAATGAGTCCCACAGACCCGAACACCACACAAGGGTTCAATAGAAATACATTATGTGATATAATTTGATGCAAACCACAAAAGTTTCTTTGTGATAGTTTGATGCTAGTCTTACAATCATCGTACAATCATGAACATAAACTTGTGAATATAAGCATTAATCCATACTGCTTCTGGCTCCAACATGTTAGGTGAACAGCGTGTACAGTATTCAATAACAAGCTCCAGTTCTGTTATTTAACTTGTTAATCGGTAACCTAGGATCAATGCATTTTTGGTGTGCAATATACAACATGACGAAATGTGATTTTTCTGAATTAATGAGTAATAGTATTAGTGTTGTACTCAAGTCCACGTCTCGGACTTGACTCAGACTCAAGTCACAATTTTCATGACGCTACCATCCTTACAATGGACAGAATTTAGATTTTAAAAAAGGGTTGGATCCAGTGCTTGACTTGGACTGAAATACGTTCCGGAACTCATTTTGGGTGCAGATACTGTTCATATTTGGGTGCAGGTACTGTTCATATTTGGGTGCAGGTACTGTTCATATTTGGGTGCAGGTACTGTTCATATTTGGGTGCAGATACTGTTCATATTTGGGTGCAGATACTGTTCATATTTGGGTGCAGGTACTGTTCATATTTGGGTGCAGGTACTGTTCATATTTGGGTGCAGATACTGTTCATATTTGGGTGCAGATACTGTTAATATTTGGGTGCAGATACTGTTCATATTTGGGTGCAGGTACTGTTCATATTTGGGTGCAGGTACTGTTCATATTTGGGTGCAGATACTGTTCATATTTGGGTGCAGGTACTGTTCATATTTGGGTGCAGGTACTGTTCATATTTGGGTGCAGGTACTGTTCATATTTGGGTGCAGATACTGTTCATATTTGGGTGCAGATACTGTTCATATTTGGGTGCAGGTACTGTTCATATTTGGGTGCAGGTACTGTTCATATTTGGGTGCAGATACTGTTCATATTTGGGTGCAGGTACTGTTCATATTTGGGTGCAGGTACTGTTCATATTTGGGTGCAGGTACTGTTCATATTTGGGTGCAGATACTGTTCATATTTGGGTGCAGGTACTGTTCATATTTGGGTGCAGATACTGTTCATATTTGGGTGCAGGTACTGTTCATATTTGGGTGCAGGCGATCCACAATACTTTTTTAGCTAATATTCTATAAGAGGAACAGGACCTCAATCAGTAGAACATTTGAGGTGCCGATACTCAGCTTCGGTGAGCTCCTGCCCAAGTCAAGCACTGGTTGGACCGCAGCTTTTAGCACTACCAAGGGACTCTTGACTCAAGTATAAAGGACTCAGACTCAAACAATAGGGACTTAGGGCCAGACTCGGACTTCAGGTATTTGTGACTTGACAACGTCCCTGAATAGTATGTCTTAGCTACATTGACACAGGCAGCCCAATTCTGATCTTTTGCCAACGATTGGCAAAAGAGCTGATCTGATTGGTCAAAATACGTATTACTGGACAAAGATCAGCATTAGGTTGCCTGTGTAAACTATTAATGCTATTATTGAAATAGGCCAGTAAAATCGATTTTGTCTAGAAGGGATAGAGCTTTTGTCAAAATTGACTTTTCGTAGCAGCTTTAGGAGAACTTATGCAGCAGGTTAGAATAATTCATGTAGCAGGTTAGGAGAAGTGGGTTAAGGTTAGGAAAAGGGATAGCTAAAATGCAAAAAAAAATTACTTTTGAAGTCAATTTGACAAAACCTGTATCCCATCTAGACATAATCCAGCAGCACCCCCTTTGCCCTACTTTTCATTGTTTCCTGATCACCTCCCTGATAACATTTCAGATATAAATACAACATATAGAGCTAAAATTGTTACTTTCTCTACATGAAAGAGAAGCATATCCAATGCGTTTCAATCTGACGGTTCTGTCCTCTGATTACAGCTAACAAACTATGAGTGTGGGCCGTTGATTGATAATGACTATCACCTGTGGTCAGTGTGATTGGATACCAGATAAAACACCTGGGGAGGGGCTCAAGCACAGTATTCCAGTGGTACAGTTTTCCTTCTGTGCTGCGTGTGGGTTTTTGTTGCTGCGTACAAGCCAAAGTGACGATTTGGTGTGATGTGTGTTTTTAGACGTCTGTAAGTATCTTAGTGTTTTTAGTTTTTAATGTTTCATAAATGTTTGATTTATATGTTGTACTCATTTTAGTGTGACATGGATTTTGTTGAGTGTTGCTGTCTCTGGTCAGTTCCGGAGGCCAAGTTCCAAGCCTAGTTCAAGTAAGTTCTCCCTAATAGTATAAAGTTCAGTACCTGACTAATACTGCTCCGTAGGATTTACTGGTATCTTCTCTCCAGATAATGGTTTGCGGTCTGCGTGTCTTGGCAATGTCTTGAGGCTAACATTGGACAAAACTCTGGCTGTGGGTAGCCAGCTAGAAATTGATGCCATCGGTGAGTCTAAGTACTGAAGTCATGACAAGTTGGTGTGAACATTATTTTTAAGTCTAATCTGCAACTGTTCTTTCAGATGGCACTGACATTATACCATTGTCGCACACCTTGGCTGCCCAGTGTGGCTACAGCATTGAGTCTGACCCTTGGGGCAACACCAAAGTCTTTGCATCCTTGTTGGGCTGTTATGTTGACAACCAGGTACATTTCCAAAAGGGATACTGCGGTTAAATGACAACTACCTGGTCCTTTGTCAACCTTGCTCTTAGTCTTTTTATCAGCTGATGTATACATTTCAACTCGTGAAAAGTATTCATTTAGGGCAAAATATGCCAAGTTACCCATAATGGAAAATTGGCATTCCAGGTAGTCACTCCCTGTTTTGGCTAGTCTTACGCTTCATGCCTAATGAAAGGAACCCAGTACTAAGTGATTTGTTCCATAGGCGGATGTGGTGTTCACCTTTGGCCTGCGACTCCGAATGTATAGAGATGGCCTTTCAGAGCAGGTCAAGCATGATGTGACCGAGACGTGCAGCTACTCCCCCTGGGCCTCCCAGGAAATTCTCTGTGACAGGAACTACATGGAGGTGAGGCCCTTGTGATTATCCCTAGATTTGGTTTTACTATTTTATATTTTAAGGGGGGGGTGCAATACTTTGGGGTAGAACTTATTGATCAAGCCTTGGTGATTTGCTCTGTTCAGGTGTCAAGCCTCATGGTCACTCCAGAGACCCCTGTCAAAATAGTTGCTGGCCAGCAGGTTCATGATTCCTGGGAAAATACCATCCCTGATGTATGTCATTTTAAGATGCATTTTTTTTTTTTAATACATGTGGAATGGCTACATTTCTTGTCTGTAGTTACTATTTCCTTTCCACCACAGGTTGCCGTTGCTCCAAATGGCATCTGGAAGATGACATTCCACACCCCTGACCCCAAGGTCATGTTGCTGACTGATGCTCAGCGGGCTGGTTATGGTGCAATGATGACCCAAACAAGACTGGTGATCCGAAGCCCCTACAACATGGCAGAGACTTATTCTGTAGAGGTGATCATCACTGGCCTAAGCAATTTTCTTGGTTCACTTCCCTGTTATCATGACATATTGGTTAGAACACACCATGTGACGAATACATTATTTTCTCACCAGGTGGCTGGAGTTCCTATGGAGGTCGTCAGTGTGTCCACTTACTACAAGCTTGGCAGTTTGATTGTGGATTCAGCTGCTGCCTGTCCTACTGGTACATATGCTTTCTAAAGGAGATCTCTGGCTTTATACAAAAGCAGCACATTTCTGATTGTATTTTGCCCAATTGGTCAGGTGGTGTAGTCTTCACTGACAAGGTCATCACCTGGCATGTGCCTCGCCGCATCACCCCGCTGATTTCTAGTGCTGTTAAGATTCTGGAGACACACATGGGCATCTATGGCCAGAGGCTGGACAAAACCAAGATGGCTGCCAGACACTACAAGCTGTCTGTCACAGAGTCTCACGTCGTCATTGAGATTCCAGTGGGGTCCCCCGACGGCTACTACAAGGTCAGATTACTTGCATATTGTTGATTAGACCAGAACTCTCTAGCCCAGATAAATACAGTGAAACAATTGCATAAACACTATCTGCCTAATGAACAAAACATGTCTTGAGTTGCTTGATTTATATTTTTTTTTTATTGATTGCAGAGTCATGCCCCAGATTATGCTTACCACATAACCTACACTATTGAACCGATGCTTGAGTTGCTGTGGAGGGCAGAAAACACACAGGCTGACACAAGATACAAAGTCCTCTTCCCCATCACAACCCCTCTGATGCCCAGACCTCCACATGTTATTGACAGTAAGTCTGCTTCACTGGTACTGAAAGCAGGGGGTCTCTTCAGGATGGTGTACAGTTCACAAACACTTAGTCTGGCAGTAACCTCCACTCTAGCAGATGCTGTCCCAGTCTCTAAGGAGGTAACTTAACTCCCTGGTATAAAAAATTACATTGTCAGGTGTACTTTAATCCATTTCTGGAATACTGGTTAACTTCTGTTTACCTTTAACCCATGCTATGGTCTCTCTTCCAGACACAGTTCATGAGCAGAGTGTGTTTGACATCCTCCTGGGGATTTTCCTCCATGATGTGGAGCTGATGAACATCACCTTTACCACCAGGGTGCTAACTGTTGCAGAGTGCAATGCCAGAGGCTTCGATGTCCAGGAGCACCACTTTGCTAACGGCTCCAAGACCTTCTCAATAAGAGTGCCCTTCTCAGATGAATTAGTCCTGAAACGAGTATGTTCCTTCGGTCAAATGTACTACTGCAATGACTGACTCAATCCGTGAAAGATCATTGCTTATGTGGTGTGTGTGTATATATATATCAGGATTTTGGAAAGGGCAACTTGGTGTTTTGGCTCACAGTAAATCTGACTAGATTCTGCATCTGAAACTTGCCTCATGTGTGACATGACCAACATGTAATGCTCTTTTCTATTTAAAATATGCAGAACCCTGATCCCCTTACAACTGTGTACGTCCTCCCTCTGGTCTTCGGTCTGCTCGTCCTGCCTGACCAAACACCCTTTCCCCACCCTGCTGAGCTGGAGGCCTCCCGGGAAGATGTTGGTAAGGCCACCTAGGTTAAATACCAATCGATTCAGTATGACTACAGGACCCAGTAAGGTATCTGACTAAAGCTAGTCAATTGTTGACTTCCATGCAGATTCTATTCCTATGTGTTTCACTTGATTAAATGCATAGGAATAGAAGGCAACCGTTTTGTTTCTACTTCAATGCACCTAATCCTATCCAATAGGGAAACTGGGCCCAGGATGAGCACCCATCCAGTGCTTCAGATCAACTTGTTCCTTAGCTGCATTTTCTGTCTTAGTTCTTCCCACAATCACTGGCAGCTGCGACCAGGAGAACTTCTACTTCTCTGTAAAATACGGGAGCCAACAGGATAACTTCCAGACAGTGATGCTTCATGCTGGTTCATGGAGGGAGCTGGATATTGAGCTGGCAAAGCTGTACAGTCTCACTGACAACAGCACTCACTTCAGTATCGTAGTGCCCTTCACTGCACCTGCTGCAGCATTTGAGGTATGAGTTCTGATCCATGATTACTATTAACTCTGTGCACGATGCCTCGGATGGCTATTGAACTGCCTAATGAATCAGGGGCTGGCAACATGGTGATTTTATTTGCCCCACAAAGTTTGTTTTTTAAGGAGTTTTAAATGGTGGTTACATTGTCAAATGTGCTCTTGGTTTATTTGCAGTGTTAAATTATGGTCTGACCAATAATTCAAATTAACGGTTTAAACCCTAGTTACCTATCCCTGAACTAAAAGGAACTGTTGCTTTCCAGTTGGTTCATTTCAAATCTATCAGAGCCAGAGTGGACTTGCTGCTGTTGGAGATGCTTAACATGTGGCAACTCGCTGACTTTTCACTTGCCTGCTACTTCCCCCTGACTACAACTGGTTTGTTGTATTGTAATTTTACTTTAACACATTTGCTTAAAATATTACTAGAATGCAGCTTCACACTAGGTCAAGAGACTGACTTATCTGTACTTGTTTTGAACACATTTCAGAGTGCTACGCCAACGGCACGGTGACTGCACTGGCGGTTAAGGTGGAATCTGTTAGCAACTTGAACCCTGAATACCTGACCTTGAGGGACCAGTCATGTAAACCAGCCTTCAGCAATGACCGCTTTGCTTTCTTCTCCTTCAAACTCAACTCATGTGGCACCACAAGAACAGTAAGACTGCTTCTGAGCCTGACTCATCAGATTATGTAGATTTCAAAAGAAAGTTTATTTGTTATATGTGCTGAATACAACAGGTGTCAACCTTACAGTGAAATGCTTACTTACAGGCTCTAGCAAATAGTGCAAAAAAGGTATTCGGTGACCGGTAGGTAGAAATGCTTTAGAAGTAGCGGGCTGAGGGAGATATGGTTAAAGGGACCATGCATACATGATGACCACAGTGGTGTAAGAGGGGTGGGTGGGACACAACGTGCAATCTAGGATTTGATCGGCACATCTACTGACACTATGCATATGGTCCCATGTGTTATGATTCTACCTCATTGTGAATGACAGTCTTCAAACTGCACTGGAATATTGCATATCTAATTGTTGTCTTTCTAGTTCTTTGACAATGTCATGGTGTATGAGAATGAAATTGCCCTGCCATACAACACAGGCCAACAAAGTAGGAAAGGTCCATTCACTCCAGAGTATCGGTAAGAATACATGCCACTATGTTGTGAATGATTTTCCGTCCCGTGCGTTTTGTCACTGGTTGGCCCTCATGTTTCAGGCACACCATCTCTTGCTACTACCTGCTCAACTACACAAAGACCATGGCATTCCGTGCTAGCCCAAGGAGCACTAACCCTGTGGCAGATCCTGGGGTGGGACATCTGGTGGTCCAAATCAGACTGTCCCAGGGTAAGATGAGTTTAAGTGTGACTGTCCCAAATCAGCCTTGTCAGACTGCTTGGGTTACTAGTTCTAAACTTAACTACATTTCTTGAACAATTAAGAAATCATGTTAATGTAATAAACATTCATGTAGACTCTGTTCACTGGCTCTCTCTTTCAGATAGCTCTTATGCCTTATTCTACCACTCTGGGGACTACCCAGTGGAAAAGTACTTGAGACAGCCTCTGTATTTTGAGGTGGAGCTGATGCAGTCCACTGACCCTCAAATAGAGGTGGTGTTGGAGAACTGCTGGGCCACACTGCACAAGGACAGGACTTCTCTTCCTAGCTGGGACCTCATCATTGACGGGTAGCTAATGTTATTTTCTGGGTTCATTTTAGGCAGAATAAGTGGTCTCATTCACTAGGGAACTGGCTGACACAAATGGATCACTTGGCCAAAATAGTTTGGTATGGTATGCATTAATGAATACAGCCCAGGATTCTTCATGATTTGTAGTATTCTCTTGCCCACTCTGACTCTCAGCTGTGAGAATCCTGATGACCTCTACCTCACTGTCTTCCATCCCGTTGTTGCGGACACAAGGATTCAGGTCCCAGCTCACATCAAACGCTTCTCAATCAAGATGTTCACCTTCACCAAGGATGATGCAGTTCTGAAAGAACAGGTGAAGCAGACTTTCCTCTAAGAAGTCTATTCTCTTAGCTGCTAGCCTGAGTTATTTTAAATACGCTGTTCTCTCCATAGCTCTTTGTTCATTGTGACGCAGTCCTCTGTGACACCACCAAACCTGATGGCATCTGTTCAGGCCAGTGTGCAAATGCCCTGAGGTATGCTAACTCTCTCAGACCAACTGGCTCAAAAAGAGGTATGGTTCCATTCTTATTTCTGGCCACTGATGGCACTTATCAGTATGTCCTCCAGACTCTAAAGTTGGTGTCTGCTCTTGTTCTAGGTCTTAGCGCTGCAGATGCCAGCCAGTATAAGAAACAGATCTCATCTGGACCTGTTCTTCTCTCTGACTCCAACTTGTTCTGGAAAATATAATAAATCTTATTCTGTTTAATTCTCACCACATTGGTTTTGTGTTCCACTAACTCCTTTCGCAGATCTTGTTCCATGTAGTTAGACTCAATAGCTATTCACTAGGCCACTTCAACAGCAAGTAGTGCCAGACAATATTGGCACCGTAGTTAATTCTAAATTTAGTTGCAGCTTGGTTTGTCAACATTTACCTTAACATCTCTGCGCATGGAACCCGGTAGCGGGATGAAATTAAACAACATATGGTGATCGCTACATAAATAGTCATATTAAACATTCATGAAAATACAGGTGTCTCGCATGTTTCAAAAGCCTAGACTCTTGCTAATCCAACTGCTTTGTCAGATGTGAAAGATTTTACTGCAAAAGAATACGATGTGATTATCTGAGGATAGAGCCCCAAACTATTTCAACCAGCACAGGCGTCACGATCAAACTGCAATAAAATAAATGGTTTACCTCTGACGATCTCCCTCTGTTTGCAATCCCAAAGTTCATTGTTACACAATGAATGGTATTTTGTTCGCTAAAATCCGTTTTTATAGCCTTACACCATTTTGAACCTTGTCTAGTGAATTCTGTCATTCAATTTGACAACACATTTGAGGGAAATACGACTTTTCCAGTCATGTTTGGTTTCATTGCACTCAACTGGTTTTGTAACAACCAAACCTGGTGGGTCATTTTGCGGGACGTATTGCAATTTTTGAAGACCAGTAGTAACAACATTGTGCACCGCTGATTTGCCTTTATTTTAACCCAATGACCACTGATCGTCTTAATCTAGCTGGGTAGATGGCGGCTGAGGTAAACTAATGTTTGGAAGACTAACCCATGTAAACTCTGGCGTAAAATAAATTCATTCGCCATTGACGATTCATACCGGAAGGAGCAACACGTTTTGGTAAAGCGCATATTCAGCTGTTTATCAGTATGTCAAGGAAGCTAAGTCTAGACGTACACAATTTTAGACGAGATTGATCGAGGATTTTTTTTTTTTTTGAACAGAGGACATTTTGGACTAGTAAGTTCTTCTCATGCTAATGCTGTTTTGAAATTAGTGAAATAGCTTCTGAGGCTGTGGGGAGGGCAGGCCCACAACAGCCAAAGTGAAATGGAGACAGCTGTAGATACAGCTGGTCTGTAATATAAAGACAGATCTAGCTGATGTCATATAAATCAGACGGATCTAGCAGGTATATAATATATTCAACCTTGTGTTCCCTGTACATTATACCTGATACAGGGCTCATGTGGAACCAGTCTAACTGAACATTTTCTTTCAGTGACACTAACTCCGAATGGGAGCCCCCAGTGCCAAGGTGTCATCCCCCACTGAAGCTGGTTCATCCAGCTCCTGCCACAAGTGTTCATCTACCCAAATGTATTTCTGCAGGCATGGATGTGCTATGGCATCAGCAGCACAATATTGTGTAGAGGACTGAGGGTCTTCCAAATATTGAGTGATTTTGTAAATGTATTTCTCTTTGGGGGGTGTTAGAATACCATTTTGGTATAAAGTTATTCCATTCAAAATGTATAACTTCACCCATTTGGGCTACTTGTGTGGGACACCTGGGTGACTTCATGATGTCATAGCACACTCATTTTGGAAGTTAACATTCTGAAACTTTGCACAAGTACTGTTGCCCTCTTATATTTTTCACTGATTGTCCCCATCCGCTCTGAATGATTGATTTGTCTTAATTTGAAAGATGATACAATGACCTATACATTTATTGTATCTAAACCAGATCTCTTGTGTTATATTCTCCTACATTCAATTCACATTTACAAACTTCAGAGTTTCTTTCACATGAAATCAATAATATGCATATCCTTGATTCTGTGCCTGAGCTACAGGCAGTTAGGCAGAAATTGAAAAGTAGGGGTTAGCGCTGAGGTTAACATTGAAAAATTAAGAGAATCACCAAGGCATGGACAATTATTGGCACCCAGGTGCAATACTTGGTTAAATAGCTTCTGCCAAAGACTGCAAGAAATGCATCTAGTCCTAAGCTTGCTGTACCTTCCCACTAGCAATTTGGTTTGCTTCAAGTTGAGGGTTGCCTGCTGTACCGATGTTACTGTAGGTTTTCAATTGGGGTTTTTCTCCAATAATGGGTGTAGCTTGGTATTCTTTTGGACTGAGCTTAAGCAGCTGACTTTGCCAACCCCACAGCATTATTCCACCTTTGTAGGGACAAGCTTTAATTCACTTGGTCATTGAACATCTTAATTGCCCCTGAATTAAGGTGTTAGGTAGTTTTGGAAGTTCAAGACTGAATTCTGGTCTTCCTGTTCACAAATACAATGAAGCAGTGAAAACACTCGCTCCAATCACATGACGGTTTGACACTGTTGCTTTTCCTCTGGTACTGGTGGGGCCTTAAGTGCAAGATATGTAATTGGTAGCTTGTACACTGCAACCCCTTCCAATTGTCTGACTGGTCTTCCAGCAGGAGAACCTGAACACAAGCACCTAACAATGGTTGGTACACACTTGACTTCCTGTGACAAGTCATCTGAATCCCATCAGTTGACATCACCACCCAATTTTGCAGAATTGGTGCTGCTCAAGTGGGTCAAATTGGCAGCATGCTCATAGTTTAAATTCTCCTGGGTGCCAATTTTGCCCATGCAATTAGTTGTATGTAATTTTATAAACAAAGGGGTTTTGTAATTGTGACAACCCAATGAATTAATAATTCTCAACTAAGGGTGCAAGTGTATTTGACTGGCAGTATTTGACTGGCAAATGTTCTGTTACCTTATAGGTAGGCTTTGAATTACTTCCAATTTGTCTGACATGGCCAGTCTTCCTTGACATTAAAGTTCTGTGTGTACCAGCGTTATTGTGCTGAGTAATGGGATGCCTGCTCAATTGCCAATTTTGGTTCCCCTCAAAATGGAAGGGAAGCTGTAATGTGTCAGTGAAGCACTTCAATAGGCCAAGTTGTTTTGTCTACTGCCTCATTACTAAATCTGACTCGCATTTTCAGGAAAGGTGTAACTAAAATGGGAACTGTTTCATTTTGGACATCAGGCTACTTGAATAAACAAACATTTGAGATGTATTACTGGTTCCTCTAAACCCTGGCTATTGTTTGACATCAGCTGTAGCAACTCGGACTCCAGGTATCAGTCATTGGCTAGGAGGGCCCTATTACTGTTCCATCACTTGTCAATGGACATTCCCACTCACCAGTGCTGGACTTGGCCTAAAAGGTGGCAGTACTGATGCAGTACTGATCCAATAATTTTGAGCTAATCTGAGGAACAGGCGCTCAGACATTAGGAAGTGACGGTATACCGCTCTGAGCTCCCGCCCAAGTCAAGCACTGCCACTCCCACCTTGCCTCAACAAATCGCATCGCCAATTAGTAATTGTTCCATTGACCCCAGACCCTTTATTTTCTGGCCCTACATAGCAGTTGAGCCATGTGGGTTATAAGGCCCTGTCCTTTAAGTGTAAGGCTATGCTTCATACCTTAACACTAACATTCTTTATCAGTTGACTGCATTTATTTCCTAATGTGTAGTTTTCAACCTGTAACATTTATATTAAACCTTGATTATTTCAATAAATTCCAGTCCCACTTTATTTCTCTAATCAATGTCAATTTTCAGTGTTCATTCTCTGTACTCTGTGAGTGAACAAGTGTGAAGTGAGGCCTTTCTAGCCATGCTGTCACAACTAGGCCGTAGCCTGTTATTCTTAAATAGGTCCATGTAAAGTATCCAGCTACCTCTTATACGCAGTGCCTTCAAAGTAGTCATACCCCTTGATTTAATCCACTTTACTGCCTGTTCAAAATTGATTAAAAATACTGGATAAATGCAACATGTAAACTTTCATGAGCTGAAATGAAAAAAAATCACATGTTCCATATGCACAAAGCTTCTCTTTTTTGCACTTGTTAGTGAGTATTTCTCCTTTGCCAAGATTAACCTGACAGGTGTGGCATATCAAGAAGCTGATTAAAGAACATGATCATTACACAGGTGCACCTTGTGCTGGGGACAAAAGGCCACTAAAATTAAGATGCCACAATTGCATGCTTCCATCACATGTCATGTTGATTGCAGTAATGTCCGCCAAACTTAACATTCATTTCTCTACCATAAGCTGCCTCAATCGGTTTAGAGAATTTGGCAGTACATACAACCAGCCTCAACCGCAGACCACGTGTAACCATGCCAGCCCAGGACCTACATCGGGCTTCTTTACCTGCGGGATTGTCTGAGGGTGCTGAGTATTTGTCTGTAATAAAGCCCTTTTGTGGGGAAACTCATTCTGATTGGCTGCGCCATTGCCCACCCGTGGCTGCGCCATTTAGGTTAGTATTGTGGAGTAACAATGTTGATCCATCAGTTCTCTTATCACAACCATTACGGTTTTAAAATCACCTTTGATACACCACCCAAAACATAATTTCACAATGCTTAAAAGGATATATATTCAGCTTTTTAGATTTACATATCTACCTATTGGTGTCCTTATGAGGCATTGGAAAACCTCCCTGGTCTTTATGGTTGAATCTGTGCTTGAAGTTCACTACTCGATTGACAGACCTTACAGAATTTCTGTGTGGTGTACAGATATGATTAGTCATTCAAATCAGGTTAACCACTATTGAACACAATGATTCCGTGCAACATTGATTTGTTAAGCGCATTTTATACACCTGAACTTAGGCTTGCCATAAAGGGGTTGAATACTAGACTCAAGACAGTTCAGCTTTTCATGTATTAATTTGAAACATTTCTACCAACAAAATTCCACTTTGACATTAAGGGGTGTTGTGTAGATCAGTGATAAATCTCTATAATAAATTACGTTTCAGGCTGTAACAATGTGGGAAAAGTAGTGGTGTCAATACTTTCTGAAGGCACTGTACAACTCTACAAGAAGTAGAGGCTAGTCTGCTTCTTGCTGCCTTGTTCTGTGACGGTTGAATGTTTTATATGCATTGTACTAACTTTGCCCCATCAACTACTGATGTCTTAATTTTCCGTATTGAGTCTTTCAGTTTCATAGTTATCATTGGTACACTAGTGCCCAATACTCAAAGGGTTTTGTTTGAGGTATCTCTACCCCAGGTACAAAGCACAACCATGTTTTCCCATATCTCAAGTCTCCCATATATGAAATGGATGGTTGTGTAAAAATGTTTTACTGAAAGGGGTTAAAATGATAAATAGTGACACCACCTAAAGTCAAACCATGCAGAATGATGCATGGCTGTAAGGAGGGTGAGCCACAAGCTGATGTAACCCAAAATTACAAGCTCTGATATTGCTACAATGTGCAATACAAGTAGTCAGTTGTCTTCCCTACATACAAACATGTCTTAACGCATCTTGGAAATATAGACCTGTAAACACAGATACAACAGGAGGAAATAACTATGAATATTTATGATGAATGTAAGCCTTTTGGTAACTGTTAAACAGACAACTGTCAAATCTGCTCTCAGTCAGTGTTGTACGGTCCTGCCTGACACAAATGCATACAATTAAGTGTTTGGATGTTGTGGCTAATGTAATCAGCGCTAAGGCAAGCTCAGACACCAAAAACCTATTTTAAGTCAAATGTTGCTCTGTGGATTTGATATGTTTCTTTCAATTACATTAGGCCCCCCCTAGACTTGACTCCAAATCCATTATGGTGCCCAAAATGGCTTCCACAATAATGTTAAATGGTGGTTTAATCACCTGTATATGTACACATATGACCACTACTTAAGACTATTTCTGTGTAATTCAGCTGTTAGTAATCCAACATGCCCACCATTTACACTCAAATACCTTTGTCTGGATTTATAAAAAGGTAGCAGACTTCTTGGCATGGCAACACCAGGCAATCCAAGCCACGAGCGTCTGAGGATCAATGGGGCAACTGGGAGGCTCTGACGAAAGGAAAGAGCATCCAACCCTGGACTCAGACACCCTCTCCCGAGCTCTACAACTTGCCCCCACTGTAGTATAACTTGTGCCTCCAGGATTGGGCTCTTAAGTCACCTCATTATTTAGAAGTGAGCTTTGATTAATTGCTAGCCTAAAACGTCTGCCTGAATCCAACATGACCTTCCACTGGCTCGCTGCATTTGTGATGCACATTGGGATGTTCCGGTGCACCCTGATCCTGTTCCGGTTGAGCTGGCACATTGCTTCTTCCAGACAGTCATGTCCATCATCCTGGGTTTGCTGTAGATGTTTACATTAAGGTTTATTAGGAGAATGCAACCAGAATGACACTCATTGACAAGAAATGCCATCAACTTGCACCACTCCAATGTCAATACTATTGTGAATTTCCTAGAACTATCCTCCATAGGCCCACTCCTCCCACCAGGCAGTTACTAGAGAGACTGGACTGCCATGTCAGGCCATTCAACAGACACAAATTGCTTGTGCATTGCCTTCATACTATTTTGCTACCAACCATAGCTGACCAGCCCATGTGACACCTGAACTGGACGAGCACGTGAAGAATGAGCTCATGCTGTGGTGACTCATGCATTGGTCTGGGAAACTGCAGTAATTCCAACATCCCTATAAGGACATGCCATTTTATGACAAACAAGAAGCACCGTAGGATGGTAAAACTTGCTGTATGTGATTATTTATGGAGGCTGGGGATTGACTGGGATATAGGGGTCTTTGTACACCATGTCTGATCAGCTCCACCTCCTCTTCAACCATTTAACTGTCCATCAAAGCCCAGGGATCATCTTCAAATGTATATGGAGCTGTGCTATGTCCCTCACAACCAAGCTACACTAATCTCCAAGTAACTGGAGGTCACTCTCACATGTTGTCACTCTCCACATTTCCTGCTGGGCGTGCCCCAGTAAGTAATCAATGCCAACCACCCACAGTTAATGTCGGTTACATTTTCATCCCGACTTCCAAAGGAAAATAAAGAAATATGTAGGACATGACCTACAGGACTTGGCCATATTCAACATAAAAAAACATAGGCATCGAAAGGAAAGTATGTGTGACAGCCCTTTCACAGACTCCTTCACAACCAGACACTCAACCATTCCACTACTGGAGTATCCTCAGCATCATTCAGGCTGAGATAACATTCTGGTTAGTCAATGGGTCTCACCTGTTGAGTGCCTGCACCAGTGCCTGCAACTGTTTGAGAAATGGAAACTGATCACCACACAGCCCTGAATACCCCGTCAAACATACAGGAATTATACTCCCCTTATTGCGGCATCTTGCCCAGAATGACCAGCAAGCTGGTCAGGCTCCAGAACTACAACACCTACTGTTAGCTGTACAACCTGGTCAGGCTCCAGAACTACAACACCTACTGTTAGCTGTACAAGCTGGTCAGGCTCCAGAACTACAACACCTACTGTTAGCTGTACAAGCTGGTCAGGCTCCAGAACTACAACACCTACTGTTAGCTGTACAAGCTGGTCAGGCTACAGAACTACAACCCCTACTGTTAGCTGTACAACCTGGTCAGGCTACAGAACTACAACCCTCGCTGTTAGCTGTGTAAGCTGGTCAGGCTACAGAACTACAACCACTACTGGCTATTTTGTCTTCTCACCCTGATAGGACACAGTCATGACCTGCCACCTCAGACTGAATCAACCTTGCACATGTCGTTTTATTGGGGAAAGGTTAGCATTGCTATAGTAAAGTGACCAGATTTCTGAAGAAAAAAAAACAGGGACATTTCCAGTTTGGCGGTCAATATACCATTAAAATATCCAATGTTATTATTGATGAAAGAAAAAAGGGGGACAATTCCGGTTTCATTTATTTAATCTAACAGCCACACTGTGATAGACAGAGAAAACAACTATATTACAGAAACACTACAGACAAGACAGAACTGTCTGATCTGAACAGCCATTCAGTGGTCCTGGTAGTCTGGGTAGAATTAGAGCAGAAGAGAACATGAGCAAAATTTTAAAAAACAGACAATAGTGTATGTGAAATACTTAACACAATAAAGAAATAAGATGCTGATGAGATTGGTAACTACATAATATACTTATACCAACCTAATCTGTATATTTCTCAGAAGAAGGTATCTTCTTCAGGATTGCTCTGTCTTTGGCCAGCTTCTCCATGAACTCCTGGCAGGGGAGGATGACGTTTGTCTTCACAATAAGCACGGCCTTGATGGTCGGAACAGTGAACCTATTTCTTGCTACTGTCCATATATCATTAATTTGGGAGGACACTCTCTCGACTGGTGCATTACTTCCAGGTAAGCACATGACAACAGACGCTAATTTAGCCAGGTTAGTGTGTGGGATGTTGTTCTCTTTGAAGTGTGTAACCACCATGCTCCATATCTGACTAAGCGTTGTCTCAGATGTTTTCCATTCTTCAAGTGATCCCCCCTTTAGGAACTCTTGCAGGCCAGTAACCTCAAACAATGCATCCTCATCGATGGTCACATTGGGGCATTTTTCCTGCAGTGTGGCTGCTGCCTTCTGGATCTATTCACGCTGAGGTTGCCTTTTAAAAAGGAGACCATATAAATATTTTAGATTATTTGTGTGCTTTCCCCATGCTTGCAAGTAATTCACACCCGTAGTGAAGAATGATTGGGATGTTTCAAGAAAGCTCTCTTTAGACATTGCTCCATTATCCTCCAGCTCTCTCAGAAGTCCTCTGACCAAAACTGGAATGAAGTTGTCATCATGTCTTGCAGTCAATTTTGCCTCAACGTTTCTCAGAATTGCAGTTGACTCCACAGCACAGCGGTCCTGGCCTTTAAGCATCTTGATCATGTCACTGAATAAGGTCAGGTTTCCATGGACAAAGGCCAGCCAATGGACCTTCGAACGTTGTTCACGGGACAACAGGGCATGTGTCTTCATAAAGAAAAAAGGATTTCAAATGGCACATATATTTTCAGCACCCTTTCTAGAGCAGGGAGCATGGACAGCCAGAGAACATCGCAGTGTCCTAAAATGTTATGGTACTCCTGGCCAACAAACTCACAAAAGCTCTTCAGTCTTTCTACTCTGACGGTGAAAATATGAAAATATCTTTGTGAACAGGTAATCAACATCAAGGGGAATCATATCCAAAGCTATTCTGGCTGTGTTATGAATGATGTGGGCAGGACAACCTAAGCCAATCACCTCCCGCTGCAGAGCCTTTTTAACTTTGGTATGGACATTAACCCTTCCCAGCCTATTCATTCCTCCAAAGTTGGTATTTGTGTTGTCAGCAGAGAATGCCACGACTTTGTTTTCCAGGTTACATTTTTGGAGAACCTCGTATGCAATTTCCTCTGCTGTTTCTCCTTTCAATTCAACAAAATCAAGCTGTTTTGTTTCCACAGATGTGCTGCCATCATTTATTTTACTCACTATGGTGTCACATTTTGTCCTAGCACATGTAAACTTTGGCTCATAAAGCTTCCGTGTCAGTTGTGCTGTGCAGTCCATAGATCTGTAACTATGATTGCATACCACACTATGCGATGCAAAGACACCCTCCTGCACAGCTAAACCATATTGTTCTTGGGAAGGCTCTACCTTCTTGAAGAATGTGGTGACAGAGGGCATACCAACACGGCCAATCAGAGAGGCTTTATGCTTTTGTCTGTTGATGTTCTACCACTGCCGTTCTTCCCCCGCTGCCAATTGGAAAAATAGGAATAACAAAAGGTTTCTGTGAACCATTCTATCGTCTTGACCGGAGCGTATAAACGGAAATTCTTTCACGTTGCCATTAAAATGGCATTTTCCGTTTCTTGGCAAGAACCATTGTCTGCTCTTCTTCACTCTCATTGTGTCACTCTTCTTACTCTTAACTTTTTATTCTCTCCAATCTCTCTTTTCTTCACTCGTCTTCCTTCTCTTTCTTGCTTTCCTTCTCCTCACCTTTTCACCTCACTCTTCTACTCTCCTCGCTTCACTTTTTTTACTCCCTTAATTTTTCCTTCTCTTTCCTCTCCAATCTGTAATAATAAATAATACACTATTAGATGAAATACTTTGGTTAACAGATTCCCATTGCTTGCATCATTTTTGTATTTCATCTCAAAAACGTTGTTTGGAATAATACATTGGCGGGCTCTGTAATCATATCTTTACCTTTCCTCCTCTTTCTCTTTCACTCTTCTTCCTAGCCAGTCTTCCTCCTCTCCACTCTCTAACAGAAAACATTATGCTAATGTTATCCATGAAAATTTCAAATTCTATTTTCAAACTACTTATTATAATGCCAAACCATTAAAATTGTAATCTACAAATAAATATTCTCAATTAATTGTGCATTAATTTAATATAATTTCAAAACATTCACATGCGTTGGATTAGCTGCTTTTTAACCTAGCTAACGTTACCATGACAGTTGCTAGCGAGCTAGATAATTTACTAATTTAGTCTACATAGACTATCTGCTCTATAAATTTAAATATGCTATCTATATAATAATTTGTGACATTGTAACTTACCTGGCTTGAAGACACTTACTAGCTTCTGGCCGAGTTTTCCACAGCAGTTTTCTCTAAAACTAGTGCGAGCAAGTAGTTAGTAGAAGAAGAGTGAATGAAGCTGCTATAGCGAGTAGCCCAAAACAAGCACAACGCGATTGAGACGTCAACCAGTAGGCTCTGCTGCCTGGTCTTTCTTGCCATGTAAAATATTATTTCACTTTGCGGTCTGTTAACGCACAGTTAAAAACGGGGATATTTCTGGGGACAGCTACAGCTGGGGACAGGCCACCAAAAGCGGGGACTGTCCCTGGAAAGCGGGAATGTCTGGACGGAACCCAAACCGGCTGTGCATGTGCGCCGTCGTGCATACATTTATTTTGTCCCCCCACACCAAACGCAATCATGACACAGGTTAAAATATCAAAATAAATTCTGAACCAATTATATTAATTTGGGGACAGGTCGAACAGCATTAAACATTTTTTGGCAATTTAGCTAGCGCTTGCTAGCTAATTTGTCCAATTTAGCTAGCGCTTGCTGTTGCTAGCTAATTTGTCCTGGAATATAAACATTGAGTTGTTATTTTACCTGAAATGCACAAGGTCCTCTACTCCGACAATTAATCCACACATAAAACGGTCTACCGAATCATTTCTAGTCATCTCTCCTCCTTCCAGGCTTTTTCTTCTTTGAACTTATATGGTGATTGGCATCTAAACTTTCATAGTATTACCACAACGTCCACGTCCAACAACACAGCTGGTCTTTCAATCACCCACGTGGGTATAACCAATGAGGAGATGGCATGTCATTGGTATAACCAATGAGGAGATGGGAGAGGCAGGACTTGCACCTTAGCCCTTGGCAACACAGACGCTTGTTGACACACACGAGCAGTGTGTGTGCAATAATTTAATAATATAGATTTCTAAATTTATGTTGCAACGCTCACGTCGGGTGTAGTCAGGGTATTATGTGGCTGACTGTTGTATTACAGGTTGCTTTCCTGTAACTTAGTTACTCTACTGTGCTTGTGAAATACTTATATGATAATATGCTGTGAGTGGGAATGAGATTAAAACAAACACACTGAAAAACTAGTTTGCTTGAGCTATTCAAACAGGTATGGCAGTGCCACTCCCTTGATATACCAAGAGCCCTTATGAAACACTTAAGACAGAACACTACTTACAGTAAAAGCAGACAGGTGTTTGAGGCATGAGTGTTACATAATTCATATTTACAGGTGATTTAACCTCTAAATGTTATGGCAGCCATATTGGATATGACAACATTTAGAATTTTAGGCAAATTATAAAGAATCTGCAATGACTTCATTGCAGGACTAGGGGCTAAATATACAAAGTCCTTTAACCTCTACATGATGGTGTTCCTATATCAGGTCGGTTGAGTTAATGTGCACTAATGTGATTAGCATGACAGTTGTAAGTAACAGCAAGCTTTCCAGGACATAGACACATCTTATATGGGCAGAAAGCTTAAATTCTTGTTAATCTAACTGCACTGTCCAATTTACAGTAGATATTACAGTGAAAAAAGACCATGCTATTGTTTGAGGAGTGCACAACAATAAAAAAACTTATCACGGCAACTGGTTCGATACATTTACCTCTTAAGGTAAATAATGTACCTACATTCAGTAACCTTGCTCTGATTTGTCATCCTGAGGGTCCCAGGGATAAAATGTAGCATAGGAACTGGGTTCTACAGTTTGAACCCTTGCTGTCTCTGGCTCCACACCCACCATCTAGATGTGAAAGTTAATGTATAAGCTAATGATCCATCATTTATGACACTCTATTGTAATAGTCTCAAAAGGAAAACAACCGTCACAAAAAGTGTAATTGTGCATTTGTCAGGCAGGACCATACAGTATTGAGTGCAAATTTGACTTGGAAAGTTGTCCATTGAACAGCTACCAATCAGTGAAGTTTATATTCATGAATATTCAGTTGATACTCCACCCAGATATGAAGAGTAGTCTGGTGGACTTTCAAACTTTGTATTCGGATTAGCCAACAGAAACTACCAGCGCATAGGTTTAATCTACCAACCTCACACCTTCCCCGTAAACCTGTGGTAGTCTGTTAACACAGCCAAAGTCAAACACTGCCCATTTCTACTCTTAACATATGATTTAACCTAACCACACTTAAAAACATGTTTTACAATATAACTTGGATAACTTTGCAATATGTATGTAACAAGCAGAGTTATACTTTACAATATAACTCTGTGCTTGTGGACAATCCCACAAGCACAGAGCCACAGTTGTGATTAAATATTAAATGAAACACTTTACATAAAGGTCACACCTATAGTCACTCCCACAACGGCCAACTTTGAGTCGTTGATGAACTAGTCTTACGCACAATAGCATGGGATGAGGGCATCTGCCAGGAACACTGATCATGTGTTACACTAGTGATAAGCTGTAGTGTGTGCGTCTGGAATGGGAAAAGTAGCCACTCGTTTACATTCAGGTCCTACCCTGACGAGTAGCATTCACATTGAAAGACTCAACAGGAGTTTGCACAACTGTCGGGAGGGAAAAAGCAACACGGTTAGTGGATAGTGTCACAGCATGTGCACTGAGGATCACCTTATCCTGCAGTATCAACCTTACTGTGAACACCTCACAGGGAGGATCCCAACAGAGTCCAGTCTTGCTGCAGCACTGACTGGTGTAATGACTGACCCGACTCATCACATGCTGCCTCAGGCTAGATACCAGTACTCCACGCCGTCTCACCCTGGGACTCAGCAGCACTAACAGCCTAAACTCAATGCACGGACCGTCGAATTAGGTCAAGTTCATTCAGGAAGTAAACCAAAATGCCAATTCTACATGCCTCAGAAGAGAAAAATTGGAATCGGTTCACTTCCAAAATTGAAAGACCATCACCGCTGTAGTCAGGGCTCGCATCCATCCACAGCCTTGGAGCTCAGCGTCACCACCCTGCTGGCATCACTTTGGGGGGACAACATGCTGGAACACTGAGTAAGTTCTTCCTACTACACTGGAATTCTGTTCTGCTTTTATATCAAATATTTATTTGAAAGTTACTTTCCCCTCAGATGGAAAATTGGTTTGCAGCTTAAAACTGGTTCCGTGTTGCAGAATTACAAAAGGGGTTGATTTATGGATGTCAGATGACTAAAGTATATGCCTTGGTGTTGAATGCAAATAACCAGATGAGCATTAAAGCTACCTTAATCTTTAAGTTACCGTTTCTGACCCACTCACACTGCCATGCCTGATGAAAATCCAAATTAGAGCAATTGATAGATTGAGGTGCAAGTGAATCAAACCAAATAATATAGAAGACTTTATTTGAACTTTCCTCACATTAGGACATTTACACACGAAGAACCTGTCCAGATTAAACATATGGGATGCTCCTCAGATGTCTTTGAGGTCTTAGCCCTGTTGAGAGAAAAACCTGCTAGTTCAGTTGTGTTTGACAGAGTCTGAAAATCATTCCATACCTTTCTCATTGTTGTCCTGGTTCACACACTGTCCAGCACAGAGGCCAGAGGGACTACTGACGTCACAGATGAGCTCAACACAATGGACAAAGAGCTACGAACCAAATAGACAAAGGGAAGATTACCACTCAAACAAAATGTACCTAAACAGAAACTATTTTGTGAACTTTATCTGGCCACTAAGATAATTCACATCCTTGGCGAAGGAGAACATCTTGACCTCAAAGCGTTTGATGTGAGAGGGGAAGTGGACCCTGGAGTCAGCCACCACTGGGTGGAAGACCACACGGTACAGAGCCTCCAGGTTTCTCACAGCAGCCAGTGGAGAGGCTGGCCCTACCTGAGGTGATATACTACAAAGCAGGTTCAAGGAGTTAACATACCTACATATTCTGATAACTTATTAGAAAGATCTACTGAATACAACCATGTTCATTTAGATTGAAATAATGCACTCAAAAAAAAGTGAATATCAGGGTTGGAACGCTAAGTCAGCATTAAATCCAAAGTAACCCACTACCCAAAACACTTATCTGGGAAATGCTCATTTTCATATCCTGTTGTGCCCCAATAAACATGACCAATCTATACCAAATGCTACATCAACAAGAGGCTTCTGCTGAATTCACCAACCACCTCCTCCATAACTACTCCTCTGCAGATCGGAGCTGGTTGGATAAGTGGAAGCATTACAGGTTGGAAATATTTCCACCCAGGCAATCAGAAGGCAAGATTAAGCCTTGACCATACGGCTTACATTTCTGCACTTTATCAAGACTATAAATGCAGTGAAGGAGACCTGCTAAATTTATGCCAATGATGGAATATTCGATCCTCAGATCAGGACTGACTAGAATGTAGAGGCCAGGTGTCAAATTGAAATTAGTGCACTCTTACCATGAGTGAGTCTCAGTCTGAATATAAACTGACCGTTCCCAGTCTCATTGATGAGGAAGGAAAGCGTGGCGGTGACATTGACCACGTAGCAGCAGGACAGTCAAGTATTCTACCATCCCTCATTAGGTTAAGGGAAACATGCCTACACTGCTAGTATTGCCACAGGAAGATGTTTTGGGTGGGGGTACTGCAGCACCCGTAATTCCAGAGCTTATGACTGGCAGAAGATGGAGGTTAGATTATTGAGCAACTGCCGATAAAAGCATACAAATATTAATTATAAATGTTATGATTTGTGTAACCACTGACTGATATTCTTCTGAGTCTTAAGTTTCTGCGTTAGTCTTCCCCTCAAGTTCGTCTGGCAATGAGATTTCATTCTCATACAGCGTGACATTGTTGATGAACTATAAAGAGTAGCATTTACTTTAGGGCCTGTAGAAGGGAAGTCCCCATCACCTCAGGGTTATTGTACCTTCCGGGTGGTGCCACACGAGTTGACAGTGAAGTGAAAGTAGGCAAAGCGGTCATCGCTGTAGGTGGGGCCACAGGCAGGGTCACTCAGGTTCAGCTGACTAGGGTTCAGACTGGGAGCATACTCCACCTTCACCTCCAGTGCAGCCATCGTCCTGTTAGAGAAACACTCTGGGGCAAAGGACAGGTAGTCATCAGGTATCAAACAAATGGTATGCTCCAATACTTGCTTCATTTGAGCTTGCCTCCCACAGGGCAACAGTCCAGAAGTAAAGTCTATGCCCATCTGGCTCTACAATTAGGCTCAGATTAAAGAAAACAATTCATATCTGAACCCAGGTTTGGTAGTCATGTCATGGCCATTTTTCTGCTGTATTAGTTTTAGAACCAACCAGTTAGAGTTTTGAAGCTGCAAGCCAGGGTGAAGTATTTTATGGTAATGTTGTAGGGATTCAGTCACATCCAGTCTGCTCCTGATAAATGAAGAGTGAACAGACTGGGAAACAGTTAGAGCATTCATTAGTCAATTTCATTTAGAATTTTAGCTTAACGTGTTCAGGGAGCGCGTCATACCTCAAACACTGTATTTGGTGAAGAGAAGGGCACTGTGATAGTAATGTCTGAGTCACCCTCTTAAATACTGTTGAGCAAGCTCCTTGGTCAGCAGCCGCTTGCCAACCACAACCACGAAGGGCTCCTGGTTGCCATTGTTCAAAGTGATAACTGATCAGGATAACTTTTTCCAGTGACTGATGGTGAAACTAAAAGTACAAAAACAGGGAGGCACTACTTGAACTTGTCCATGATAAAACATTGATTTCTACAGTGCGCCCTAATAAACACGACCCTGGCAAGTTGGGAACAGGTTCCAAATACACAGCTGAACACTTTTTGCAGAGACTGCATGGGGAAAAAAGAAAACATGGTTTCAAGTCAAATATGGCATTCACGGCAATCACTGTTAACAAAAGGCAACAGTCAATATAAGTGGTGCACAGTCCTGCGGTACGGCGTACACAAGGTCCTGCGGTACGGCGTACACAAGGTCCTGCGGTACGGCGTACACAACGTCCTGCGGTACGGCGTACACAACGTCCTGCGGTACGGCGTACACAACGTCCTGCGGTACGGCGTACACAACGTCCTGCGGTACGGCGTACACAACGTCCTGCGGTACGGCGTACACAACGTCCTGCGGTACAGCGTACACAACGTCCTGCAGTACAGCGTACACAACGGCAGGGTGAGAGAAAGGGGCGTACTCCAGCAAGATGACCAGGCCGTAGATCAGCTGAAGAGTGAAGGAAGTGACTCCTTGTTCAACCCCTGCACACATTTCTTAACAAACTATAGTTTTGGCAAGTCGGTTATGACATCCACTTTGTGCATGACACAAGTAATTTTTCCAACAAATGTTTACAGACAGATATTCACTGCATCAGAAGTTTACACTAAGTTAAGTGCCTTTAAACAGCTTGGAAAATTCCAGAAAATCATGTTATGGCTTTAGAAGTTTCTGATTGACTTAAATGTCAATTAGCCTATTGGAGGTGTACCTGTGGATGTATTTCAAGGCCTACCTTCAAACTCAGTGCCTCTTTGCTTGACATCATGGGAAAAAAAGCAAAAGATATCAGCCAAGACCTCAGAAGAAAAAAAAATGGTTGACCTCTGCAAGTCTGGTTCATCCTTGGGAGCAATTTCCAAACGACTGAAGCTACCACGTTCATCTGTACAAACAATAGTACGCAAATATAAACACCATGGGACCACTAAGCTGTCATACTGCTCAGGATGACATCTCCTAGAGATGAACGTACTTTGGTGCAAAAAGTGCAAATCAATCTCAGAACAGCAGCAAAGGGACCTTATGAAGATGCTGGAGGAAACAGGTACAAAAGTATCTATATCCACAGTAAAACAAGTCCTATATCAACATAACCTGAAAGGCCACTCAGCACAGAAGAAGCCACTGCTCCAAAAACACCATAAAAAAAGCCAGACTGCAACTGCACATGGGGACAAAGATGGTACTTTTTGGAGAAATGTCCTCTGGTCTGATAAAACAAAAATAGAACTGTTTGGCCATAATGACCATCGTTATGTTTGGAGGAAAAAGGGGGATGTTTGCAAGCTGAAAAACACCATCCCAATCATCACGTAGCACGGGAGTGGAAGAGGGACTGGTGCACTTCACAAAATAGATGACATCGTGAAGAAAGAAAATTGTCGATATATTGAAACAACATCTCAAGACATCAGTTAAAGCTTGGTCGCAAATGGATCTTCCAAATGGACAATGACCCCAAGCATACTTCCAAAGTTGTGGCAAAATGGATTAAGGACAACAAAGTCAAGGTATTGGAGTGGCCATCACAAAGCCCTGACCTCAATCCTAAAGAACATTTATGGGCAGAACTGAAAAAGTGTGTGCGAGCAAGGAGGCCTTCAAACCTGACTCAGTTACACCAACTCTGTCAGGAGGAACTGGCCAAAATTCACCCAACTTATTGTGGAAAGGTTGTGGAAGGCTACATGAAACATTTGACCCAGGTTAAACAATTTGAAGGCAATGCTACCAAATAATAATTGACTGTATGTAAACTTCTGACCCACTGGGAATGTGATGAAAGAAATAAAAGCTGAAATAAATCACTCTACTATTATTCTGACATTTCACATTCTTAAAATAACGTGGTGATCCTAACCAAATTTTTACTGGGATTAAAAGTCAGGAATTGTGGAAAAACTGAGTTTAAATGTATTTGGCTAAGGTGTATGTAAACTTCCGACTTCAACTGTAAATTAAAAGCATTGGTCAACTGATAGCGTTGTAACTATTCAACATCAAGGGATAATGTCAAGTACATTGAGGAATAAGAATACGAGTTATAATCTTTCTAAAAAGTAATGTTGCCACATTCCTCAACTACTACACATCTTAAAATCAAGCACCATTTGCATGTGAAGACGGCATGACAGTCGCTCAATTTGTTGACCCACACCTATTAGGCAATGCGGCTTTGTGTTTAGAGAGCGAAAAGTACCTCCTTAAAGACCACTGGGTCAGAAAAGGGAACTTCCATTGTGAAGGTCTTCAAGGTGTTGTCCAGGGATCTGTGCTCCTGAACATTAAAGCCTCTGGTATTGCACTCTGCAACAGTTAGCATGCCGGTGGGAAAGGTGACATTCAGCAGCTCCACATCAATGTTGAAAGTCCCCAACTCAAACACAAACACTGGCTGCTCAGCGTCCAAGGGCGTGTCTGTTAATTGGCACAAAATAAATCATTTAAAATGCTTAGCAGAAACCTGCATTTTGGGGACAATCCCACCATGTTTCAGTACATTGTCTACCTTTTAGTGCCTAATGAACAGGACCCAGCATCCCAACAGCACCTTGTAACTAAACCTTACTCAGTTGCGAACTTGTGGAGGCCTGGCCAGAGGTGTGGTGATAGGGAGGAGGACTTTGTATCTGTTGTCCTTGTTTGCATCCTCCTCAATCCACAGCAACTCAAGCATGGACTCAATGGTGTAAGTGACGAAGTAGTGGTCATCCTGAATATGGCTCGGTTAGATAGTCAAGTGATCATTTAGTAATATTGCTTGATAAGATATATTTTACACAAGACAGGTTTAAGAGTTTTCCCCTGAAAGAAGGCAAAGGGAGAAGTGTTACTGCAAAGCACTGACAAGTGCGTCACTGACTGAAAAGTAGTATTTTCTGGCAGCCATTTCCTCAGCGTCCAGTCTCTTGGCATCAATCCCCATGTATACGTCCAACATGGTGAAGGCATCAGAGGAGATCAGTGGGTCTAGGTGCCTGGGCATGTACCAGGTGATTATTTCTGGGGTGAAGGCCACTGCCCCTGCATTGAAACAAGATGCCAAGCACATCTTCAGTTGACCAGGGAACCTTGTAGCAAATTAAAAATGTGCCCTTTCACAAATTCAGGTAGTTCTTTGTTTCAAAACTCCCAACTGAACACTACCTAGGTAGACCAAGCAAAAAATGAATGTCGTGCCATTAGTTCACTCAACCTGGTGTTGTACAATCAGCAGTGGCATCTATTCGAGTCACCAGCCACTTCTGCTCAAAGGTTGAGATCAGCCTCATCGGAACCCCAGCAACCTGTTCAGGGGGCAACTACACCAGGGCTGTGCTCAGTAGGGCACTGTGTAGTAAAATGTTGCACAGAGCGAAAAACTTTGACAAGTTCAGGTAGGGCCACTTGGTTTCCAAACGTTTGCTCTACTGAACACAACCCAGTCATAGAAAACATAGGGGGATAAACAGTTAGCTCATGGAGGAGGTGGAGAAAGTCTGCTTACATCCTGTAGATACGTCTCCTCTGCATTATCAGGGCTCCTCAACACTAGCTGTGTGGGAGTGTTGCCTATTGCATAGCCCTTTCTTTGGAGCTCACCCACCTTCATGACCTTCTTGCTAGGACTGAAGACCACTGCTGTCATGAATCCTGAAGCAAGATCCTGTTTTAGGAAATGGAAACATGAATTAACCAAGTTCTTACTAAAGGCAAACTGTTCGGTGCCAACTTTTTGCAGTGGAATTAAAGAAACGTGGCTACCTCAGCACCTCTGAGGTTGCCGCTCCTTGCCTCAAGCTCAAGGACGGTTTGGAATACTGGAATACTCCTGACCTACACCTAGGGGAGAAAGGCCATTACTCCCCATAGAGTATATGGCAATATATTCTCCCTCCCATACAATAGGAAATAGGAAACTAATTTCTTAATAGTCTTGTCAATTTTTTTAAAAACGCAATGAAGAGCCAATGTTCCTCTGACTATATTCTGTAAGCAATTTGAGGTGGTGAGTGAAATCAAGAACAGTTGAGAAAAAGCCAAGACATCTGCTTTGTTGCAGAATAAACTAAAGTGGAGAATTGTAGAGCTAGACAGATCATTCCTACAGGCATTTAGGACAAGCGCGACAGTTCTCCATAGGGGCTAGCCCAGTCAGCCGTCAACCACCTTAAGCGCCTATTGACGATAACATATTCTAGCCAGGTGAGTTGTTTAGCGACTAGTGTTAACATTGCTCTAAAAAAGTTTAACTCTAGTCGCTGCAGTACGGTTTCAGAAACATACGGAACATCACATATCAAAAAACATGGTTTGATTACTACATACTATTGTAGGGTTAAAGCTCACACACCGCCTTGTTACAGAAAACAGACAAGACAGTCATCTGTGCTAATTAGTCATCTGCGTCTCCTAACATCTATGTACACAACATTGACGCCACAAACATGTTACTGAAAAATACTGTCCGCTGCAACTGTTAAGTGTACAGCAAGTGTGTAATTTGCAAGGGAAATTATTGATGCGATATGAAAGTAGTGGGATGTATGTCTCTAGAACCATACTGCAATAATAACCGAGTCACATGTAGATGGAGTATTTGGCTTCCAGCGCATATTTGCCTTTAAAACAGAACATGTAAGGCCTTTGGCGTAACATTGGCCCCCAGTAGTCCATTGGGGCATGCTCTGCTCACTTACCTCCATGTAGGTACGGTCACACAGAATCTCTCGGGAGGACCATAAGGTGTAGCTACAGGTTTTGCTTACTCTGTACACGGAGCAGTGTTGCCAACTCCTTAGTAAGGAAAGTAGCTATTGGCTGTCCTAAAAGTCGCTAGAAGTCTCTAAATGACGCCATCACCTAATTTGCATAATTGTGCATGTAATTGTGATGGACGCTGTAGGAGAGAGGGATAACGTCGTAGGAGAGAGGGATAACGTCGTAGGAGAGACAAAAAAAAGTGAGTAAAAAACACCCTAAATATGTTTAGAACTACAAAGAACTTTCTTCTGTCGATTTGTGTTTTTTTTGTCACAATTCTAACCCTCCTCCTTTATCTGGGCTTGGGACCGGGAAAAGTGACCCAAAAGAGACACTCTGGTGGAGTTACTTAGTTTTTCATTAAATGTTTTTGTTTTCTTAATTTGGTTTGGTTTTAAACCTTATGGTCCACTTAGGAGCCTACAACAAGTCACACTAAAACATGATCATTTTTAACCATAACATTTTTTACAAATTTTGTATACAATCTAAATGGACCAAAAAGAGACCATAGAAAAAACTGTCAATGGCAATGTGAAAAGATTATGGTAACTAGTCTGGCCCTAATTCAGGTGAATTGTGTTTTTTGTCTCATTCCATTTACTAAGATGGATGGCACACCATTGCTGGACAATCTTGTCTATCTCTGCAGGGGAGTAGCCAAGGAGCTTGGCTATTTCTTCTATTTCTCCAGGGCTCTTATTGTGCTTTAGAGTTTCCTCCACATTGAAAACTGACATGTACTGCAATGCTTCGATGTTGTCTGGAGGTCTCACCCTCAACTCATTAGTGAGGGAGATGGTGAAGGCTACACAACGCTTTCGGACATTGTTTTCATCCTCAGGCGCAAGGTGGAGCTCAGCTGCCTTTGACTCAAAAAGGTAACCAATGTACGGTTTGGGACTGATGTATCCATCTTTTGGCCCTTTGAGTACATCAACATTTGCCAGTGGATTCAGCACCCTGCTGCTCACAGACTGGATCAGGCTAACCAAGCTGTCAAGTAGCTTAAGAGGATCTACTTGCTCTCCCTCAAAAGCCTTGATGGCCAACTGTACCTCACCTAGCACTATCTTCAAAAGAGTCAGATACAATATGTTTTGAGGATCACTGTACGTGGAGTATAAACCCTCAGCCATGTAGCAGTGTTCACTGGACTTGGTGACTGTGAAATGCAGCCTAAGCTCCTCCCACTGGTCCAAAATGCGTGAAACCGCGGGTTCAATGGAGAGCCAATGTGTGGCACACACCTTGGTTATCTGTACAGGTTTCTCCCCACAGTTGGTTTCATATATGGCCTTGTAGGTCTCCCTGCGCTTTGGAGACACTGAAAACCAGTTAAGTCTCTCGAACCAAGTACTCCACACTACAGAGGATGGTGTCATTGGAAGCATGACTTACAGCAAGCTGCAGAGTGGCACACACAGCGAATAAGAATCAGATATGAGGCCATACTCATCCTTCAGCACTTTATGGACCCAATTGTTAATCCCTGTCATAAGAGGCATTGCCAGTCCCTATCCCCAAGAGTTTCTCTTTAAGACATCACTTCGAGAAAAGCCACAACAGCATGGGCTATGGATTTGGCATCTCTTCCTTCCAACTCAACAAGCCCCAGAAATGTTGATACAATTGTCTGCTTGGTGTCACTAAAGTACCTTATCACAACCCCCAGGTACTTAGAAAACACTTACATTCGTGGACTCATCGAGGCTGAAACGCTGGTCACCCACATCTGCGTCCAACTTTTTCAGAAAGTATGGTGCTAGAACACCATTAATCATGTTGGTGCACTTTGTCCTGTGCATTTTGAAGTGGGTAGCAGCAGTGGAGTCTGAGAAAGCAGCTCTATATGCTTGTCCAATGTGATCACATGCCAGCATGGGACAGTGTTCAGTGATAGCTAAATGCCATGTGGCCTCAGCCTTTTTTTGCAGTCCATTTTTTTTAACCATAAATGGCAGCTTGTTTTGTCTGGAACCATTTTAAGGCTTTGCCTTTTGAGTATGTTTGAGGTGTCATGTGTTTTTTTTGCATCACTAAGTTAAGTGTAGAAATCAGCCTTACAATACAGGCAGTATGCCCGTGTATCATCTTCAATAAACAGCTTCAACCAGCCTTTGAATTCAGGGTTTGATTCTCACTACTTTCTGTATTTTTGAGCGTACAGTTTAGACTGAGACATGAGCTAGCCAGCTAGATGTTTAGCTTATGTCACAGAGAGGCACACAGTGGACAAGGTGAGTAAGTGACTGAGGCTGTGTGAGTCAAATGCAGTGATTTATTTTTGTGCAGCGATTTATTTTAGACAAAGAACATTTTACATCCTGCCTTGAATGTAAGCCAGGGCGAGATCAGCCAGCGGCGGCTTCCCGCATGCACGATTCATTTGCAGTCTGGACACGGAGGGGTGAACATCTCCTGCTCTGACTGCAGCTGGGAGGGACTGCTGCGTGAGGACTGGGCCACCTGTGAGTGCTTTGGGACGGGGGTGGGGCCCACGGCAGCACCCGCTGCTCGTTGAGAAGAGTAAGAACCTTAAGTGCTTTCACGTCAGTCTCCAATAACACTGCTAGATTTGTCACTAGTCGATTTTTTTTTTAAATATGTCGCTAGAGGGGTCTGAATACTCACTAAATATAGCAACAAAGTCGCTAAGTTGGCAACACTGACAGAGTACTCGCTCAGAGGAGAACAGAAGCAAACATGACATTGCCCATCGGGTCCATTTTCACGCTCATTCCACACAGAGTAGCCAGGCTGGGCATCAGGTTTATGACTTTCAGGTCATCTGGAAGGGTTGGCGAGGGTGTAAGCATAAGATTTCAAATACATGTACAATTACAATGCATGAATTATGAAAGAGATTCAAAGAGTCAAACTGACCGACAATAACGTCAACTTCAAACCTCCTGTAAAGGGGATACACAATCAAACAAATAATGTTCCCCAGGCATTCAGGGTTGAGGTCATCTGGAAATGGGAGTCCAAATGTTTTCAAACATTTAGTGCCTGAATATACGGTAATCTTACTTGTAGAAGGTGTCTGAACCATGCTATAGCTGTGACCTATATTTGACCAAAGGTATATCCTACAGTTCCTGTACCTTATACTTACTTATATAGCAGCACAACAGGTGACACTCATAATTGATTATCTGCCCATCAATGGTGGGCCAGACAATCACTATGCGGATTTAAAGGTGAAAACGGAAAATTCAACGATGCAGGTCAAATATTTACCGATTTGTTTTACTGAAATAAAAAACGAGGCATTAAAAATACATTTGCCACACTTAATCATAAGGCTAAAATCTCCACCAAATCCGATGCACCTCCCCTCTCGGAGATTGAAGGAAACCATTGCTTGGCTTTGGACCACAAAATCCTCGCGCCGTTTTTATTGGTGAGTTCTTGTCGGAGTAGCGGACTGCGTGATTCAGCCTGCTACACTCCCCGTCCGATCATTATTGCGGGCGCGCTCCGAGCACCAACAACGTTTCGGTTTAGGGATAATTCCTTCTGAAGCATGGGACTACTATTTATTTGGAGATGAGAATAATCGGATAATCAGTACTCGGAAAGTTATTTTAATGGAAAGAAAGGGCACAGGAACAGGTATGCTTTATGTATTATTAT